>NC_140626.1:33722441-33729941 GCF_057382275.1 Copadichromis virginalis
ACATCTTCCTGTGCATCACTTTACAGCAGCCACACTCATTAAAATGAGACTTTGTAGGAGTTCACTTCCTCTCATGTGTTCATCCACAGCAGCTGGACAATAAAGTTTATAGTGACCCTGATACTGCAGCAGATCGCTCTGACTTCCTGTTATCACTTAAATAGAAATGAGGCTGTAGAGGTTTGGTGCAGGCAGAAAAACAGCTGCAGGGACAATGAAAAGACTTTTCTGCTCCAACTTCTCCCAGCATGCTGAGCTAATGATTAGTTGGTGTTTTTCTCCAAACACTCTCTCACTCTTCTCTCAACGTGTTCACAATAAACTGTGAACAGACACCGAGGAGAGCAGCAGAAGACCTCATTCAGGAGCTAAACTCAACATGAACTGAACTCACAGTAAAGTTAGCTCGGTGCTTACCTTTAGATGAGCCCACAAACCGAGAGAAACTCCGCGATGAAGCTGCAACTCTTTCCAAACACAGGAAACAGATCAGGGAGCAGAGACCCACGTGGTTCACGCTGATCTCAGCTACGATCCAGGAGACAAGGGTGGGCAGATCGATGCAGATATCGATCAGGACGTTGGTAGTGGTTTATGATCGATACTTTAGTTTGTTTCTCTCCTCTAAGTTCACTACTTTACTCCCGTTTCGTGAAAAGGGAGCTCTCTCTGCGCGACTCCTCTTCCCTGCACACACGCTTTGCTCCGCCCCTTCTTCCTGCTCTGCTGTGATTCGTTACTTTGCGGTCACGTGACGCAGCTGCGCTTCGCAAGTAGGTGAGGTACATCCTATTTCCTTCTATTAATCTTTTTTCCTGGCCTTGACGAAAACTTCATCACTGGTAGGAGAATTGCTAAGGACTCAGTAGAAGAGAAGAGCGGTGCTGCGAATTTGAACAGTCTTACTATTGTCTCTCCTAAACAATAGGTGAAGATGGACTACAAAATGTGCATCTTTTGTTGTAACTGCTGTTTTATTGTCATTTAAATGCGGAGAGTTTCTGGAAAATGATATGGAAAGGTTATACAAAGCTTTGAATTTTAAAGAAGGAATGGTCATTTGACATTAAACGGCTAAAAGGAGACACTGTATCAGTTTGTTACTTAAAGTCATGAACAGGAGTATTTCTACTGCATGTTTTTTTTTTTTTTTTTGTTTAAAGTGCCACGTGCGTGACCTCAGTATGACCTGAATTTAGAACAGAAAAAGAAAGGTCATATATTACTGAGTTTAGTCATCCATAAAATCATCACATTCAATGTAAGATTAAGGTTAACTATTGAACTATTCTAAAGTAAAGGCTTTAAAAACAAGTTGACGCTGAAAGTTTTATCATCACTAATATCACATAACTTTGCAGACATGTGGCCAACAGTAATGTTTTATTGTTCTTCGCTATTAAAGATTTGCACATAAATAAGTGACATAATGTCCAGTACTTACTTTTAAAAGTTTACTCTTCAGTCAATCTGTTTCAGAGAGCCGCCGTGTTTTTTCCCAAAAAATTATCCGCACCCACCACTGCACAAGGAATTGTGGGATATGTTGGGCCACGAAGGCTACACTGGACCCAGCCTCAGAGCGTTCTCACTCCCGAGGCGTAACATGTCGACGTTTTGTCACGTCCCGCGGCGTTCCTGAGGAACGCGAAAGGAGACCTTCGGCGTTCTTATGGTACGCGGCGGGTTATGGCTGGAATCCAGTGCAATGACGCTCCCGCGGTAGTAGACGTTCCAGCCCTGTATTCCAGCCCTAAACCTAACCTTATCCCTAGCCCTGACCATAACCTTATTCCTGACCTTAACCAGGACTTTAATGATGTTAAATAACGTGTTTCTAAGCGATTTGAAGAAAAAGAGCGAACATGTGTAGGTTCAGTCCAGACGGTTCTCATATTTCCTCTTTTTCCGAGGTCGTCATTTAGGAACGTGGTGGGTAGCCGAAAACGTAATATGGTGACGATTTGTCACCTAGCGTAAAATGTTACGCTTTGGGAGTGAGAACGGGTTGCCAGCCTTCAAATCTTGGGAAAAGAAGGGGGCAATTGGAGGACTCTTTTAATTGGGACGATCTTTGTCACATCGCTGTGACGTAATCGGCCTTAAAACGCTGCATTTAAGGCTGCAGACCTTGAATTGGGATAAAGTCTTTGTCTTTAAGACATTCCTGCAGTTTAACTATTTGTTGTGTGTTGGCTTCATGGATAGAAAAAGTTGGGTGTCATCTAAGAAAAGCACGAAAAAGACTTAACAATGTGGTGTATGCTGTACAGTGCAGCGAGGAATGCCCAGACCTCTACATTGGAGAGACCAAACAGCCACTTCACAAGCGCATGGCACAATACAGAAGAGCCACCTGCACAGGACAAGACTCAGCAGTCCATCTGCATCTTAAGGATAAAGGACACTCTTTCGAGGATGCCAATGTTCACATTTTGGACAGAGAGGACAGATGGTTTGAAAGAGGAGTAAAAGAAGCCATCTATGTCCACTGTGAGCGACCAGAGGCGGTGGTTTACGACACCAACTCTCTGCCATCTATAATCCAGTTTTGAGATCCCTCCCTAGACGCCTTAACGCCCACTCACATCCTGGGCCATCTGACCTCAGGAATTCTCATGATAAGGTGGGGCCAGGTTTCACAATGAGCTCACCCGAAACTCTGGCTGATTGGGACCCACACCCAGTTTCACACCTTGTCTCAGGCGATTAGAGGATCATCAGGGGGTCCTTTTGTCCCTCTGTGGGGGGTTTCTCCCACTAGGTTTATATCTGGGACTCTCCACCATTTGACCTTAGAACTGAAGAAGTTTCTCGGATGAGAGGTGAAACGTCTTCAAGCAACTTAAAGAAGTCCAGACGCTTTTCTTTCCAAGCTCCTTAGACTACGATGACCTGGATGACTGAGAACCTTCACAGACATTATTGTATTTACCAACATCAAGAAGTCACAAGCAAAGAAAGATCACACAATGGTGCATGTTTAAACAAGGAGAGTTTACTGGTCAAAATTATTTATTAAAGAAATAAACAACATTTTTTTAACCACCAAAAAATACACATTTAAAGCAACACAATAGCGGCCCAATATCTTATGTTTATGTCAGAACCGGTGCCATTATGGAAAAAGTTGCCGGTACCCATCCGGTAATAGATACTGGATGGGTACCGGTATCTATTATGTGGATACCGGTACCCATCCCTACTCAGAACTGACAATGGTGGGGAATACACATCTAAAGAGTTTCAAGTATATTTGAAAGCTCAAGGCATCCACCATGAAGTGACTGTGCCACATACACTGCAGCAAAATTGTGTTGCAGAGAGAAAAAACAGAACTCTAGTGGAATCAGCTAGAAGTATGCCATCACATGCAAAGTTGCTAAACACATTCTGGGCAGAAGCTGTTGCTACTGCAGCTTACATACAGAATAGGCTCCCAACATCTGCTTAAAAGAATGAAACACCCTATCAGAGATGGTATGGAAAAAAACAGACATTAGTCATATGAAAGTATTTGGATGTGTTGCTTATGCACATGTTCCAAACACCGAGAGAAAGAAGCTGGACAAAAAGGCAAGTTCGTCATGGGATATGCAACGAATGCAAAAGGCTACCGACTGCGGGATGAGGAAAAAAGAAAAATACTGATTTGACAAGATGTGGTCTTCAATGAAACAGATTTTAATTGCAAAGAAAGTGAAAATGATCTCTGTTTGGGGAATGAAGTGACACTACACACGGATGAAAGACAAACAATACTGAGGAGACTGTCACCAGTGAGGCTACAAAAGGAGATTAGCGGATCAGAAGACCTCCAAAGAGATATGGATTTGAGGAGTTTGCTGACGTAGTTACAGTTGACCATTATGCAAACATCTGTTGTGTCACAGAACCAAATACACTGGAAGAGGCTATGTCAAGTCCAAATGCAAAGGAGTGGAAAGAAGCAGCTGATTTGGAATATGAGTCACTGCTGGAAAATGGCACATGGGATTTAGTGGCTCTACCAAAGGATTGCAAAGCAGTTGGATCAAAATGGATCTTTAAAGTTAAGCATCACAGTGATGCACAAGTGGGAAGATTCAAGTGCAGACTTAATGCCAAAGGCTATTCACAGATTTATGGTGCAGACTACGATGAAACATTCTCTCCGGTTGTACGATTTGGTTCAATTCGTACTTTATCATTTGCTGTGCAAAACAATCTAAATGTGCTTCAAATGGATGTTGTGACTGCATTCTTGAATGGACACCTGGAAGAGGAAATCTACATGAGCAGCCAGAGGGTTACATCAAACCTGGGCAGGAACATCTAGTGTGCAAACTAAACAAGTCAATATATGGACTGAAGCAGTCTCCACGTTGCTGGAGCAAAGCTTTTACAGAGTTTATGAAAAGCATTGGTTTTACACAGAGTACTTCAGATCATTGTGTGTTTGTTAGAACAGGTCAGGAGTTGGAAATATTGGCTGTGTATGTTGATGATCTGATTTTGATTACCGAATCAACAGAGAGCACGAAGAACTTAAAGGACACTCTGAGGAAACACTACAAAATGAAGGACATGGCTGAGCTATCCTACATTCTGGGCATCTCAGTGGTCCAAGACAAGGACAAAAACCATGTTGTGCTTCATCAGAGACAGTTTACTGAAAACATACTACAAAAGTATGGAATGGACAGTGCAAATCCAGTAGAAATTCCAGCTAACACAAATGTCAAATTAAGAAAGAGTGATGACGTCAGTCAACCTGTAAACCCAAGCATGTATCAGTCAATGGTTGGAAGTTTATTGTATGCTGCCATGGCCACACGACCAGATATTGCACAAGCAATGGGTGTGGTGTCACGGTTCAATCATATTATGTTCATTTGTGACGCATGAAGGGGCGTAACCCTGATGATAGTGTCCAGAGGAATAGGAAGGAGGGTAATGGAGGAGGATGTGTAACGTTTGTGAAACAAGGGATCTAATATAGAGTTGTAGCTACAGGAAGGCAGTTCGAATTTATAATTCTTGATATATGGGGAGGAACTGGCAGCATTAGAGTGGTAAACTTTCATAATCCAGCTAACAAACTATTAGCAGTGGAGGAACCTGGTGCATATTTAAGGGGTAAGAGTAATCTGGTGTGGGGACTTTAATGCACACAGCACGTTGTGGGGTAAGAGTAATGATTGGAATGGGGCGGTGATTGAGGAATTGATGGAGGTAAAGAATTATGCATGTTTGAATGATATAGGGGGCACTAGGGTAAATGTTAGAACAGGGGTCGAATCAGCCATTGATCTTACTTTAGTATCGGACTCAGTGGCAGGCATTTGTTAATGGGAGATATTGAAAGAGACTACTGTAGGGAGTGACTATTATCCTATTCTGATTGAGGTAGAGCTGGGTGTTGAGAAACAGGATATAAGAGGTGTCAAGAAGTGGTGTTTCAGTGATGCTAATTGGGATACATTTGGATTAATTAGTGATCAAGAAATGCAAAGGATCGATATGAATGTTGAAGTTGATGATTTATAGGATTCTATTTGTAAGGCAGTGTTAGAGGTGGCACGTAGGGCAATAAGGAAGAAGGAAGGGAAAAGAGGATTGTACCTTGGTGGACAAAGGAGTGTCTGGAAGTGATTAAACTTTGAGGTTTTTAAGATTTTAAAGAGGAATCACAATTTTCAGAATCTTGTTGGATACAGAAAGTTATAAGTTAAAGTAAGTCAAACTGTTAAAAAAGCAAAGAAGGATTTCTGGAGAGGTTTTTGTAACTCAGTTGGGAGGGAGACTAACATACACAGCGTTTGGTCATTAGAAGCATGAATGGCATAATAAGGGAGTATGGGTATCCAATTCTGAGGCATGGAGAAGTAGCAACGATTAAAGATGAGGAAAAGGTTAACATGTTGGCAAAATAATTTGTCAAAATCCATAGTTCAGGCAATGCTAGTGAAGTAGGGCGAAGAGGAAGAGAATTGACAGTCACAGAGAATATAGATTTATTGGATATGGTAGAAGATACAGATGATCTATTGAATATTCTTTTTACGAAGTCAGAACTGCATTGAGTGCACCAGAAATTAAAAATATCAGGACCAGGAAAAGATCAGGTGTGTTATATCATGTTAAACCATCTTAGTCAGTCAGGTAAAGAGCTTTTGTTAGAGTTGTAGGATAGGGTAGGGTTTGGGAGGGTGGGAGGCTGCCGAAAAGCTGGAAGGAAGCTGTGGTGGTACCCATACGGAAACCAGGAAAGGATGACACAAATCCAGGAAATTTTAGACCTATAGCTTTAACATCGCATATTTGTAAAGTAATGAAGCGTATGATAAATTAAAGATTAACGTACTATTTAGAAACTAGAGGATTTATCTCTGAACATCAAAGTGGGTTTAGGACAGGGAGGAATACCATGGACCAGTATTGTGTTTGGAACATGAAGTTAGAAAAGCACAAATAAACAAAGAAAGTGTAGTTGTTTTTTGATATAGAGAAAGCCTGTGATATGATGTGGAGAGAAAACATACTAATTAAAATCTGTAAATTTGGTATTAGGGGGATAATGGATTTTTTAAAGGGAAGACAAATTCAAGTGAGGATTGGGGAGGTTTATTCTGAAAGGTTTTTGGTAGCAGTGATGGGAGAAGGGAGCCGGAGATGGACAGACGGATTGGGGCTGCAGCTGCAGTAATGCGGACGCTGCACCGGTCCGTCGTGGTGAAGAGGGAGCTGAGTGTAAAAGCGAAGCTCTCAATTTACCGGTCGATCTACGTCCCTACCCTCACCTATGGCCACGAGCTGTGGGTAGTGACCGAAAGAACGAGATCGCGGATACAAGCGGCAGAAATGAGCTTCCTCCGAAGGGTGGCTGGCCTCTCCCTTAGAGATAGGGTGAGAAGTTCGGCCATCCGGGAGGGGCTCAGAGTAGAGCAGCTGCTGCTCCACATCGAAAGGAGCCAGCTGAGGTGGTTCGGGCATCTGACAAGGATGCCCCCTGGGCGCCTCCTGGGTGAGGTGTTCCAGGCATGTCCCACTGGGAGGAGGCCCCGGGGCAGACCCAGGACACGCTGGAGAGATTATATCTCTCGGCTGGCCTGGGAACGCCTTGGTATTCCCCCGGACAAGCTGGAGGAGGTGGCTGGGGAGAGGGAGGTCTGGGCCTCTTTGCTTAGGCTGCTGCCCCCGCGACCCGGCCCCAGACAAAGCGGATGAAGATGGATGGATGGATGGATGGATGGATGGTTTTTGGTAGAAAACAGTACACTTCAATGGAGCATAGTGAGCCCTTTGTTGTTTTCTTCAATGATAAATGATGTGTTTGATGACATAGAGGGTGGATTGGGGTGTTGGCTTTTTGCTGATGGTATATAAAGGGTAAAAGCCATCTACTTATGAGGAAGGCTTCACATGATGGCAATATGGAAGAGAGGGAAAAATGTTGACTTTATTGTGAAGAAACTGCAGGGAGCACTTGGGAAAGTTAAAGAGTGGTCGTATAAGTGG
>NC_140626.1:33734941-34067441 GCF_057382275.1 Copadichromis virginalis
CTTCACAATCGCTCAGATTTAGTTTTTTCATCCTGGGTTCCTCCATACATGGAGAATCTACAGTCACAAACAAAAACACCGAAGTTACAAGAGAATACAAAGATCATATTTTTTATTTTTTTTTTAACTTTTATTTAACTTTTTTCCCCAACAAATACAAGACTGGTTCACGTCCAAAATAATAATACTGCACAGCACTAGAGTATTACGACATTATGTCCTTAATTATTGTCCATTAGGGTCCAGTTTACAAGTTATTCCCAGTGCTTCCAGTGGTTTCTTCCATTTGTCCGGAATACTTCGGGAGCTCTCATCAATATAATGTCCCAACCTGATCAGAGTCATAACATCACTGATGAGCGACTTCCATAGAGAAATGGAAAGAAAGAAGAAAGAAAGAAAGTGTACTTTATTGGTCCCCGTGGGGAAAATCCCTCTCTGCATTTAACCCATTCACTCAGTGAAGCAGTGGGCAGCCATTGGGCGCCCGGGGAGCAGTGTGTAGGGACGGTACCTTGCTCAGGGGTACCTCTGGGTAGCTGTTCAGGGGAATCGAACCCCCGACCTTCCGATCATGGGGCCGCCACTCTACCTACTGAGCTATCCCTGCCCCAGGGAGGGAGGCTCAGTCCCCACCCATCTCAACATAATACTTTTCCTGGCCAACATTAACAGTGACTGAATTACATGCTCATGTTGTACCAGTGAAACAGGGATATATCCCAATAAGCACATTAATGGGTGTTCTGTTACCTGCTGACCAATGGCTGTACTAATATTGGGACAGACCTCTTTCCAAAAATGACTGAATAATAACACATTCCCACAAGCAATGGAATCTAGTGCCCACTCTGACCTTACACTTGAGACAATTTGGAGATGTTCCCATATTGTACTTACTATAAATATATGGAGAAATATATACGTTGTGCAGGATTTTGTACTGCAGTTCTTTAAATCGGTTACAAACAGAGATTTTAGATGGAAGGAGCAGGATTTTGTCCCATGCCTGTATATCTATTTCACACTTAAGTAATGTCCCCCAAGATTTTCTCAACCATGCCAGTTTATCCACAATTAGGGCATAAATCTCTGAATAAAACTTTGATACAAAATGTTTACGCTCCCTATTATCTAGAAAGAATTTCTCCAACCGAAAATGATTTAGCATTTTTTAACACATAATTTCTCAATTGCAAATACTTATAAAACTCAGTCTTTGACATAGAATACTGGGACTTCAAGGATTCAAATGATTTAAACCCACCATGTTTAAAGAGGACATAAAACCTCTTTACACCTACTTTATGCCATCCCACAAACCTCAACCCTATGTTTTGTGGTAGAAGGTCTGGATTATTTATAAACGTTGACAAAATATTAAACGGAAGACTTCTGTTAAAAATTTTTCTCAGTTTTCCCCACGTCCACATAGCATTATATATTAGTGGGTTATACTTTATTACGTGAGGTAAATCATTTAAACGTTTCCCTAAAATGTTAACAGGTGAGGATGGTTTACGTAATACTTCCTCAATTTTTATCCATGGCAGATCAGAATGTTCATGTATCCAGGCAGAAAGAAACCTTGCTTGTATTGAGAGAACATAATTTTCTATGTTTGACACTCCCCATCTGTCCAGATCTTTCGGTAACTGTAGTGTCTCCAATTTAATTTTGGGTTTTCTTCCTGCCCAAATGAAATCCACCATAGCCTTGTTAATTACTTTAATATCTTCTGATTTCAAAATTACAAACACCATGCCTATATAATATCGTATTTTCAGTAGGATTACCATCTTAATGAGATTTATTCTTCCCAAAAATGATATTGGAAGTGACCTCCATCTTGTCAGCATCTCTCGAAGATCTTGAACCATTCCATTAATGTTTTCTCTATATAAGTGACCAACATTTGGTGTAACTTTAACTCCCAAATATACAAAACCTGATGGTGCCCAATGAAAAGGTTTAACATATAAAGGTTCAGTGTCCTTCCACTACACAGAGTCATTATAACAGATTTATCAAAATTTACCTTGTATCCAGATATAAGACCAAAGTCCTTGATACACCTAGTAAGAACAGGTAGAGCGTTAGCAGGGTCAGTCAGTGCCAGAAGAATATCGTCTGCATAGAGCAGGATTTTATGTTGTCTATCCCCAAATTTAACTCCAGGAACACTTGGATTTTGTCTAATGGCCATGGCCAAAGGCTCAATGGCCAAAGCAAATAATAGTGGTGACAATGGACTACCTTGTGCTGTACCTCTGCTCAATGTAATTGGGGAGGATAGCAAGCTGTTAGTTAACTCTGATGCTATTGGTGATTTGTATATAATTTTGATCCACCCCAAAAAGTTTTTTCCAAACCCAAATCTTCTCATTATTTCAAACAGATATTCTCATTCAATTCTATCAAATGCCTTTTCGGCATCCATAGAAACAACAACCCCGGAGATCTGATAAAATTTTTAAAAAATGAATAATATTAAATAGACGTCGAGTATTATTGTAAGAATTCCACCCCTTAATAAAGCCTGTCTGGTCAGCATGCACAGTAGAGGACATTACTTTTTCTAGCCTAAAAGCCAGTATCTTTGAAAGTATCTTATTATCAACACCAAGAACGCTAATAGGCCTGTAAGATGAGCATAACTCTGGGTTTTTATCTTTTTTAGCTATCAATGTTATATTAGCCTGGTACATAGATTCTGGGAGTTTCGATTTTTCAAATGCTTTATTAAAAACCCTTAATAATAAACTATTTAACTTCACTTTCATTACCTTAAAAATTCTACTGGAAGGCCATCTGCCCCCGGACATTTCCCTGACTGGAGTGCAGATATTGCTTTGTCCACCTCCATCAATGTGATGGGTGACTCCAGCAGGCTAACCTGAGCTGAGGGAATACTAAGTCGTTTAGAAAAAAGCCTGAGTTAAGCCTTGTTATATCCATCTCAGACTGATATAAGTTTGTATAGAATTCTCTAAATCACTCATTAATCTGACAGTTTCCTACGGTTTTCACATCCACAATAGCTGTGATAAAATAACTTGATGAAGTATTCCTTGCAAGACAAGCCAAAAAGCGGTTAGGCTTATTAGCTGATTCAAAAAGTTGTCGTCTGGCAAGAAGGACATCTCTTTCAGCCTTTCGCATTAACAAATTATGCAGAGATGTCCTGGCAATATTAAGCTCACTTTAGGTTTCAGCTGATTTTGTTACATAATATTGTTTCTCCAGCTTTTTTATATTATTCTCGATCTCTAACTACCTTGTTAATCGTTGCTTTCTTTTATGACTTGTGTATGAAATAATCATCCCTCTCATGTAAACCTTATAGCTATCCCATAAAGTTCTCGTGTCTATCTCCCCTTTATCATTTATTTCTAAAAATAATGTTGTTTGCTCTGTTATGAAGTGTATAAATTTCTCATCCAAAAGAGACAGTGCACTCATCTTCCAAGACATGGAGCGCTCAATATGTCTCATGGGTTGAATGGTTAGGACTACAGGAGCATGGTCAGAGAGACCTATATGACCAATATTTACCTGCTAAACTAACTGACTGATACACTTGGACATAAAAATATAATCTATACAAGATGCTGACAAGTGAGGGTTAGAGTAGAAAGTGTATTCTTTAGATAATGGGTTATAGTGTCGCCAGACATCTACAGGGAGTGCATAATTATTAGGCAAGTTGTATTTTTGAGGAATAATTTTATTATTGAACAACAACCATGTTCTCAATGAACCCAAAAAACTCATTAATATCAAAGCTGAATGTTTTTGGAAGTAGTTTTTAGTTTGTTTTTAGTTTTAGCTATTTTAGGGGGATATCTGTGTGTGCAGGTGACTATTACTGTGCATAATTATAAGGCAACTTAACAAAAAACAAATATATACCCATTTCAATTATTTATTTTCACCAGTGAAACCAATATAACATCTCCACATTCACAAATATACATTTCTGACATTCAAAAACAAAACAAAAACAAATCAGCGACCAATATAGCCACCTTTCTTTGCAAGGACACTCAAAAGCCTGCCATCCATGGATTCTGTCAGTGTTTTGATCTGTTCACCATCAACATTGCGTGCAGCCGCAACCACAGCCTCCCAGACACTGTTCAGAGAGGTGTACTGTTTTTCCTCCTTGTACATCTCACATTTGATGATGGACCACAGGTTCTCAATGGGGTTCAGATCAGGTGAACAAGGAGGCCATGTCATTAGTTTTTCTTCTTTTATACCCTTTCTTGCCAGCCACGCTGTGGAGTACTTGGACGCGTGTGATGGAGCATTGTCCTGCATGAAAATCATGTTTTTCTTGAAGGATGCAGACTTCTTCCTGTACCACTGCTTGAAGAAGGTGTCTTCCAGAAACTGGCAGTAGGACTGGGAGTTGAGCTTGACTCCATCCTCAACCCGAAAAGGCCCCACAAGCTCATCTTTGATGATACCAGCCCAAACCAGTACTCCACCTCCACCTTGCTGGCGTCTGAGTGGGACTGGAGCTCTCTGCCCTTTACCAATCCAGCCACGGGCCCATCCATCTGGCCCATCAAGACTCACTCTCATTTCATCAGTCCATAAAACCTTAGAAAAACCAGTCTTGAGATATTTCTTGGCCCAGTCTTGACGTTTCAGCTTGTGTGTCTTGTTCAGTGGTGGTCGTCTTTCAGCCTTTCTTACCTTGGCCATGTCTCTGAGTATTGCACACCTTGTGCTTTTGGGCACTCCAGTGATGTTGCAGCTCTGAAATATGGCCAAACTGGTGGCAAGTGGCATCTTGGCAGCTGCACGCTTGACTTTTCTCAGTTCATGGGCAGTTATTTTGCGCCTTGGTTTTTCCACACGCTTCTTGCGACCCTGTTGACTATTTTGAATGAAACGCTTGATTGTTCGATGATCACGCTTCAGAAGCTTTGCAATTTTGAGACTGCTGCATCCCTCTGCAAGATATCTCACTATTTTTGACTTTTCTGAGCCTGTCAAGTCCTTCTTTTGACCCATTTTGCCAAAGGAAAGGACGTTGCCTAATAATTATGCACACCTGATATAGGGTGTTGATGTCATTAGACCACACCCCTTCTCATTACAGAGATGCACATCACCTAATATGCTTAATTGGTAGTAGGCTTTAGAGCCTATACAGCTTGGAGTAAGACAACATGCATGAAGAGGATGATGTGGACAAAATACTCATTTGCCTAATAATTCTGCACTCCCTGTATAAGGTCAAGCTCATTTATAATTTGCCAAAGGGTTTTGGAATTTTTTGACGAAGTAGATTGTGGGGGAGATTTATCCATTTTGGGGCATAGAACACAGTTAAAGTCACTCGCTAATATTATGTTAGCACAGTCCATGTCCATTAATTGACTGAATAATATTCTGCAAAACTCATCATCCTGTGGATTTGGTGCATATATATTACCTAGGAGAACAGTTTTCCCATGCAACATCCCTTTGACCAATATATACCTTCCATCATTGTCCTTGTGAGTGGCTGTAACACTGAAAGGAAGGTTTTTGTGTATAAGAGTAATAACTCCCCTTTTATTTGTGGAGTAGGATGAGAAAAACATTTGACCAACCCATTCTCTACAGTATTTTCTATGTTCATCATCTGTCAGATGGGTTTCTTGCAAAAAAGCAATGTGAATCAAATCTTTCTTCAGAGAATTTAAAATTGACTTTCTTTTCATCACATTGTTGGACCCTTTAACATTCCAAGTAGTTATCTTAACTGACATACAAGAAAAGCAATATATATTTTGTGCTGTTTACATGTTTAAACAAATCTACATTTGACCAGTCTGAACCTATTAACCAAAATAGTTGAGCCTGGAAACCTCAACCCTCCCCAACACAAATAACAAAAAGTAAAGCAAAATAAATTACACATCTAGGTGTACCCTGCTCTAAAGTACAGCTGTAGGGGGATACAGACGCGTAACATACCTGCACTGGAGTGTATGTCAAAAATCAAAGTATACTCTATACCTTAGCTTGTTAACAGTACTGTACTACCCTCCGCACCTTCTTTTAGCCCGACAATCCTCGCGTTCTGCCGCCGGCTCTGATTCTCAAAGTTTTCCAGACGCTCCATGGCCTTCTTAAGCTGGGTCTCGAGAGCGGCAATACGTGGCTCACTTGTAGCTGTAACATCTTCCAAGTCCGAGACCCGCTGCTCCACTGTTCCCATTCTTTCTATCCGACTGTCGAATTTCTCAGTGAGCTCGTTTATTGGCTTTATGACTTCGGATATCTTACTATCCAATACTTTCGATATGTTAGAAGTCACCTTGTCCACAGTCACATCATCCCGCAATGTACTTAGTGCATCCTCAGCGTCGCACCTGGTCTCATTTTCAGAGCAATTGACTCCTCGTTTGCCCATTTCTCTCTTTTTGCTTGATCCAGGGTGTGCAAAAAACTTGTCTAAAGACATTATATAAATTTCGAGGCAGTTTGTTGGCAAAATGAGCTAAAATACCAATATTTTACAGCTGTCCAGTGCAGAGCTCACAAACTCACGTCTGCTCAGCTCGACGCATCACATTTTTTCAATAATGTCATTTTAATTACAACTGTCATTGTAGCACATCATTGTAGTGTGATACTATCACCAGAAGGTGGTGGTAAAACACCAACAACATGTTTGTTGACCTCTTTGATCCCACTAATGGAGACAGTTTCAGTTTGTTTCACGACTGCATTTCACTCACTGCCTCTGTTTGTATCTCTGTCACTGCAGGACCAACATGGAGCAAGAAGTCAGTGCTCTCAGGAGGCCGACAAACCTCACAGAAAAAAGGGAAAGAAAAAATACAGCTGTGATGAGTGTGAGAAGTATTTTACTAGGAAGTCAGAACTGAAACGTCATCAACTCATCCACAGTGCAGTTAAAGCATACAGCTGTGAGGAATGTGGTAAAGATTTTCCTTGCAGTAGTGACTTAAAACGTCATCAAGTTACCCACTCTGGAATTAAAGCGTACAGCTGTGAGTTGTGTGGAAAGTCTTTTACCCAGGCTGGAAGCTTAAAAACACACAAACTCATCCACAGTGGAGTTAAACCGTACACTTGTAATCAGTGTGGTAAAGCTTTTGCTTGCAGTAGCAACTTACGACGTCATGAAGTTACCCACTCTGGAATTAAGGCGTACAGCTGCGACATTTGTGGAAAGTCTTTTAACAATCCTGCAAATTTAAAAAGACACAAAGTTGTCCACAATGGAGTTAAAGCGTACAGCTGTGACTTGTGTGGAAAGTCTTTTACCCGGGTTGAAAGCTTAAAAACACACCAACTCATCCATAGTGGAGTTAAAGCGTACAGCTGTGATCAGTGTGGTAAAGCTTTTGCTCGCAGTAGCTACTTACGATGTCATCAAGTCACCCACTCTGGAATTAAGGCATACAGCTGTGACATTTGTGGAAAGTCTTTTAACCATCCTGCAAACTTAATAGCACACCAACTTGTCCACAGTGGAGTTAAAGCGTACAGCTGTAATCAGTGTGGTAAAGGTTTTGCTCGCAGTAGCAATTTACGACGTCATGAAGTTACCCACTCTGGAATTACGGCGTACAGCTGCGACATTTGTGGAAAAACCTTCCGCTGGCTAGTCAGCAGAAATATCCACCAACGCCTTCACACTGGCAATGATGTTTGGTTCTGTGATCAGTGTGACAAACTGTTTGTGACATACAAAGGCCTACAGGAGCACATGTTTACCCACACTGAGGAGAGACCTTACAAATGTGACCTGTGTGAAAAGGCTTTTAAAACTCCACGTTCCCTGAAATCACACCAAAAGATTCACAGCAGAAAGAAACTCTACAAGTGCAGTTACTGTGAGGTATGTATTTATATTTTTACAGTTGCAGTTATTTTGAAGTATTATGTGAATTAAGTTTAATTTCAAAGTAGGACTGGGCCATATCACACCATTCACAGTAATACCGGTGTAATGTTGGGCAACAATAAAAAAAATGAAATATTGCGATAGAATAGGGGTAAAACGCACATGCGCAGTGCCTTTGTTTTCATACATGGTGGAAAAAGCATGGCAGCGATGCAGAATGAGAAGGGTGAAAGTGGATCATTGAATGAAACAGATGAACCAGAATTGGTTTGTAAAAATGCTGCAACTTCAGTGGTGTGGAACTGGTTTAGCTTTCGTCCGTCAGATACTGCACTATTAGCACTATTTTTGGTAGCGCATGCTAGCCGGCCGTCGCTATTACCGTGTTTTTTGGAAAATACAGCACACTTAAAATCAATCCTTTGATTTTTCTGAGAATCGACAGTGCCCCTTATAATCCTGTGTGACTTATGTATGAATTCTGGTTGTGTTTACTGACCTCGAAACAATTTTTCTGTGGTACACAGCGCTCGAAAATCTGTCAAACATTTTAGTACGACTTTGCTAAACTACGGATCCGCAATGTTTGATGGATTTTCGGAGCATTATGGCTATCGTAGGCGGAGCCTCGCGGAGTGATACGTACTGTGCTTCAACATAATATTACCGTATTGTGTGTGTATAACCTCTTTTTAAGTTTTGTGGATATTATACATGTTTATTAGGGGTGCAACAATACTCATATCGATATTGAACCGTTCGATACAGTGCTTTCGGTTCGGTACGCATATGTATTGAACAATACAAATTTTTTTATTTATTTTATCAACTTTTCTTCTGACGATGCTGTCTGTTTTGAGAGCTCAGTGAATCTGCATTCAACTACTCCGCCTAGGCTGCACTGTCGAGTGCAGATCCACTGAGCGCAGCGCAAGCTAGCAAGACAGACGCTAAGCTCGTTGCAACATGGCAAATTGAACCTCATTCAGATCTGGCCTTTGGAACTATTTTCATGTGACGTATGACCCTGAAGGTAAGCGCATCATGGACAAAAGTAAAACAGTATGTCGGATGTGCCACGCAATGCTCAATTACATGGGTGGGAACTAGTGCGTTAGCGCAGTTAGCTCGTTAAGGTGTTGACACCGTCCAGCCCCACGCACGGGGCGATCCGCAGTAGCTCGTTAACGGAGATTTGCCGTGTTGTGGCGTTAACGTCATTTCAGATTTACGCTGACAGCACTAGTGGGAACACAACGAATATGACTGCACATTTATGCCGACATCATCCTAGTGCAAAGACAAGTGGAAGAAGACAAAAACAACAAGCACGCATGCTACATACTTTACCCGAGTCATTTAGACAGCCGTTAGCACAGGATTCTCCTTATGGGGACCTGATATGTTTAATATGCTGCTGAGAATATAGCCCAGAAGAAGCGTATAGTAGAGCTTTTATTTTGGAAAGAGCCATTTCTCTGTAATAAACTCTCTTTTCCAAAGATGAGTGATTTCTCAATCAGATATATTTATTTTTTTATCCCTTTGTTGTTTCAGCAACATTAAATTTAAAAGCTGTACTTTTGAGTTAAAATATATATTTATAAGTTTAATAAATGACAAATTAAAAAAGCATGAACATTTTTTTTGTATCGAAAAAATATCGAACCGTGACACCAAAGTATCGAACCGAACCGTGAATTTTGTGTATCGTTGCACCCCTAATGTTTATGTTGCAGATATGTCGGCCAATTCCCACTTGAAATGCCATTTGGTTAAACTTTCAGCAAGGAATTTGCATTTGCACTGTTACATTTTTACAACTTTAATGCACATAAAAAAGCAGCTGCTTGTTTACATTGATGTTTGGGGGGGTTTTTTTGCACTAATAAAGTTGTGGAATTGTAAAGTATTTTACGGTGGCTGGGAAGTGCAAATCACATTTACAACATAAATAACAAAATAGCATTTCCGAAAACACTTTTACATAAAAAAAACCACTAAAAAAATTGACAACAAAATAAGAAAACACTTTAACAAGTCCGCAACAAATTAACAAGTCCGCAACAAATAAACAAGTGGCTCTTGACGGAAAGGGATTGTCTGAAATACCGGAAGTGACTCAACGATAGGGCTTTGGAGTTGACGGGGTCTAGATTTATGCCTGTAGTGCACTACCATGTAAATAATTTGCATTTACTGAGTATGTACTGAGTACCACTGTTCAAAAGTTGAATAAAGAAATGAACTAATTTTTGCCGTTTTTTAAAAATTAAAATCACTTTATAGAACATCACATCAGTTAGTGTTGAATCCATGTCCTTTAGAGTTTAAAAATGACAGTGTTTACATGATATCACCCACTATTAACACTACTTAATTTACTGTATCTTTTGAAAAATACCGCTATTTATACAGCACAAGACTTAAGAATATTTAAGAAGAGCAAGTTTCATTTTTCCCTGGTTTTATTATCACACTGTTCATCAAACGCAGCAAACCTTCACCATCTTATCCAGAAGGGTCACCTCTTCACCCTCACATGGAAGAAGTAATCTGATTGGCATGGTGGTATGTTTGAAGCAGGTCCATTGTGTAGCGCTGGAACCCAGTCACGATGTTTCATCCATTTCATAGGCTGGTTTGCTGCAATAATGCCAAATAATTAGCAACTCTATAAATAGAACATAGTTCTGCAAAATCACTCATTAGGATGTTTGTTCTAATTTGCTATGAGCTCAGAGCGCATCAAAAATAAAACTAATAGGCTATAAAGAGTGAAGATATTTAGAACTTACTGGAATGAAAATGTCCGGAGCACCAACAGATATTTGGAGATGGAAGAGAACTGGATATCAGCTCGTCTCACAGCTGCTATCCAAAATAGACGCCTTCTTTTGGTAACATCCGATACACAAGCTGCCTCGTGTTGCTTCCAGGTTGGGAAAGAATGAAAAGATAAACCATGTCATCAATCGTCTAGAAACTAACTCCTCACAGCGCTTTGTTACATTTATTACCCTGACGGTGCTCGCTGCACTGCATAGATGAATGGAAGATATTTTGCCCATTTTCTGGCGTTAGCTTTAGCCTCTCCACTCCTGTATGTGCAGTTTAGCTGCTGCTGCTTCTTCTTCTGCTAATTTAAAGGCGCTTACCGCCACCTGCTGGGCTGGAGTGTGGAGAATGACTGTTTTAACCCTCTCAGGCTCAAATTAAACTTTTTGTTGCTAATGCACAACCAAGTCCTGCAGTGGTACTTCTGAGTAAAAAAAAAAAAAACTCATAAAATATGTATGTGGGGTAATCAGGTTGTTAGTTTTTAACTGTTGCAAATCGGCAACGCCTGCCTTGAGAGGGTTAAGGCCTGGATATTTTAAGAAAATCACCGCTAAAAATCTGGACATCATTATCTCACCCCTACTCTTGTAAAATCTCTTCAAACATTAATTAAACACTACTTCTCTGAAAAGCCCTCGTTTAGCTGACTACAAATCACTTTTTCTGTACTACAAATGTGAAGTAAGCCTAATTGTTGAGTCACTTCCGGTATTTCAGACAATCCCTTTCCGTCAAGAACCACTTGTTAATTTGTTGCGGACTTGTTAAGGTGTTTTCTGAAATATTTTGTTGTAATGTTTTTTTTTTTAAATGTAAAAGTATTTTCGGAAATGTTATTTTGTTGTTGGTGTTGTAAATGTGATTTGCACCTCCCAGCCACATATCGTCAGTTATATCATCATCGCAAATTTTCAAATGTATGTTGTGATAAATATTTTTGGTTATATCGCCCTACTCTATTTCAAAGCTACATGAGACATGAAAACTTAATGTAAATAAGTCTGACACAAATCTCCTGAAATTTTCCCAATGTTGCAAAAAAGTAAAGTTTTAAAAGCTTCCCCCCTTTCTATCTAACATTTACACTCCAATAGATGCATCGGAGAGCAGCTTGGGATTAGTATCTTGTG
This sequence comes from Copadichromis virginalis, assembly GCF_057382275.1. Classification (NCBI taxonomy): domain Eukaryota; kingdom Metazoa; phylum Chordata; class Actinopteri; order Cichliformes; family Cichlidae; genus Copadichromis; species Copadichromis virginalis. Next base: position 33,746,792 of record NC_140626.1, read on the forward strand.
GCATGCAGAGTAGAGCATCCAGAGGTTTAACCACCAATCTTCCCATTAAGTTAATTACCTACAAATGGAGAGTCATTTTTGCCCAGTAAGCTGAGTGTTATAATGTTAATGTAAAATGTAAATACTGGCAGAGCTGCTCTTTATTTCAGGTGACGTTCAGGATAAAAATGTTGAAAGAATTCCCTGACTTACACTGTCTTTGTTTAGAAACAGAGCGACACAGATGGATCCAGTTCTCAACCCTGTCGTCGCTGTGGTGGTGGGAAAGCGTTTCGTTGTGACCTTTGTGGAAAAACTTTCAGTAATCAAGTGAACCTAAATCGACACCAACGTAGACACACTGGAGAGAAAATGAACTACTGCAAAGAATGTGGAAGAGGCTTCCCCACACCAAGTATATTAAAAACGCACGAACTCTGTCATCAAAGGATTAAAAAGCATGTCTGTGACCAGTGTGGGTCATGCTTCACCACTGCAAGTCAGCTTAATGTACATAAAAGAGTCCACACAGGAGAGAAACCATATAAGTGCAGACACTGTGACAAATGCTTCTCACATTCAAGTCGTTGTAATGATCATGAAGATACACACATTGAAGGGAACTTCATCTGTGACCAGTGTGACAAGAGCTTCAAGAATCTCAGTTCATACTCTGAACACAAACGATACCACGCTGCAAATAAACAGTTTCACTGTTACCAATGTGCAAAAACATTCACTTCATTATCTGCTCTGTGCAAACATCAGCGTGATCATGAGACTGGCTGAAATCATTCTCATCATTAAAAATTGGTTCATGATGAATCTGAAGAGACAGACAGTGTTGTTGCAGTTTCAAAAGTTTGTTGTGAAAGCTACTGTAACTTCTGCTGAAATCCCTGCTCTGTAATACATCAACTCTTTCATGTTTTCTTTAATGTTTCTTTGAATTTTAATGCTAAAAATGTTATTCTAATTACATTATCTTTTCTCCTCTTGGAAACAGTAGTGTTTAATAGTAAAAATAATAGTAGTAGTAATAATCATAGCATAGTAGAAGTAGCATATGAAAGAAATGTCTGACTGATCTATTAATTGGTTTTGTATCACAGGTCTTCAAGCTGACCCACTGTAAAATCTAATTAGTTCACAGAACTATGTAAAACTCGTTGCCTCAAAAAAATTGAGTAACATTTTACTCAAGATGATTAAGCTAGGGCAACTTACCCATTTTGAGTACACTGTACAGCCTCTTTAGTTCCCAGAATTTAAAAAAAAAAAAAAAAAAAAAAAATGTAAACTCGTTGCCTCAAAAAAACTAAGTAAAGCTTACTTAAGATGACTGTTAAGACAACTTATTCATTGCAAGTCTGCAGTATTAGGAATAACTTGATATTTCTGTTGAACATTTCAAGTTCAACTAAATGAAAAAAAAAAAAACTATTTGTGGTAACCTGAATTTGATTAAAAATAATTAACAACACTTTTTGTAATGACGTTAAAATCATCCCAACTTTTATTTTCAAACAAAGTATAACAGCCAACATACTGGACACTGTTCTGCTGAACAACAAACAATTATATTGCCATCACTGTTATAATCTTACAATGAAACAAAGTCTCAGATGTAATTATTCTGAAAATAAGTTTAGGCCTACCACAAGTTTGTTTTGTACTTACATTACTTATATAGCCGAAATAAAATATTTGTTGTTCTGTCACAAGTGCCGTCTCTGATTAAAACAACACATTTGTTTTTCATTCCAACACAGGAGCTGGAATGTTGTAATACTTTAAGGATGGCTTGTTTCCAGTCCAGGCATTACTGCCTGAATGACTGTCATGGATCGAGGTGATCCAAATGTAGGTGCAGAAGAAAGTCTTTAACTTCCCTTAAGTACAGTGGCAGTGGATGTGGGTTGGAGATGCAATGAGCTTGAACCTGCAGGCGACCATCTTCACTGACCACACCATCTGTGACGGAGGACTCATCTCTCCTGGTGTCCTGCAAGCAAACAATCATATTTTTTGCAACTTGAACTTAATTGCTTTCTTAAAACAATTTTTCTGCATTTGGTATAGAACAGACTCCAATTTAGACAATCTCAGGCCCCCTCCCCACCGGAGAGGTGACATTCAATGTCCCACTTGTCAGTCTGGATAGCCGTGACCACCACCCAACATACAATAATGTCATGAAAGCATCATTTTAAAAATGGCTATGCAAACATGGCCAATAACTTTCATTCTAATGATGTGCAAAATGATTTGGGCACAAAACAAATTTTGCTGTTAGAAAACTTGCAGACTTCACTATATACAGTGTAGACCCTCTAAACTAAGTTTGGGGATGTGATCTTTCAAGAAATGCAGACTAAACTGTTGTTGTTTGTTTACTTACACAGCATGTCTTGTAGAATTAACTGGAGTCACCAGCAACAGCATAATGCAGTCATATCTCAAGTCTAATAACAGAAGACAGGAAAAGATCAGTACAGAAACAACTTCCCCAAACCAAAGCACAAATAAAACAATAAGTAAAACAGGCTGATCTAAAGTATGATTAAAGTTCAGCCTGATTAATATAAATGTCACTGAAAATTGCTAATATATTGGAAAACCAAAATACTTAACACTGAGTTGATGTCTTTCTGTCCAACAACAGGAGTGCTGGTCCCGAGCCTCATAGAAAGCAGCTTTTTCATGACTGCCAGGTTTGTCATATTGATAACAGTTTACTTATTAACTCAAGGGATCCTAATGTTCTTCTCTCCTGTCCTCTCCTATCCCGTTCTCCCCTTCTCCATTCATCTTCTGTCCACTCCCCTCTTTAGATAAACTGAAATATATTGAAAAAGCATCTTAAATAAAATAAAACGTGTATGCTTTTTGTTTCTTTCTTTTTAACACGTAAGAATGTGAGGATTATACAGACAATATGATGAAGGTGATTGTGATCCACAACATCATGGCTGAGGAGGATCCATCAGATGTGTCCACTGTGATTGAGGGAAACCAAGTGATGGAGGGATGTGGAAGCCGAACGAAGGCATGTGTACTGCTGATGGGACTGATATATGCCCTCAACCTCGAATATCCGAAGGAGCTGAAGAACACATTTGATACTTATCAAAAACATTTTTTGGAACTTGACGGGGCCAAACTACTGAAAAAGGTCCACGGCCTCAAAAATAAGCTTGTGCAATGCACACACATTTCCCTTCTTGTTCCAAGAGAATCTTTTGTCCAGACATAGCTTGATGGAGCTGTATTTTTTCTGCTGACAGCAAACACAGATTGAATGTTGGTGTTAGTGTTTTGTTCTATGTATCCATATTTTTGATAACGTACATGCACAGAAACAACCTGTAGAGTTTCTGTGCTTTTGGCTTTTAAAATGGACTAAGTGGCCTTTGAAAGGGTTGTGTGCATTAGCTGTTGTGTTGCACTTTATTCTGTGTTTTTATGTAATAAAAACATTGAGATGATGAACCATCTGAATGTCTTTTTTGGGGGGTACATTTTATCTTATATGAATAGGTAATGTTTATCAACTGATAATAATTAAATTTTATTAGTTATTATATAATTAATTTTATCTAATTTCAATGAGTAAGTAGCTGTTGAATATATACGTAAATATGGGGTAAATTTTACCCAATTTAATTAAATATTTTATACACAATATATTGACTTAAATCTACCCCAAAAAAGTCAATGCAAATTGTTACCTCAGATTTATCGAGTAAATTCTATAGATAACTTCTTACAGGTATTCAGTCTTTAAAATCTGCACCACCAGAGTCAAATACCCGCGTAACACAACGAATTTGTGAGCATGTGTCTTGCAACCATAGCAACGTAGCATCAAATGCTAATTTTAAAACCAAATGAGGTGATCCCGCTCAACGGACAATTGAAGAAGTTAACTTTTCGATAGTACCAGTCATATGGTAACTTGAACTGAACTAAAGCGCAGTAACCCAGAGTGGAGGCAAAAATAACGTTTCAACAAGGTAATACAAGGGTACACTTAGCAGTGGCAAATACACAGTGGCTTGGCTAACGTGGTGTGGTAAGGTGGCGGTGAGCAACCAGGGAAATAGGACGGCAAGGTCAACTTGAGTGTGGCAGGTATGTACTGGTCACACTGAGGAGAGAGGTGAACAGAGTTAGAACGAGAGTCCAGGTGGTTTTCGGAGAAGGTGAGTATGACAGATTTTCCCAGCTTACTTGCAGGAGAAGTGATAGAGGTGTTGAGGGAGAGGATTGTGAGTCCAGGAGAATTCGAGGAGGCGAGACTGCTGACCTGGGTTCCGTTGATTCCGAGGTGGCGAGAGAGCAGGCAGTTGAGGCACAGAGATTTCCAGAGAGCCAGTGTGAAGCCAGAATCTGTCATGGTCTGGGCGAGCCTGAGTAACTTTGCACAGCATCAGCTCTCCTCTGGGTGGAGCCCTTCCTGCCCCTCCCCGTTCCTCAGCTGCAGGCAATTATTCTGGCAGTATTTAGGAGCAGCGCACACAATGAGTCTTCGCCAGATCGTCTGCTAACCTCATCGGTACCTGGACTCGTCATTCCAAACCCTGCCATAGCCTTGCTTCTGGATTCCGGTCAGCTGCTGCTTAATCCTTTTCAGACAAACTGCCATTCTCACCTGCCTGCCTCCCTGCACACCTATATGGGAGACTCAGTACCCACCTGGACCTCGCCTCCACCTCCAGCTAATCCCCGCCAGCAAACACATAAGCCATTCCAGCTTGTCAAATGGGGAAACACAACTCCTTGGACTGTTCTGATTTTCCTCTCCTACGTTTCAGTACCCTGGTCTGCCACAGGTTCCACCAGACCCAATCCAGTCTCAGCAGTTTAGTGACCTGACTGTTCCTTGCTCGCCCTAGCCCCGCACCTCACAGACGCCATGCTTTTGCACAAAGCTTAATCTTGTCTTTTGTCTAGAATATTTCTGTTAGGAACACTTGTAAATAAAAGTTTTTGTTTTTGCAAATCACTCCAAGCTTCCAGTCTTTGGTTCTGCACCTGAGTCCATTCCATGCCACGGGCCTCTGAGCCCTGACAGAATCAAAGAGGTGAGTGTTTGCACCGTGGAGTGTCCTGCAGCTCAAGACAAACAGCATAAGCATAACATTTTTGAGAGCGTAAACATGAAACATCAAGTAGTACCAACATCAAGTAGTTGACGAACTGGCAAAGAAACGTCAGCATAGAGCTTAAGCCTGATTGACTCAGTTAGCTCCAGGTGAGTGAAGCTGTGGTGGCCCTGCCCATGGGCAGATCCAAGGAGCCTCAGGAGCCTGGTGGAAATTTCCAGGCACTCACCCAGACCATGACACTAACAATAACTTTAATCTGTGCAACAAAAATAATACAGTCAGTACTTGTTTTTATTTGCAAAGACATGCACTCTCTGAAAAAATTATTCTTTTTCACTCAAGTCAGAGTGAAAAAGAAATGTTCACATTACCATTACTTATTACTTACCATGTTCACTGGTAATTGAACTTAAGGGGGCCAGATGTAGTCTTTCCAAGATGGCGCCATCTCTCGTTTCTGAAATATTTATGTATTGTGTTTATAGTGGTGTCCCTGCTAAGTTTTAAAGAGCCACTCGCTGTTGGTGTATGAGCAACAGACAATTCTTAATATTCGTGACTTACTGCTGATGCTCCCCTGCGTTAGCCAGCGATTTGGAGGACTCCCACTGCCTCTGGTGTCAGTCTGAATTGATGCGAGAAGTGGATGTATATGTGGCAGATCAGATCTTGGATGTGGCGTGTCCTTGCCATCAGCGATCTTGGCTGTTTAGAACTTCTCTCTGCCCTCAAACAGCGCTGCCTTCTACCTGTTTACCCAACGTTATCGGAGCATGCTCACCTGACGCGGTTTTATTGGTCACCATGCTGACAAAATATGAAGGGAGCTAGAGCACATATAAACCACTTGCAAGTACTGCATATTAAACCTGCTCAACACTGGCCCCAGCCAGTTTCTTTCACAATAGATCATAAGAAAATCATTATAACCGCTTATTTTACTAAAAGATCAAAGAGAAAACAAACATTCTAATCAATTAAGCTTAAGCATACAAGCAATTACTTATGAATAAATTTTATCGTAGCTAAATCAAACTTCCAGAAAGTCACAACATGATCATAATTTTCTCTCCCCAACCTAGTCAATTGTTTGTCCCCTTTTATTCATGCTAACCCACAGTCACTAATTCACACATATTCACTCAAAATAAAAACAAATCTATCATTTTTGGTCTGGATTGACATGCGGCAATCCTTTTAGACAGGAACTCCCAGGTTGCCACAGGTGGCTTCTCCTCAGCCAGTTGTAATCTGGAAAAGGCCACCTTATATTTGCTGTCCCGAAAAAATTTCAGCGCTGTTAATTCAATCTTGCAGGCTTGCTTACAAAAAATGAGAGCAAAAGAGAGCTTTTTATTAGCTCATCAAAACACGACACATAATCACCTGACCGGTTTTCTCTAAGTGCACTGGTACAATTTTAAAGGGCCCAATTCTTGACATGTCCATGTTTAATAAAACTCACTCTGTTAAAATTGTCACGTCCGGTGTGGCAGACGTGTGGAGTTGTAGAAAGGACCCGAAGGGCGGCAGCTCTGGTGCAGGTGAGTATTTATTTACAGGAGTGGGTACAAACAGCAATGGTGGGTGAACATGAAACTAGAAAACCTAAACTGGGCAAAACTAACAAAACAAACCAGAAACGAAGATGCAGGGAGGTCCGGGGAAATACATACGGAGGGAGACCGGGGGGAAACAACACAGACAAACCAGCAACGAAGACGAGGTAACACACACTATAAATACACACGGCAGGAATCAGGGGATGGGAAACAGGAGGGGAACACACCTGGAAGACATCACAGCTGACGAGGCAGGGGAAACGTAAATAGAACACACTGACATAAGACACAGACTTTCACAATAAAACAGGAACTTACACATGCAAGGGACTGACTAAGAAACGTGGACTTAACACAGGAATACATGGGCAGAACTGAATAAACACTAAACAGAGGAAAAACAGAACCAAAATCACAATAATAGAAAACACAAAACGAAGCAAAACTCGAAGCAAAACAAAACAGGAGCAGTAGAAGACCAAAAACGAAACGCGCACGAAAAAACACTGGCGCACAAAGAACAGTTCAGTAGTAAGTCAGGGGGCCGACCCGGAGGTCGCCGGCACAAAAGTCCACAAGTCAAACGGTCGGGGGGCCGACCAGGTGGGTAGCACAGGTGACAGAGCTAGTCCGGAGGCCGGCCGTGTGGAAAGCAACGGTAGCGATGTGGAGGCAGTTCAGGGGGCCGACCGTGCGGAAGGCAGAGGCGGCGACTCAGGCGAAGGGGGTCTGGGGGGGGCCCACGACGGCCATGGCGCCCCACCCATAGCCTGGAACGTGGCCGGTTGACTACTATATCATTGTAAAATTCCCTAAAGGAAAAAAAAAACAAAAAACTTAATGATCTTATGAATATCTTTCGAACTTTCTAAATCCCAGAAAGTCGAGAAATCAGATCCAAGTGTGACATCAGCTGACACTTTTTACAGGAGACTCCATCTGAACTCTGTGGAGCCTGATCTCAAGGTTTTTAAGTCTGACCCTGAAACCAGAAGAGGATCTTTCTGTCTCTTCAGATTCATTGTGATCCAATGATTTCGGTTCTGCATGATACTGCTGATGTTTGCACAGAGCAGATAATGAAGTGAATGTTTTTGCACATTGGTAACAATGAAACTGTTTATTTCAAATTCAAATTCAAATTCAAATTTTATTTGTCACGTACACAGTCATACACAGTACGATATGCAGTGAAATGCTTGGACAACTGCTCGTGACCTAAAGAGAACAAAAAAGGAAAAGGCTATGAATAAGATAGGAAATAAATATGAAAAATTAAAAAGGGTAAATTTAACTAAGAAGGAATAAAATATAAATTAAGGTTAAAAATGAAATAACTGTACAACACAAATTAGAATGAAGGGTAAATTTAACTGGGAAGAATAAGATAAAGATAAATATATAAATTAAAGTTGAAAATAAAATAACTGTACAACAAAATACAAAATACACAATATAGAACTATATAAGAATGTATGAAGAAATATAAATGTAAATAAATATATACACAATAACAGCAGCTGTACAAGTATTAACCGGAAATGAAGAATATAGTGACCAGTGTTGTGCAAAACCAAAGTCCAGAAAGTCCAGTGTGTGTGTAAGAACTGTATGTGTGGGTCAGTACTGTGTGGTGGTGTGATTGAGAGACCGTATCGCCTGCGGGAAGAAGCTCCTCCTCAGTCTCTCTGTGTTGGTCTTCAGGGAGCGGAATCGCTTTCCTGACCTCAGCAGAGAGAACAGTCTGTTGTTGGGATGGCTGAGGTCCTTCACGATCTTCCTGGCCTTGGTCCAGCACCGCCTGCTGTAGATTGAGTGCAGGTCAGGGAGCTCGGAGCGGATGGTGCGCTCAGCTGACCGCACAACCCTCTGTAGAGCTGTACAGCGTGGGATCGTTTATGCACTTCAAGATGATCCGCAGTGGTGAAGGATGACCCACACTGGTCACAGACTTGCGTTTTGACGTCACTGTGACAGAGTTCATGTTGTCTTAATTCACTTGGTGTGGTGAAACCTCTTCCACATTCTTTGCAGTAGTTCATTTTGTCTCCAGTGTGTCTGCGTTGATGTCGTTTTAGGCTCTGTTGCTGATTGAACGTCTTCTCACCACCACAGTGACGACAGGGTTGAGAAGTGGATCCATCTGTGTCGCTCTGCTTCTAAACAAAGACATAAAAGACAGTGAAGGTCAGGCAATTCCTTCAACATTTTTATCTTGAACTCCGCCTGAAATAAAGAGCATCTGTGCCAGCATCCAATTACATTTTACTATTTACATTATAACACTCAACTTACTGGCTTACAATGACTCTTAATTTGTAGGTAATCTACTTATTGGGAAGATTGGTGATTAAACTCCTGGATGCTCTACTCTGCATGCCACAAGATACAAACCCCAAGCTTCTCTCCGATGCATCTATTGGAGTGTAAATGTTAGATTGATAGGAAGGGAAGGAGCTTTTAAAACTTTACATTTTTCCAACATCAGGAAAGTTTCAGGAGAATTGTGTCAGATTTGACTGAATATTCTGTAAATGAAGTTTTCATGTCTCATTTAGTTTTGAAAATAACTCATTCACTGCCAGCCATTGGCAGTGAAAGAGTTAAACCCATTGACTCATTCACTGCCATTGACGTTAAACTTCATTAACATAATACTTCAAACTAACTACAACTGTAAAAAGAAAAATACATACCTCACAGTAACTGCACTTGTAGAGTTTCTCTCTGCTGTGAATCTTTTGGTGTGATTTGAGGTAACGTGGAGATTTAAAAGTCTTCTCACACAGTTCGCATTTATAAGGTCTCTTCCCAGTGTGGGTAAACATGTGCCGCTCTAAGTTTTTGTATGTCACAAAAATTTTGCCACACTGATCACAGCAGCAAACATCCTTTTTTGTGTGAATGCGTAGGTGAATGTCTCGGCTGACTAGCCAGCGGAAAGTTTTTCCACAAATGTGACAGCTGTACGCCTTAAATCCGGAGTGGGTAACTTGATGACGCTGTAAGTAGCTACTTTGAGTAAAAGCTTTATCACACTGATCACAGCTGTACGCTTTAACTCCACTGTGGATGAGTTGGTGTGTTTTTAAGCTTCCAGCCTGGGTGAAAGACTTTCCACACAAGTCACAGCTGTATGCTTTAACTCCACTGTGGATGAGTAGGTGCATTTTTAAGTATGCACTCTGCGTAAAAGACTTTCCACACAACTCACAGCTGTATGCTTTAACTCCACTGTGGATGAGTTGGTGTGTTTTTAAGTATGCACTCTGCGTAAAAGACTTTCCACACAACTCACAGCTGTACGCTTTAACTCCACTGTGGATGAGTTGGTGTGTTTTTAAGTTTCCAGCATGGGTAAAAGATTTTCCACATTCATCACAACTATACGGCTTAACTCCACTGTGAAAAAGTTGGTGTGATTTTAAGTATGCAGCGTGGGTAAAAGACTTTCCACACAACTCACAGCTGTATGCTTTAACTCCACTGTGGATGAGTTGGTGTGTTTTTAAACTTCCAGCCTGGGTAAAAGACTTCCCACACAACTCACAGCTGTATGCTTTAACTCCGCTGTGGGTGAGTTGGTGTCTTTTTAAGGTGTCATGACGGTGAAAAGACTGTCCGCAGAAGTCACAGCTGTACGCTTTAACTCCACTGTGGATGAGTTGGTGTGATTTTAAGCTTCCAGCCCAGTTAAATGACTTTCCACACAACTCACAGCTGTACGCTTTAACTCCGCTGTGGATGAGTTGATGTTGTTTTAAGTATGCACTCTGCGTAAAAGACTTTCCACACAACTCACAGCTGTACGCTTTAACTCCACTGTGGATGAGTTGGTGTGTTTTTAAGCTTTCAGCGTGGGTAAAAGACTTCCTACACAACTCACAGCTGTACGCTTTAACTCCGCTGTGGGTGAGTTGGTGTGTTTTTAAGCTTTCAGCGCGGGTAAAAGACTTTCCACACAACTCACAGCTGTATGCTTTAACTCCACTGTGGATGAGTCGGTGTCTTTTTAAGCTTCCAGCATGGGTAAAAGACTTTCCACACAACTCACAGCTGTATGCTTTAACTCCACTGTGGATCAGTTGGTGTCTTTTTAAGCTTCCAGTGTGGGTAAAAGACTTTCCACACAACTCACAGCTATATGCTTTAACTCCACTGTGGATGAGTTGGTGTGTTTTTAAGCTGTCAGGATGGTGAAAAGACTGTCGGCAGAAGTCACAGCTGTACGCTTTAACTCCACTGTGGATGAGCTGGTGAGTTTTTAAGTTTTGAGAAAGGGAAAACGACTTTCCACAATCATCACAGCTGTATTTTTTCTCCCCCGTTCTTCTGTGAGGTTTGTCGGCCTCCTGAGAGCGCTGACTTCTTGCTCCATGTTGGTCCTGCAGTGACAGCGATACAAACAGAGGCAGTGAGTGAAATGCAGTCGTGGAACAAACTCAACCTTCAAACTTCCTCCACTAACACTAGTTTTAAACCAAAGGTTGAAGTAGTTCCTTTTCAGGCAATACACTCGGTACAACACACGTGGTATGGGATATCATGCCCTCACGACGTGTCCTGGCTGAGGAACACACTGCAGATTTTGTTCAGTGATGAGGCAAACTTTTATGTGAATGGTGAAGTTAACAAACAAAACCACCGCTATTGGTCTGACTCTAACCCACATTGGATGGATCCCTCCAAGACTGTTGGAACAACAAAAGTGATGGTTTGGTGTGGTATATGGGGTACAACGATAGTGGGTCCATTCTTCATCAATGGAAACCTCAACGCCACTGGATATTTGAAATTGCTACATGATGATGTGTTTCCCTCTTTATGCTGTGACGGCCAGAGTACTGGGTTTAGCCCAAATGACTTGGTCTTTGGCCACAAAGTTCGGGGACCATTGACAATGCTGTGCGATAAGTGGTTGTCAGGTGAACCACCAGTGAACTTGATGGATTAGGTTAATGGTTTTCGGCACGGACTGTATGTGGCAGGTCAGTTGGCGAAACAGAACCTTGAAAAGGTTCAGGTCAAGATGAAATATTTTCATGACCGGCGTTCTGAAGAGCAGCAATTTAGTGCGGGTGACCAGGTTTTGGCTTTTCTTCCAATTGCAGGGTCACCATTCCAGGCACGGTTTGCTGGGCCTTACACCGTGGTACAGAAACTGTCTGAACAGAATTATCAGATTGCTACACCAGATCGCCGGAAAATAAATCAACTTTGCCAGGTTAATTTGTTGAAACCATATCATGTTCGTCCTTTATCCGTCAGTCTGTCAGGCTCTCTCTTTTCTCCTTCCGCATCAACATGTTGGAAAACAACATTGCAGTGCAACAACATTTCAATCATCATCAAGCTGGGCTTCCCCATGTTTGTTGGTTGAAAAAGCTGATAAATCACCACGTTGTTGCACAGACTTTCGTAAAGTAAATGCAGTGACCAAACCCGATTCCTATCCCTTGCCTCATATTGACGACTGTATTGACCAAGTTGGTGCAGCAGAATATGTGAGCAAGTTTGATCTGTTGAAGGGATATTAGCAGGTGCCACTGACTCCCAGAGCTCAGGAAATATCTGCTTTCATCACGCCATCTGGTCTTTATTCATATACAGTCATGGGTTTTGGTTTACGCAGTGCTCCAGCTACATTTCAGCGACTCATGAATATGGTTGTTAAGAGAGAGAGCGATATCAAAACAGCCAGTAAAAGTTCTGCATATATGTGCCCAAGTGTTGTATTGAAGCAATCAAGTGATGAATAACTGTTTTCCACTATGTTGTTTTGCAATGTTTTTTGGGAGTTTTTTGCATTGTTGATTTGCTTCTTTGCCGAAGCAGCTAATAAAGCACAATTGAATACAATTTTGCCTCTTTCTTGTAAGATTCTATAATAGAATGAAACAATAATGCCAGTTATAAATAAAGAGAATTGAACGAATTACGAAACACTCATTTTATTTCTATTTGATCTGAAAGTTGTGTAATACTACAACCTGAAACGACAAATAGATTGTGTTGGCCTGTACAGGAGATAAAAGAAAAAAAAACACATCTGTTAAATGGAATAGTCCAAATCAACAAAGTAAACTGGACCTGGGCTTGTTGCAGGGATCTGAAATTACTAAACATTTTGTGAGTGTATGCACTCACACTTAGGACCATATAATAATAAATATGTGCGTGATGAAAGATTTCCTTTTTTTCAAGTCTGTCTTTGTACGGACCTGCCGTGTTCTCCGTTTTTTTGTACATGACTGTTTTGGAGGCAAATAAAATGCAAGTAGGGATTAAAACCGCAGAATTAATGATTACCGGTGCTGGAAATACTAGCGCTTGATGCAGTGTTTAGATTTTGTTGCCACTCGTACCCAACATGCAATGCGCGAAAGTCATGTGGTCTGTCAATCTCTGTTTGCATACAGGACCAACCGATCTACAGAAGATGACCTCTCTCTACCACACTCCGTGTTATGCTGTCACACCTGGAGAGGAAGAACACCCCTCTGCCAGAGTCCTTTTCATCGACTTCAGCTCAGCTTTTAACACGATCATTCTGCAGCAGTTGGTGGAAAAGCTGATGCTATTAGGTGTGGACCCTGCAACCTGCAATTGGGTTTTCAGCTTCCTGACAAAGTGACAAGAGGCAGTCACACATCAAAGACCATCTTGGTGAGCACAGGCTTTCCTCTGGGGTGTCCTGAGCCCGTTGCTGTTCAGTCTGCTCACACATTACTGTAAGCCAGACTCAGTGCTAATCATATTGTGAAGTTCAAAGACAACTGTGGTTGGTCTCATTACTGAAAACAATTAGTCCACTTATAGAATGGATGTGGAGCAGCTTGAAGTGTGGCGTAGATCCCATAATCTCATAAACAATAAAGACAAAACAGAAGACCTGTCCTTCTTTATTAATACCACATCAGTTATCAAAAAAGCACAAACGCATCTCCACTCCCCCAGGAGGCCCAGAAAACCTCACCTCCCCATCCGTTCAACTATTAGCACGGCTTTACTGTGATGCCTCCTGTCTACACACACATATAGCATACAATATACTCCCCAGATGCACACAATACTCTGTGAAAGGACTGTTGCTACCTGTATGAGCGTGACTATTTAGACTTGAGTTTTTGTTTTCTTTTTTTTATTTAGATGTTTTGTTATTTACCCTTTTAATTTATTACTGCCTTTTTACTCTTCTTTTTTTAAGCCATTTTCCTTTTTAATTTTATTGATTATTGCACTGTAGATTCTGGTGAGAAACTGTATTTCAGGTGATTGATTGATAGATATATATATATAGATTTGTTGGTTTTTGTTTTTTGCCCTTTATCACAGTTCCTCTTCCCCACTGTTTTTCTTTCCCTCTTTCTTTCTCCCAGTCATATCTGTCCCGTGTGTAGCAAGTGAAAATAAAATAAACAATAAAAGCAAAGGTAAATCAAATAGACTAATACAGCAAGGCCGGGATGGTCCATTTGGTAAAGTAAATCCGTTGGGCATCTTTCTTTGTCTCTAGACAATAATTCTGATGGCAAAAGAAACAAATGGGACAGGCAAAAAAGGAAAAAAACGAGAGAAACTGTATTTCGTTTCAGCCTGGGTATCACCATACAAAATGTCAATAAGCCTCTTCTTGAAACTTCTCCAATCTTGACAAACAAGCATCAGCTGATGAAGTGCACACAGTTTCAATAAAAGCTGTCACTTACTGTTATTTATTCATCTTTCAGTCACTTTAATTTTTAAAACTGTAATTTTAAAACTGTATATACTGTATATTCTGTGTATTTATTATTTCACTCCTATTGCCTGTTATTATTGTCCTTATCTTCAACGTATGCTGCTCGGTTGTTTGTTAATTGCCCCTTGAGGATAAATAAAGTTTTCTGATTCTGATAAAAGTGATATGTTCTTCACCTTTTGTGTTGATGACATTTATTTCCACTGTAGCAGCTGAGCTGAGTCCAAACGGCTGAAAATGTTCACCTGGTGCTCTGTCAAACTCTTCTCCTCCTGCTGATCAGCTGGGACACAAAACAGTAACATCACAGTGAGACAAGAACGTGAGAGGGACGTGTCCCAGGATTGAATTTAAAGCCATCATATTTACAGTTTGGATTTGGCGGACGCCCTCTTTATATATAAAGTTGTATATAGTATTTGTATTTGTATTCTATTTTTATCTTATTGTATATTTATTTTATTTTATTCTATTCTGTACAGTTGTGTACTGTATTTATTCTTATTGTATTTTTGTAATTTTTGCCTCATAACTTTTGCACTGTCCACTTCCTGCTGTGACAAAACAAATTTCCCACGTGTGGGACTAATAAAGGTTATCTTATCTTATCTTTACTTTTAGGAATAGTAACTGTGAAACTATGGCACTCATGACCATTGATCGATAGTCACGACATTACAACAAGTATTCATCAAGATACTTTTAAGAATATTCTTAACATGGACTCGGATTTTTAAAAAAATTATAAAAAAAAGAATTCTCTCCATCAATAAGAATTTACTGACTGCAACTTGAACGTTGACTCAAAATGACTTAAAATCATCCGGGAAAGATGCATTTGACAAATTATAGACAAAAAAAGCCTGATAAAGGACACATGTCTGTAATGTGTCTGTGAAATGGATGAATGTTATTGACTGAGCGGATAATGAACAAGTGTGTTCTAGCAGCTGCAGTTTCAGCTGCGTGTGCTAACACACACACCTTCCTGTTATCACTTCAAATAGAAATGAGGCTGTAGAGGTTTGGTGCAGGCAGAAAAACAGCTGCAGGGACAATGAAAAGACTTTTCTGCTCCAACTTCTCCCAGCATGCTGAGCTAATGATTAGTTGGTGTTTTTCTCCAAACACTCTCTCACTCTTCTCTCAACGTGTTCACAATAAACTGTGAACAGACACCGAGGAGAGCAGCAGAAGACCTCATTCAGGAGCTAAACTCAACATGAACTGAACTCACAGTAAAGTTAGCTCGGTGCTTACCTTTAGATGAGCCCACAAACCGAGAGAAACTCCGCGATGAAGCTGCAACTCTTTCCAAACACAGGAAACAGATCAGGGAGCAGAGACCCACGTGGTTCACGCTGATCTCAGCTACGATCCAGGAGACAAGGGTGGGCAGATCGATGCAGATATCGATCAGGACGTTGGTAGTGGTTTATGATCGATACTTTAGTTCGTTTCTCTCCTCTAAGTTCACTACTTTACTCCCGTTTCATGAAAAAGCAGCTCTCTCTGCTCGACTCCCTGTCACTACCCGATCCGTACCGGAAACCCGATCGGTACCCCGCATGCGCGAAAGGTTTCTACTTCCGGTCGTAGCGTTTTACGATAGTTATGGGTCAGAGTATCTGTTAAAATGTTAAGAATAACAAGTATATCTTAAAATGTTTGCAATAATGAAGCATTTCAGTACAATGTAGACAAAAACGAAAAATAAAAAGAAAGTTACGGATCAGGACTCTCCGATCCTTACTGCGCATGTGTAAAGTCTGACCGTACAAATCAAGAGCACCTGGCTGCAGCCACTGTGGAGCTCCACAGTAACCGGAAACACGTGACCTCCACAGTAACCGGAAACACGTGACCTCCACAGTAACCGGAAACACGTAACTTCAGTTAAATCGACTATGACAGCGAAAACTAAATTGCGTTTTTGTTACTATTGATGCTGCTGAGAAATAAAAATGGTTTTAAGTGGGGTTTTTTTTTTAACACTCTGGGTTTGTTCAAAAAAATTCACCATCCCCTAAATTGTTCGTGGCCAAAAGTGACACTTGCTGTTTCGCTGATTTATTAATTTTTTACAGTACATCGCGTTGTGCGTTCTGATTGCTGTAGACCATTGTCAATCAATCTAGTCCAGTGTCTCCTGTACAGGAGCGGTCCCTAATAGGCCCACGGACCGCTCCCGGTCCGTGAGTCTTTTGGTACCGTTCCGCGAGAGTTGATCCTCCGGTGTGAAATGTATGGTTGTAGTTGTGTGTCTTATTTTGAAAGAACTATTTACGCGTTACCATAGCGACCAGAGAGCGTTAAGAAGCAGAGAGGAGAATGTCACTGTCATTGTTGCTGGCGCACAGCTCAAGTCACGTTTATTATTATATTTACAAAATACCACAGTTTCTTTTTTTAAATTCTTTTGTTGTATTTATCCGCGACACCTTAAAGGTCGTTCCCTGAAAATATTGTCTGACATTAAAGTGGTCTGTGGTGCAAAAAGCTTGGGGACTCCTGCTGTACAGTACAGAATGCGTTTAGCTTGTCGAATTTACATAAATCTTCGATCGCTAGCAATGTAACTCTGAAGTGCTGTACTGTATGTTTGTAAGTTTTCTCCCAAACAAACACAACAATGCCGACGAAACGTTTTGCACCCTCAAATGCACCTTTAGGTTTCATTCCATAATCCGGACTTATGTTTCTACGAAGGTTTGAACTCTAAGAGTGTTTAAACAAAAGAGAAAAGTGTGAAAATGTTCATGCCTGTCTGAGAAAAGTGTATAAAGCAAGTAGTGAGGGGTTTTACAGTCTTAACATCTATAATAATTGTAAAAAATAAAGTTGGCTACTTCATGGATTTCACCTACCGCGGGTTATTTTTAGAACGTAACACCAGCGATAAACGAGGGGCTGCTGTATTATTAATAGTAGTGTCTGGGACATCTAATTGATTAACATCAACATTGATTATTATGCACTATTATTTTTGTTCAAGGAGAGCAAAAAATATAAAACTCTCTCTCAGCTTGTTTGTTGCCAAAAATGGCCACTTTTTGTGTATGTTCACAAAATGCTATAAAATGTATATTTCTTAAAACATTTATCTACTTTTGCCGACGTGACTCTTTAAAATAGCACCAGTCCTTTTCATCAAAATCAAAATTGTATCTGAGCATCGGGGAAAAGGCTGTCTTGCAATTGTTGAGGTCACTAGTGTGTGCCCCATTTCTTCCGGGATCACTCTCTTTATAGGTTTTAGTGGACTCCTAGTACTGCGAAGTGGTTTCATGGTACAAAGGGATTGTATTCCAAGATCTGGGAGATTGTAGAAATGAGCAGTGATGCCCTTCCTACCATCTTTCCAGAAAAATATTTGATCTGGAAGCTGTTAGGCTTACTTACAGCAGCAGCACTTTCTGCACCTGCATAAACTCCAGGACACATTTACTAACGGTGTTTGTTGCTGTATGTGCTGCAGCTTTGAATTTTTTAATAATATATATTTTGTTAATATTTTGGCTATGGTGTCTTGTTATGAAATGTACAAGAGTAAAAGTGTTTTTAGCATGTGCTTCAAAGCTAAGTTTGACTGGGAAACTCAAAGCTCAATAGGCTGTATCAACAGAAATTCACTGCAGCCTATGTAATATTTCATGCGTCATAATTTATTCTACTCTATCTTGCAAATACATATTTGTGTGGCAATGTCATGCACAACACACACAACTATTAGATCCTTAAGATCAAACCTGTGTCATTCTTTTGGTCCACTGCAGTGCAGTAGTCAAAAAAAAGAATAAGTGAAGTGTCCACAGATGGCCAGGATAGAGCCCAGAGTGTTAATGTTTAAAATGTATAAAAATATTATTGATTGCAATTCTTTACTGTTAATATCAACAATAAGCTTTTTATTTTGAAATTACAAGTTAAAAAAAAATGCTGTTACATTTAATGCTGTTACACTGTAATCCTTTATTATAAGTATGGACACAGAATAAAGTGAACAGCATTTTGAAATAAGTTTAATTGGAATTTTGTACTACGCAAAAAACAAAACAAAAAAACAACAACAACAACAACATATTAAACAAACAAACAAACACAGCCAGTGCCTTCATTTGTCCATTACATGTCAAACATAGCACTGACCCTTAGTCCCTGCTCATCAGCACATGCTTTCAAAAAGAGCTCCATGTCCTCTGCAAACTGAAAAACAAAGAGGAACAAGTCCCTTGCTCCAGTGTCTTCTTCCTCTGACATGTCTATTAAGACCCTCTGCTGGTCCCCTTGATTTAAGGACAGATATTTGGGCATTGTTACATGTCCACAGAAAAGTGCCTTATTTTGGACAACCCACTGCACAGCAGGACGCAGATCTTCAACAACTGCTGGCTCCTGTGTCAGGCAAATGGGGATGAAAACAGTTATTTCTCTGTTGCAGAACAGTTTTTTAACAGTTATTCAAATTTCACTAACCATGTAATTACACTACTGTTTAAAGTGAATACTGACTTGACTGACTTCCTGGAACTTGTGCTTTTTCAGTCTGAAAATGGGCACGTGTTGTCCTTCAAGCACAGCTTTGGCTTCCTCTCTCCAGTGTGCAAATAGCTTGCCAGAGCTATGAAGAGTAAGGCCACAGTGAGGGCATGTCATTTTCAAGGACTTTCCATCAGCTGCAGTTTTATTGAACACAGAGGGTAGAGCCAATGAATGTTCTAACAAAGACTCAGAAAATGGTTCAGATACCGAAGACAAAACCTTGGGGGGGAAACGGGGCTCCTCGAAGAGTACTGCCGGAGGAATACGGGTCTCCTCGGAGAGTTCAGCGGGGAGCAGTCCTGATAATGGTGGCTGACTTGGTATTGAAGAATGCTGACAAGACAATAAATGCCTTGCCATATCCCCACGCCGTATGATTGTAATCTTACAGACAGGGCAGTGAAAGTGTCCTGTTGTCCTACAAGGCAGCCTGCACCGGCATATCATTTTATCTGTAAGAGAAAAAAACAAACAAACAAACAGATGTAATTTAAATGTAGTTGTATAGAATGCAATCAATTTGTCTAACAATCAGATTGTACATGTTAACAAAAACATCCAAGCCAACCTCAATAATGAAAGCAAAATGGTATGGATCACAAAACTTATGTCAAGAAAAATTGTGAAAAGTAAATAAAAATATATTTTATAAAAACACTATTTTTGTTGCAGATGAATGCACTGAACTGTACAATATCAACAGCAACTTTTAAGTCAACAAAGATACTGCAGAAGTGCTTAAAAAAGTGCATATTTATAACTATAACGTATATTTAATACAAACATACCTTTGAAAGGCAAAGCATTTTTTTATATGCACACTTAGATGCTCCTCAATCTTTGCCCTGACAGTTGGGCTGAAAGTGGGGCACAGAGGGCAGTGAAAGAGTCCTCTGCAACACGTGTTGCATTCCTGCAATTCTGGCTTTAAGCCCGAATTCCAGATTGATAAGTGCATCTAAAACAGAGAGAGAAACAGATAAACACCATATACACATTTAAGTTAAGGTTTTAGCAGAAATAACAATTTACAGTTGGCATGTAATAGATTTGGGAAGAAAATTCTTGAAAAAAACCCCACAAATATTTTACAAGACACTTTAATTTGTGAGACATGTTTCTATTGACATATAACAGTCAATTGAACAGGGGCTAACTAAAATCTGGGCAATAAAAAAAGCTGTACAGAAAAGAATAACGAATAGAAGTATTGATAAATATATAAATCTGTTTGTGACGAAATTTACAGTGTTGACGCTAACCAAAGGTGTCACAAGTACACACGTTCCTTACTACAGTTTAGATACCTCTGTTTAGAAAGCACTGACTCGACTTTTTAGTCAAGTCGAAGTAAGAAGTACAGGGTCTAAAATATAATTTATGTACAAAATTTTGAAGTAATCTTGCGTCCAAAGCATGCGCGCGGGGGGCTGATTTACAAATGTATGGATTACAAAGTACAGATACGCGTGCTAAAATGTGAGAAGTAGAAGTATAAAGAAGTATACAGTAGGCACAAAAAAGTACAGCAGTAAAGATACCAGAAAATTCTACTTAAGTACAGTATTGAAGTATTCGTTATTTTGCATCTCTGACGCCAACAATAAATCATACTCTAATGCAAAATGTGGTTTTTGCTTCTTCTCGCCCACAGAAGCCATTAATCCAGCTCTCTTACTTAAATCAGGCCCAGGAAAAAGCATATTTGTGTGTTTCTCTGCCATGGAGCACGATGAAAAAACATTAAAATAAATTGTAACGCTAAATAAGTGGCAACATGATCATTGTAAGAAAACTAGACGATTCCTAGAATTATAAAATCACTAACGGCAAATTTATTTAAGAAAGACTTAACCAACCTTTGTGATCAACTTGCAAGACTTCCATGGTATCCATGTGTGTTTACGGCTAGTGTGGAGGTCACGTGTTTCCGGTTAGTGTGGAGGTCACGTGTATCCGGTTACTATGGAGCTCCACAGTGGCTGCAGCCAGACCCTTCTCGTACAAATCGGGTCTACCCGATCCGTACCGCGCATGTGCAGATGTTTTCTTCTTCTTCTGTTCGTTTAATGGCAGTGTACTCCCCAGTGTACGAGGATACCGCCACCTGCTGACCGAGCGAATAAACCCTATTATAAACTGAATTATCGTCATTACAAACGTGTGTTAAATTTGATTTAGCGATAGTCGAGTGTGTTTATGCTTGTCTGTGAGGAGAGGATTGTTGGAATAGTGATGATGATGTCCGCTATCACTGCCAATTGTCAGTAAACAGTTCATCTGGCTGATGAATCTACACGTGAGATATTACAAAGTCTGTATTATTAACTCTGTAATTATGTAATTAGGCGCCATTCTTCTTATTTTACGGCGCTGTTGCTCAATCGGGGGACGCTCTCTGTTGAGGAGAAAAGCATGAATTTCTTTGTATACGGATTATCCATTGTTTAAATGTCCCGGGCAGTCGAAAAGAAGGCAGAGCTGTTGCGAAATGCTAGGAGCTAACTGGGCGCTAACCGCATCATTCAAATATATTGAATGTCGCAAAGAGAGGAAGTGACGTAAGATTTGCGCATGCGGGGTACCGATCGGGTTTCCGGTACGGATCGGGTAGTGACACTCCCCTCCTGCACAAACACTTTGCCCCGCCCCCTTCTTCTTGATCTGCTTTGATTCGATGCTGTTTGGACACGTGACTCGAAAAAGATGGCCGATGTTTTTTTTAAATAACCTTTATTTGTCAACAACAATATAAACATATAAGGCACTATTATTTATCCATGCATCTAAATATATACGGTTGAGCATTACAATAAGAGAAATAACAAGAGAAAGAAAGAAAAAGATGCAGAATGTGAGAACATAGACACAAACAGTGTGAACAGAAAGGGAAATCATGATCCACATCTCAGATAGAGAGGAGGCCTCCTTTTAACATAAATAGAACTTATTGAATAGAAATATAAGTTTAGGGGCCTTCTTTTCATTTATGTGTTTCGGCGATGTGAGGGAAGTTGCCCCCCCCCTTCTTCAAATCCAATAAAAGTGGTATAAAACGTTTGTGCTACATTTGTGCTGGTTTGTGCTGCAAAAAAAATTAGTTAACGTGAGTGTTCTCGGTGGTCAGGAACAAATGTAATCGCATGGCAGGATGCTGTAAAAGGACCAAACTTCAGCCAGGAGAACAACTGAGATAATCCATCCACAATACGAGGTTAGTCATTCATATACTGCTGCATGGGCTGGGCTGTAGTTACATCCTAAGGTTTTAAAAACTGAGCTTAAATAAATGATTAGAGGTAATAAAAGCCGAGGGAGGTCAACAGGGATCACTGACAGTTTTAGGAGCTTTTTAAGATTAAATAGAAGAAAATACAAAACATTAAACATGTTAACAACACAAAAGCCATATTAAACGCAGACTACTTTAGGCCCGGAAGTACTGTAGCATTCCAGCCGGACTTTATTCAGACGATGCACTTAATGATCATTACGGATGGACCATGGTGGGGTATTCCAACCCATTTATTCACAAATTACCATAGACACATTGTAAGAGCTGTAATCATAACATAAAACAAAATAAACATTCACTTGATATAACCACGTTTCCGTTATGCTAATTAATTCAGAGAAAAGGCACAGGAGGTGCTAGCATCAGCCTACTAGATCACTCATAAACTTATTAACAATCAAGTAATACATTTACAAATTGTCTGAAATGTAAACAACAAGTACAACACAAAAAACATACCTGTTCGCCTTCCAGCTAGATGCTAATTTAAAGATAGATGGAAAACGATAACCTTCTCATTAACCTTTTCTGCAGCAAGCGGTAGCAGTTCGATCTTCCTTCCCGGAAGTTGCCCGTTCCGAATTTCAAAATAAGAGTCTAATCTATATTATAAGGTATAATTCGTTCAGGGATTTAACTGTTTGAAAAATATCAATAAGATAAATAATCTGGGTCATTTACAAGCAGTGTTGGTCAAGTTACTTGAAAAAAGTAATCAGTAACTAATTACTGATTACTTCCCCCAAAAAGTAATCCCGTTACTTTACTGATTACTTATTTTCAAAAGTAATTAATTACTTAGTTACTTGGTTACTTTTTAAAAACACGATTTACAACCTGAATAGGTGATAAAGCGATAGATCTTTCAGCCCAATTCTACTTTTTCTACATAATCCATCATACAAAATGTAATCAAATGGAAAAGTCTCATTTTAAAACTTGTTTTATTAGTTTTAATCTTTTAACTTTATGCATCAAGCAAAAATTTAATTATATGCAACATTCTCTGACTTGTTTAATATTTAAACCTATTTTCTGCACATTCCAGCACATAATTTTTTTTTTGTGTGTGTTTACACTCAGTCTTTCAAATAGATGCAAGTAAAACACAGCAGAAAATAAATAACATCAAAGACTAGCGGTCCTTTTGCTCTATTTTCACCTGTAAAGCAGGAGTGGCGTAGGCGGAGGTTTACCCTGGTGCAGGTGTGCCGCAGTGGTCAGTGGAAGAATCCGCGAGTTTCTCTGTGAATTTCCCATTACGTGGTAGCGCACTCAGAGCTTGCTTGGAAGTTTAGGGGGGTGTTTTTGCTGTAAAAAGAAGTTTTCTTCCCACGCACAATGCTAATGGACACTAATGTTTTTGTCACTTTTTATGGAATCAAACTTAAAGTAAGGTCAGTACTTCCACGCTTTAAACGCTGCACGCTCATACTCTCTCCCGTACTCGAAATATGATCCATTGTTGATCTGCACACAGCTGTTGTCACGAACGTCGCACTTGCTTAAGTCACTGTCATGAGACATTCTTGCAAAAAAATCACGGTTTTAGTAACGCAGTAATGCAGCATTCCTACGGGAAAGTAACGGTAATCTAATTACCGTTTTTGCAATAGTAATCCCTCACTTTACTCCTTACTCGAAAAAAGTAATCGGATTACAGTAACGCATTACAAGTAACGTGTTACTGCCCATCTCTGTTACTGTCTCTCTCTCTCAAGTAGGATTCGTCATGTCATCACTGAACAATCGGATAGAGACCGATTGCGTCCAGAGGCGAAGCAGCAGTACTTGCAGAAAATAGCGTGCATTGGAAATGTGGACCCGTATGAAATACGGCCGTGGAGTAGAAACCCTGAAGACCGTAGCCTGACATATTCTCGTACCTTGTCTGTGGAGTCAGTGTGTACAAGTCGTCATTCAAACAAAGGTAAGTCAGCTCGAGTACTGCGAGTAAAATGCATTTGATTTCCATCCGAACATTCACATTAGTGCAGCATAAATTCATTCATGAAGGAAAATTACAGTGAGAACATGTGGAGGCTGTTAGAGGGATAACATAGTGAGTTCAGTGCACTGATGTGACATTGTCCTGAAGGATTTAGTTATTCTTTATGATTAAAGAAATTGCAATGATTTATTAATGTTTATTATAAATAATACTAATTATACATCTTGCTTCCATATTTGTATCCCGTGTCACTAAAAATACATTTTATTTTAATTTTATACTTTGATTAATGACCTGCAGAATCTCCTTATCATATTAAGTGATTCATAATTGTCACTTTATGCTTTCTCCATCTCTAAAGTGATGACATCCTTGCATTACATACTTTAGGTTCATTTTCTGCCGGCAGGTTTCTGACAGAGAACAGGCAGGTTTACACTATAACCTGCAGCGATGGACACATAAAGAAATGAAAAATGACATGTATGTGCTAACTTTCTAAACACTTTGTTACATTTATGATAAAGTAGATAAAACACATTTATGTCGGCCTTGGATCATAGTTCTTGTTTTTGAACTTTGTCTGTGTGTGTTTCAGGTCCTGCACTCTCAAAGACTGAATGAACCAGCATTGCAGCCACAGGTCATTGTGAGCATCACAGGGAAGGTTGAAGCCGCCCACTGCACCTGTATGGCCGGAGTCGCAGAGACCTACAGCCATGTCGCTGCTCTTCTGTTTAATGTAGAAGCAACAGTGTTGATCGTGGCACAAGGACTGTTACAGATGAACCTGCATACTGGGTTTTGCTGGGTAATATGACCAATATACAGCCAGAGGTTGGCCATAAGATAGACTTCTCCTCTTCAGCTGCTCAAAAAAGGCTCTTGATCAAAACATAAACAGACCATCCGTATTTTGTGTTTGGAGTGTTATGGACAGTGTTGGGTAAGTTACTTTAAAATAGTAACTTAGTTACATTACTAGTTACTTCTCTCAAAAGTAACTCAGTTACTTCAAGTTACTCGTTACTTTCAAAGTAACTAGTTACTAGGGAAAGTAACTTTGGTTTTCTCTCAGAATTCTCTTGTTAATGTGTTGCTTCCATAACTTTGCCAGTCTTCTAGCTTGCTTACTTGCCACAGTGCACTGTGCCACCTACCAATAGAAAGGAAAAAATAATGTGCATATTTCCACAAGAGAAATCCCACGCCTGGACCGTCATTGACTGCTGCCATGATTCTAGCCTACGTCACAGCGTCATGTGCGCCTTTTACATCCAACACAAAAACTGCAGTCGTGGTGCTTTTGATTGTACTCAGAACTCGGAAATTCTGCCTTCTGAATAGGAAGATGTAGGTAACACCAGACTGCAGATGAGCTGCATACAGAGCTGGACTGGGACAAAAAAAAAGTGCTGGGCATTTTAACTATTATAGGAAAAATCATAAAGTCTTTGAATGACAATAAACACTGTTGTGACAGTGATGTGCACTGTTCTGATGGTATATATGCATCAATCTATCAATCGTTTGTTGTAAGATTCAGATAATTATTTTTTAAAAGCGAGACATTTTAAATGAGAATAAGAAAGAAAAGTATTTCTTTGTGCCCCCCTTTCCCTGTTAATGCCCTACCTGCCCCCCTGGCAACACTTTGCTAGATCCGCACCTGCACAGTTACCAGCTGTCAGCTACCTAAAAAAGGATCCTGGTGTTATTTGTCTCTCAGAAACAGTTCATAACTTTCCTTCAACTCATTCATGTCACCTAAAAGGTAAACCTGTTTCTCCATCACAGCTCTGATGATTCAGTAAGGACATCTCCTGGTTTCATCTTCATGTTTCCCTCTCACCAGATAACCAAACCGACATCATGACCAGCAGCTTTTTTGCAGCTGTGGCTCCAGCAAACATCAGCTGATACTAGAAATTAATATTATATAAATTCTAACAATAGCTGATCAAGCTTAAACGTGCTGCTGTTGTTTAGCGCGACATCCGCTGGTTTCCTCTTTCGGCGCAAAGTGAGCGATAAACAAACAAGAGAGAAAAGACGATCAGCTGATCATTGATCAGTTTCATGATTGAAGTAGAAACGGGAGAGGGAGGGGAGAGGATGAGAGAAGAAGAGGCAGCTGTGCAGCGTAAACACAGAATAACTCCAGCTTTGTGTCTTTTTCATTGTAGCTGAATTAAGGGACAAACTGTTCCTTTTCACCTCAATAAGAAACGCGTAATATTTTCTCTGAATACCAGACGGGACGGTTGGCAACTCTAATAACTAATGAACAAAATAAAGTTCAACATCATTAACTTCATAGCACCACCCAGCTGTATAGAAACTCCGTCATGCTAGCTAGTACGCAGTACGGAAAAAGTCAGAATAGCGAAAGTAAACTCCACCTAAACTTGGTTCATATCTGACCCAGAGAGACTGCAGGTCATAACTTCTTACCTGAAGTTCAGTTCACACTTGGACCGGCGGCCGCCTCGGGTCTCTTTTCCTTCTGTGTCCCTTTTCCTTCATCCACCCACTGGCCTCCACCACTTGCTAATGTTACTGAATCTGTGGAAGCTCCGCGATGCCACCACACGAAGTAACGAGTAACGACCCTATCTAAATCCCAGTAACGAGTAACGCGTTCCTGATTTTGGCATAATAACTACCGTGCTCGTTACCACAATAATAACGTAGTTACTGTAACGCGTTACGTAATAACGCGTTAGTCCCAACACTGGTTATGGAGTTTGCAAGTGTTTTGGAGTTTGTACATGCTTTGTCTCTAGGAGCCACCGTACTTAGGGACTAATAAAGCGCTATATAAATACAGGCCATTTTCTAAATAGAGCCGGAAATCCCATCACTACTCAGCAGCACAAATGTGTTCTCTCGGCTCAGCTGTGTCACACGAACGAATCACAGCAGAACAGAAAAAGGGGCGGAGCAAAGTGTGTGTGCAGGAGAGGAGTCGTCTGCAGCCCAAATGTGTTTTCTCAGGGCATCTGAGTCACGTGATCGCACAGTAACGAATCAAAGAAAATCAGGAAGAAGGGGGCGGAGCAAGGTGTGTGTGCAGGACAGGAGTCGAGCAGAGAGAGCTGCTTTTGCATGAAACGGGAGTAAAGTAGTGAACTTAGAGGAGAGAAACAAAGTAAAGTATCGATCATAAACCACTACCAACGTCCTGATCGATATCTGCATCGATCTGCCCACCCTTGTCTCCTGGATCGTAGCTGAGATCAGCGTGAACCACGTGGGTCTCTGCTCCCTGATCTGTTTCCTGTGTTTGGAAAGAGTTGCAGCTTCATCGCGGAGTTTCTCTCGGTTTGTGGGCTCATCTAAAGGTAAGCACCGAGCTAACTTTACTGTGAGTTCAGTTCATGTTGAGTTTAGCTCCTGAATGAGGTCTTCTGCTGCTCTCCTCGGTGTCTGTTCACAGTTTATTGTGAACACGTTGAGAGAAGAGTGAGAGAGTGTTTGGAGAAAAACACCAACTAATCATTAGCTCAGCATGCTGGGAGAAGTTGGAGCAGAAAAGTCTTTTCATTGTCCCTGCAGCTGTTTTTCTGCCTGCACCAAACCTCTACAGCCTCGTTTCTATTTGTATGGACTCAAATGTCGTCATAAATATTTTGTATTTGGGTTTGTTTTGTTTTTTTTGTTTTTTTTGTTTTTTTGTGTCCCGTTTGGATCTTTAGCCATCAGAATTGTTGTCTGAAGGCCAAGAAAGATGCCAAGCGGATTTATTTTACCAAGTGGATCATCATGGCCTTGCCATATTGGTCCATTTGATTGACCTTTATTATAATTATGAATTTATTTTATTTTCAGTTGCCACAAACGGGACAGACACGACTGGGGGACAGGACAGGGAGAGAGAATGAAAGAAAGAGAGGGAGAGAAAGAAAACCAAAGGGGAGAAGAGACGGTGAGAAGGGGGAGAAGAAAGAAAGAAAAACAAACAAAAAAAACAAAACACCTGGGTCACCTGTAACACCTGGGTCACCTGTATGGAGAAAAAAAACAGAAGAGAAAGCAAACAACAAAGAGCAACATAATAAAAAAAACAGCACCATCACAATAAACTAGCTAGCAGTAGATATCAGTAGATACTAAATAATAAACGATATTGTGCAGCACGCAAGATAGACAGTGCACAGTGTGCTTTGAGGCAGCAGCCAAGAAAGCTGTAGTCCGCGTCTGTGAATACCCGTGTGTACACTTGTGTGCATACCTGTGTGGATCAGCATGCTTGCATTCCAAAGGTTTCTCCATGTAACGATCTGCTAGGGAGTGTGGGGGGGCCACAGCCCCGTCCTCCAGGGTATGAAGCAGGCATGGAGGAGATCAAAACTCCAGACATCCAGAGGCCCCCAGAACACAAGAGACCAAGGAAG
This sequence comes from Copadichromis virginalis, assembly GCF_057382275.1. Taxonomy (NCBI): domain Eukaryota; kingdom Metazoa; phylum Chordata; class Actinopteri; order Cichliformes; family Cichlidae; genus Copadichromis; species Copadichromis virginalis. The sequence continues at coordinate 33,775,370 of NC_140626.1, forward strand.
ACCAACAGAGGGGCAGCCGCGCCACTGTCCCTGTAAGAGCTGAGGAGAGTCCCAGATGAGGGCTCACTCAGCAGCCGCGGAGCGAAAGCCAGGGGGAGTTGCAGTGACGCGCCCGTGAGCTCCGCCGGCAGCCAGCCGTGCCTGAGTGACTGAGCCCCAGGCCGAGAGGCCGGGGGCACCCCACCTCCGAAGTGGCCCGAGCGAGCCCCAGGCTCCAGGCCCCGATAAGCGGCCGCCAAGGAGTGAGCCGGTGTGTACCCGGACGCCCACCCCCAGACACAAAGAACCACCAACGCACCGACACCTGAGGGAGTCCGCCACTGGCAGGGGAAGTGGTGGGTGGAGATAGGCCTCCAAACCTTGGAGGGCCTGAGATGTCCCCAGAGAGGTGGCGTCTGATACCCAACCTGACATATAGACACAGACATACAGGCACACACAGACACAAACATCCATCCCCACCCTCATGCTCTCCTATGCACTTACTCCACACTCAACCAACATGGAGACAGACATAAAGAGACGATCTACACACGGTCACACTCCCCAAGCGTACTCTACGAACCGGGTCTAGGTACCCTTGCCCCTGGAGGGGGGAACTGCACCCAGACCCAGGTGGTGTTATCCTTTTCCCTGCGGTGGGGAGAGGCAGACCGCCCCGACTCCGCAGCAGCAGGGAGGCCCCAAACTCCAGACCGCAGCTGGACGGCCAACTCCTCCTAGCCCCCCCGCTCCAGCAGGCTGCAGAGAACGGGGGTGAGAGAAGACTCCAAACCTCCCTCCACCCGCTCATTGTAGTGTTGATGCATGTGTGTTCTAAGGTGCAATTAAAACCCAGGAGGGCATGGAGCTACCTGCCAGAGAGCAGCAGGTAAGCGCATAGTCCCTCCTGTTAGCCCTCAATGTCTACGTGTATTCAAAATTGAGAGGTGGGCAACGACGCCAGGGGTGAAGTGTACACCCTGATGGTAATTTGGACTCTGTGTATCGTGCCCACCCCCAAGATCCTATATGTATGTGTAATGAGAGTGTGAGTAATGTGAATGTCTAAGTTGTGGGATAAAATTGAGGCAGAGGCAGCCAGAAGGGGACAGAGGGGGGGGGAGGGGGGGGGGGGGGGGGTAGCCTCCTCTGCACCCTGGTGACATACCCCTACTCCAAGGCCCTGCATGTGTGGGTGGTTGTGGTGGAGCGGGAAGAGGGAGGCAGCTGGAGATGGGGAGGGAAGGAAGGGAGGGGCAGGTGACCCCTCCCTGGGGCCAGCTCCCCCGCTGACCCCAGTAGGCACTCCCATACTCCGCGACCCGCCAGGAAAAGGGGGCCCAGGCCCATCCAGACCGGGGCCCAGCGCAGCAGCGCCCCCCGGCCCCACAGAGCCCAGGACAGTCCACCCAACCCCACCACAGAGAAAACTGCACCCACCCCACCATCCATTCATCTTCCAGACTACATGAGACAATAGACGCCCAGGCTGAGATCTTCCTCCACCTCTCCTGTATCTCCCCCTCCTGCAGAGAGTTCCTGAGGAGAGGAAAGCTCCTGCAAGATGTGACAATCTCCCCCACCAGTTGAAGAGCCCCCCAGGCGGCTCGACGCACCGGCGGCACCCTGCGCCAGGGATGGGCCCCCATGCACCCACCCGCCCACAACCCCTGCAACACACAAACCAGGACCCAAGGCCCCGAGGCCCGGCCAGGGCCCCAGCCCAGAGACGGAGCGCCCCCAGAACCTCACGCCCATCCCGGACCCACCCAGGGGCAGACAGGCTACCAGGTCAGTAACCCACGTCCGTCAGCACAGACCCTCCCCTAGCCCCGCTGCACGCAGCCGCGAGGAAACAGTCACCCGAGAGCCAAAAGAGCCCCCACCCGGACATGACCGCTACCCCGGGTTGAGCCCCCCAAGGAAGATGCCTCCGGGGAACCCCCCGACGCCCTAAGCCTGTCCCTACCCCCACACCAGTCACAACAGTGAAGGCGGGACCAAACTATGACCCCCCACCCCCACTAGGTGATGGAGCTGATCAAAGGAGCCCAGAGCAATTGATCTGATGTGGTGGTAGAGGCTGTATCAAGACTAATGTAATCTAATAGATAATTTCTATATTGGTTAGAATTAAGATTGTTTTTATTTTTCCAGTTCATGAGGACAGTTTTCTTGGCTATGCATAGGGCAGTGAAGATCATATGGGCTATATTCTTATCTGAAGTGACATTATCTAAGCTGCCCAACAAACACACTAAGGGGGAAGTTGGAATGTTACATTTCAGACACTTTGATAAGTCTTCACATATCTCGCACCAAAACTTCTGAACTGGTGGACAGAACCAAAGAGCGTGGATGTAATTGTCTGGTGTATTGCCTTGACAGTGTGAGCAGTTGTTGAAAGATGTAAAGCCCATCTTGAACAGCCGATGACCTGTATAGTGCACTCTATGTAGTATTTTGTATTGTATTAATTGCAGACTGGGATTTTTAATTAATTTAAAGGTTTTTGAGCAAATCTGAGACCAGAAGTTTTGGTCTAAGCTGACTGATAAATCAGCTTCCCACTTTGCAATAGGAAGGGATATTGATTCATCTAATTTAGAAAGTGTTCTGTATATTTTAGATAATAATTTGGGGGATTTAAGAGTAAGAAAATGTGCCGCACTTAGTGGTGTTTGTAATTCAACTTGACTGAGGTTAAAAAAATTTTTTACTATGGATTTAATTTGTTGATATTCTAAAAATCTTGTCTTGTTGATCCCATATTGTGCAACTAGTCTGTCAAATGGAATAAATTCTGTTCCCTCTAATATATGTTCTAAGTATTTAATTCCTTTACAACGCCATTCTGGGAAATTAATCATATTATTGTTTTGTAATATGTCAGGGTTATTCCAGATAGGTGTACGTTTGCATGGGATTAATGAAGACTCCGTTATTTTTAGAAACTCCCACCATGCTGTCAGAGAGAAGCTGATGTTGATACTTTTAAAGCATTCATGTCTTTTGATGTTTGAGCTAATAAATGGTAGGTCTGAAATCTCTAGATCCTTGCATAGTGCCTGTTCAACATCTAGCCAGGGCTCATCTAAGAAGGTATGTTTTGACCATTCTGAGATGAACTGAAGCCTGTTGGCTAAGAAGTATTGGTGAAAATTAGGCAGATCTAATCCTCCTCTATCCTTGGTTCTTTGTAGCGTTTTTAAGCTAATACGCGGGGGTTTATCTTTCCAAAGGAATTTGGAAATATATGAATCCAGAGATCTGAACCAATCTTGTGATGGTTTGTTAGGGATCATCAAAAATAAGTAGTTTATTTTTGGCGAGATCATCATTTTTATCGCGGCGACCCTTCCCATGAGTGATATGGGTAAAGATTTCCATCTAGTCAGATCGCCTTCTACTTTCTTTAGAAGTGGGATGTGGTTTAATTTAGTTAAGTCTGAAAGCTTAGGAGAAACATTAATACCTAAATATTTAATATTTCCGGATTGCAGTGGGGCAGAGGAAGAATTATGGAAGGAGCAGTTAATGGGGAGAACTGTAGATTTTGGCCAGTTAATTGAATAATCTGAAACTCTTGAAAACCAGTTTATTAGAGTAATTACCTCAGAGAGGTTGGTTTGTGTGTTTTGCAGAAAAAGCAACACATCATCCGCATAGAGACAGGTTTTATGTTCTATGCTCTTACATTTTATGCCCTTAATTGTTGTAGCCTGTCTAAATGCTGCTGCTAGAGGTTCGATAAAAATTGCAAAAAGTGAAGGGGAGAGTGGGCATCCCTGTCTGGTGCCCCTCAGGAGACAGAAGCTGGAGGATGTCTGGTCATTTGTTCTGATACGAGCTGTTGGGGAATTGTATAATATTCTTATCCAGTTTATGAAAGAGTTTCCAAAACCAAATTTGTGTAAAGTTGCGAATAAAAATTTCCAGTTAACTCTATCAAATGCTTTTTCTGCATCTAGAGATAATATTATGGTTTCGATGTTTTTATCGTATGAGTAGTCTATTAAATTAAGTAATCTACGAGTGTTTGTTGAGGAGTGCCGACTTTTTATGAAACCAGTTTGGTCAGGATGAATTAAGAGGGGGGTTATTTTCTCTAATCTCTTTGAGAGAGCTTTGCAGATTATTTTAAGGTCTACATTTAACTCATTCACTGCCATTGACGTCTACAGCCATCAATGGCAGTGCATGAGTCAATGGGTTTAACCCATTCACTGCCAATGGCTGGCAGTGAATGAGTTAAAAGAGAAATTGGACGATAACTTGAGGGAAATAAAGGGTCTTTGCCTGGTTTTAGCAGGAGACTAATGTTGGCAGAATTCATATTTGGTGGTAGTCTGCCATTTTCCTCGATTTCCTGCAACATGCCGTGGAATACTGGTGCCAGAATAGTCCAGAATTCTTTGTAGAATTCTGCAGGGAAGCCGTCTGGACCTGGAGCCTTATTATTGGGCATACTTATCAGGGCTTCCTGGAGTTCACTTGGCGTCAGTGGCGAATCTAGTTCCATTGCTTGACTGTCTAGTAATTTTGGAAGAGTTACGTTGTCAAGGAACAGATCAATTTCATTTTTAGATGGGTTTATTTGTGGTGAGTATAAAGTTTCATAGAAGTCCCTAAAAATGTTGTTTATTCTTCCAGGGTCATATATTGTATTCCCCGATAAATCTTTAGCAGCACATATAGTTGTTTTTTCTTTCTTTATTTTTAACTGGTTAGCTAGAAATCGACCTGATTTGTTACTGTGTTCAAAATTCTGCAAGCGAAGTCTTTGTATAAGGAATTGTGTTTTTTTATTAATAGCTTCATTTAATTCTAGTTTTGTCTTGCGTATTTTGTTCAATGTTTCCTGATCTTGGTTGCACGCGTAGGCTTCTTCTAGTGATTTGATGTTTTTTTCTAATTCCTGAATATTTTTGTTTTCTTCTTTCTTTTTGTGTGATGAGAAAGAAATTATTTTACCTCTCATTACAGCTTTCCCTGCTTCCCATAGAACAGCAGCAGATATTCCGGGAGTGTCATTAAAGTCTAAATATGAAGTCCATTCCTTTTTAAAATATTTAATAAAGTCTTCATCTTTAAGCAATGATGTATTAAATCTCCAGTTTTTTCTTGGCGTAGTGTTATTCTTGTACATTAGTGTTAATGATACAGGAGCATGATCGCTGACAGCTATAGGATGAATCTCAGTGTCTGAAATGTCACTCAGCAGTGAGCTGCTGACCAGAAAATAATCCAGACTAGAGTAAGAGTGATGAACATGCGAGAAAAAAGTATATTCCTTACTGTTGGGGTGAAGGGAGCGCCATGCATCACGAAGGCCAAAGTCGCTCATATACTGTTTGATTATATTTGTGGACTGCCAATTGCGCTGACTTCCTGTTGTGTTGAGCCTATCCATTTCTTCATTTAGTCCAAGGTTGAGGTCACCGCCAAGAATGAGTGTGCATTCGAGGTGTTCAGAGAGTGCACTAAAAAATCCGTGGAAGAATGAGGGTTCATCAACATTTGGACCATATATACTTACAATACATAGTTTTTTGTTCAATATTGATAGTTTAATAATTAGAAATCTACCCTCTGGATCTATAACTGTATCGAGTACTGTAAAATTAACATTTTTATATATTAAAATTGCTACTCCCCGTTGTCTAGAATTATAACAGGCTGCAAACACGTTAGGAAACTCAGGTGTTTTAAGTTCGTTTAAACCTGTGACAGGTTTGTGAGTTTCTTGTAATAAAACAACATCTGCCTGTAGTTTTTTAAGCTGGTTAAATATCTTTAACCTCTTTCCTCTGGTGCCAGCTCCATTTACATTCCATGTGACAAACCTCAGCATGCCCATAATTGTGTGTGTATTTCTAATGATGTACGCTGGGTGTTTCGTTTAAACGGGTGGAGAGAATGTGGAAACATCCCTTGTTTGTAAATAGAAAGAGCGAGAGGAAGAAAAAAAGGTGTGGTGAGAGGCTCCATAAGTCTGACTATGTGTGTGAATATTCACTAATATGAACAAGCGTGGCTTGCTTATGTGTCCTGCAAGTCTGTGCGTGCTGTGAGGCTGTTGTGAATGTGCTGCCGTTGAGCGGATGTGTTTGCGTGATCGTGGTGTGAAAATATGGAGAAATAGAGGGTGTTGTTTGTAGGTTAGTGGGGAAGTAGGTGATCACAGCAGTGAAAGACAAGAGAAAGAAAGAAACCACATGAACTGTGAGCAACAACAACAAAAAAGAAACGAAACGGAAACATTCCAATTAAAGCAATGACGGAGGGTGACGGTGTTATATCTGCTATGACATCATATTGATATTACTAGGTTAAACCCATGTTAAAAGAGAAAGTGTGAATGAATAAGAAACGAGTGTAGCGGGTTCTTATCTGGAGTGCAGTCAATATAACCACGGTGTGATGCCGGGGTCGCGGTACAGCTGTCCGTCCACGTAGAGCCGGTCCACGGCGATGACAGCACGGGAGCCTTTCTGGATGAAGCTACGTCGAATTGGGAACAGGACCTTGCGTCGTTCCAGGATCTCTTTGGGGAACTGGTCGTTCACGCTGAAGTCCGTTCCTTTCAGCTCTCTGCCGCGACTCTTCACCTGTTCCTTCTGTTTGAATTGACTGAATTTGGCCACAATAGGCCGTGGTCTCCCGGTCCGCGACCTCACGCCCCCCAAGCGATGTACTCTATCGAAGTCGATGTTCTTTACGGTGTCCTCCGGCAGCTTCAGGTGGATTTTAATGAAGCTTTTCACCGTTGCCTCCGCGTCCTCTCCGGCAGATTCTGGAATACCAGAAAACACAAGATTATCTCTCATGCTACGGGCTTGTAGATCGATAACGGACTCTTTTATTTTTTTATTTTCAATGTTTAGCTGGGTCACGTTATCGGTGAGAGATTTGACCGACTCCCGTAGCGTGGTATTTTCAGCGGCAAGCGATTCCACCTGCTGCTGGCTGAATTCCAGGGATTCTCTCAGAGATTTAAATTCCCGGTGTAAAATCTCCACCAGGGACAGCTTCGCATCGAAACTGGACAATCGCTTGTCGATTGACTCCAGGATGTCTGCGTTGTCTTTGCCGGCAGGCGATGTTGTACCGGGGGAGTCTGCCGGGCGACATCTCTTCGATGACGGCGTCTCAATTTTGGCCAGGGAGGATGCACTCTGGGCCTTCTGCATTACTAAATCTTGAAAACAGCGGTCGATGTAATCTTGGAGAGCGTCTAAACTCTCCCCGTTGTCCTCCAGGGTGTTAGAGATGATAAAACAGATGTTGTTAGTTATATGACAATTGATTAGTATATTTGGTAATACTGAAGCTTGGAAAACCTTTGTTAAACTCTATGCTGCCATTTGCTTTTTTTCCGCCAATTCTCCGGCGTCTGACGTCACCTACAACATGGGTCGCTTACCTTACTCGTCACTTACCCTGCTCCGTCCTCCTTACCCTCTGCTCCGTCCTCCTTACCCCCCTATATTTTGTATTTGTAAATCAAATGCGTATTTGTGTATTGAGTTTTGCAACTTTGCAAATAAGCATTAAGACTATATGTATTTAAATCCTAACAGTATCTGTAACCAGATATTAACAGAAAAATTTGTAACACTTGGAAATATTTTTTATACACATAGACAAATTCTCATCTGTAGATGCACAAAAGTAAAATGTTCACATATTTTGGTTTACAAAGTTACAAATACGCATTTGATTAACAAGTACAAAATATTTATGACTGTTGGGTCTGTGTTCCCACAGGCCCCGCTAGTTTAGAGACTTATTCCTCATGAAGAGCGAAATCAAGACAGAACATCTTCAACCGGTCTTTAACTCGCTAACGAGGAAAGGCTTTGGTCAGAAGCAGGCAGTGGAGCTCACGCTCCACCTGTCTCTAGCCCAAATCCTTCAAAGAGCAGCTGTCCTCGTAGCCTTTTTATTGACAAACTGTTACAGTTCACACAATAAGACACATCACAAGCACCTCCCACTGTAAACACAACCCCCCCCCCCGGTTACAAACACAAGGTGCTGTGTGTGTGTGTGTGTGTGTGTGTGTGTGTGTGTGTGTGTGTCCATGTCCATGCTGTCCAGTCTCTTTTGCAGCTGCTAGAACACACCTGTTCAACATCTATTCAGTCAATCATGTTTATTTCGCATCCACAGACACATTGTACCTGTGTCCTTTATCAGGCTGTAGAGCGATAAGCTTTGATCTTTTTTTTATAGACTTTCCTGGATGATTTAAAGTCATTTTGAGTCAACACTCAACCTGCAGTGAGTAAATTTTAGGTAAAAAATTCCCTGAGTGTCAAATATTTATTGATGGAGAGAATTTGTTAATTTTTGGCGGGGAATATGCTTAAAATGCTTTCTCATTTAAAAACATTTTCATAAAATATTTTGTTCTGGACGTAGTTTTTTTAGTGGGACAAACATTTCATCACTCATCCAAGCGACTTCTTCAGCTGACTGCAGGTTTCCGACCTTATAAACAGAACATTTGCACAATAACTGAAACTAGCCCACTGAATGAACAATGGGCTGAGGTAAGTTCCTGGATCATTAATATGCAAATTCTCATGACCATTGGTCAAAGACCACTGATCAATGGCCATGACTACCATTGTTTCAGAGGGTGTCCGTCTCCCAAATCCACACTAGAAGCCAGTTCCACAGCAGAGGGGCCTGAAAGCTGAAGGCTCAGCTTTCTGTTGTGCTTCTAAATACTGTAGGAACTGCAAGTAAGCCTGCAGTGTGAGAGCAAAGTGCTCTAATGGGATAGTGTGATGCTATGAGATCTTTAAGCTATGATGGGGCCTGATCAGTCAAGACTCCGTCCTCTGTTCTTGTTTCACTGTGATGTTACAAAGATCTGTTTTGTGTCCCAGCTGATCAGCAGGAGGAGAAGAGTCTGACGGAGCACCAGACGAACATTTTCAACCATTCGGACTCAGCTCAGCCGCTACAGTGGACAAAAATGTCATCAACACAAAAGGTGAAGAACCTATCACTTTTATTGAAACTGTGCACTTCATCAGCGGATGCTTGTTTGTCAAGATTGAAAAGGATTCAAGAAGAAGTTTGTCATTTCGTATGGTATTACCCAGGCTGAAATGAAAGTGTTTCTCACCAGCATCTACAGTGCAATAATCAATACAACTAAAAAGAAAAATGGTTTGACAAACAGTAAAAAGGCAGTAATAAATCACAACAATAAAAAGGGGTAAATAACATAAAATCTTAATTCATAAACAAACTCCAGTCCAAATAGTCACACTCATACAGGTAGCATCAGCCCTTTCACAGAAGGGGATAATTAAATTAAGTAGTGTGTGTATCTGGGGAGTATATTGTATGCTGTGTGTGTGTGTGTGTGGATAGGAGGCATCAGAGTATAGCTGTGCTAATAGCTGAATGTATGGTTATTGGGTGCAGTCCTGCTTTTCTGAGTCTCCCAAGGGAGTGCAGACACTTTTGTGCTTTTTTTGATAACTGCTGTTGTATTAATGAAGAAGGACGGTTCATCAGCAAGGTGCACACCCAGGAACTTAACACTGCTGACCCTCTCCACAGCAGCACCCTCTATGGTGAAGTCTGTGTGGTGATCTCTGCCAGACTTCCTGAAATCGATCACCATCTCTTTTGTTTTGTCCACATTGTTGGTGAGATTACGGGATCTACACCACACTTCAAGCTGCTCCACATCTATTCTATAAGTGGTCGTTGTCAGTGATGAGACCAACCACAGTTGTTGTCTGCAAATTTCAACAATATGATTAGCACTGAGTCTGGCTTACAGTAATGTGTGAGCAGACTGAACAGCAACGGGCTCAGGACACCCCCCAGAGGAAAGTCTGTGCTCAACAAGATGGTCTTTGATGTGTGGCTGCCCACCTTGACTGTCTGTTGCCGCTTTTCAAGAAGCTGAAAACCCATTTGCAGGTTGCAAGGTCCACGCCTGATAGCATCAGCTTTTCCAACTGCTGCAGAATGATCGTGTTAAAAGCTGAGCTGAAGTCGATGAAAAGGACTCTGGCAGAGGGGTGTTCTTCCTCTCCAGGTGTGACAGCATAACATGGAGTGTGGTAGAGAGAGGTCATCTTCTGTAGATCGGTTGGTCCTGTATGCAAACTGAAGGGGATCCAGGTCTATTTGGAGACTGTTCATGATGTGCTTCAAGACCAGCCGCTCGAGGCATTTACTCACAATTGGTGTCCCTTGTCATTGGGGGAGGGGGCTTGTAGTACGTAATGTGTTGGAAGCCCTGCCACAGCATCGTTCCTCACACTGTGTTGAGAAGCGCTCCACAGTCTGATATTGTTGTCAAGGGAGCAGACATTGGCCGGCAACTGTGTCCGTACGTCTGGCTTGTATTGGTTAGCAGCTAGCCTCGCATTAGCTCCTCTATGCTTACCCTGCTTCTGTATCCTATCACACCGCTTTCTGTGTTTCCTCCTGGGTGTTGCTCAGAAAGAAAAGAAAGAAAAAGAAAAGAAAAACAAACAAAACACCTGGATCACCTGTATGGAGAAAAATAAATTGTGCAGCACGCAAGATAGACAGCGCACAATGTGCTTTGAGGCAGCAGGAAAGAAAGGTGTAGTCCGTGTCTGTGAACACCGGTGTGTACACCTGTGTGCATAGCTGTGTGGATCAGCATGCTTGTATTCCAAAGGTTTCTCCATGTAACGATCTGCTAGGAAGTGTGGGGAGCCATAGCGCCGTCCCCCAGGGTATGAAGCAGGTATGGAGGAGGTCCAGGCCCCAGATATCCAGAGGCCCCAGAGTACAAGGGCCCAAGGAGGACCACCAAAAGGGGGGGAACCGTGCCACCCTCCTGGGAAGAGCTGAGTAGAGCCCCAAACGAGAGGTCACCCAGCAGCTACGGAGCAGAGGCCAGAGGGGGTTGCAGTGGCGTGCCCGCGGGCTCTGTCGGCAGCCAGCTGCGGCAGAGAGGACCGAGCTTCAGGCCCAGAGGGCAGAGGCCTGAGGGCATCCCATCCCCCGGAAGGGGTCCAGCCGGGCCACAGGCGCCAGGCCCCGCCAATCGGCCAACAGCAGTGAGCCGGTACATACATGAGCGCCCAGCCCCAGACGACAAGGACCACCAACACACCAACGTCTGAGGGCATCAGCCACCGGCAGGGAGTGTGGTGAGGGGAGATAGGCCTCCATACTTAGGAGGGCCTGAGATGTACCCAGAGAGGTTGAGTCTAAGACCCAACCTGACATATAGACACAGACGAACAGGCGCACGCGGATACAAACGTGCATTCCCACCCCATGTGCACAACCAAATACTCGGCACTCACCCAACGTGTAGACAGACACAAATAGACACTGCACAGACAGTCGCACTCCCCAAACATACTCTATATCCCAGGTCCAGGTACCCCCGCCCCCAGAGGGGCAAGCCGCACCTAAACCCAGGAGATGTAACCCTTCTCTCTGGGGTGGAGGCAAGCGTACCACCTCCTTATCTGCAGTAGTAGGGAGGCCCCGCATCCCAGACCCCAATCTGACGGCCAGCACCTCCTCCCAGCGCCCCAGCCCTGACGTCTAACAGAACCGGGGTGAGTGAAGACCCAACACCTCCCTAACCCCACTCATATGTAGTGTTGCTGTGTGCTGTTCTAAAGTGCATTTAAAACACAGGAGAGCATGGTACTTGCTTCCTCTCAGAGAGCAGCACGGCTCTTCCCGAAAACCCTTAGTGTCTATATGCATTTAAAATTGAGGGTAGGGCAACAGCACCAGAGGTGGGTTGGAATACACAGACCATCCTTTGGATGCTATAAAACGTGCCCACCCCCAAGGCCCTATATGTATGTGTTATGTGAGAGTGTGAGTAATGTGGATGTCTAGGTTGCAGAATAAAATTGAGGCACAGGCGGCCAGAAGGGGACAGAGGGGGAGTGCCTCCCCTGCACCTTGGTGACATACCTGCACTCCAAGCCCTGTGCGTGTGGGTGTGGTAGAGCGGGAATAGGGAGGCAGCTTAGGATGGGGAGGGAAGAAAGGGAGGGGCAAGCGGCCCCTCCCTGGGGCCAGCTCCCCCGCTGACCCCAGTAGGCACCCCCACACTCTGGAACCCACCAGGGCAAGGGGGCCCAGGCCCATCCGGACCGGGGCCCGCAGCAGCAGCACCGCCCAGCCCCACAGAGTCCGGAGCAGCCCACCCGACTCCATCCCAGAGAAAACTGCACCCACCCCATCATCCAGTCATCTCCCAAACTACACAAGACAATAGACACCCAGGTTGAGTTCATTCTCCACCTCTCTTATATCGCTCCCCCCACGTGCAGAGTGAGCTCCTGTAGAGAGGAGACCACCTGCAAAGATATAACAGCCTCCCCACCAGTTAGAGAGCCCCCTAGTTGGGCCGATGCACCAGAGGTCCCCTACACTGGGGCTGAGCCCCCCTGCACCCACCCGCCCACAGCTCTGGCGACACAACAGCCAGGACCCAAGCCCCCAAGGCCCAGCAAGCACCCCAGACCGGGGGACGGAGCACCCCCAAGCCTCCACGCCTGTCCCGGACCCAGGCTACCAGACCAGTAACCAACATCCGCCAGCACAGACCCTCCCCCATCTCTGCTGTACGCAGCCACAAGGGAAACACCATCTAAGAGCCCCCAGAGCCCCTAACCAGGTCATGGCCACATCCCCCGGGTTAGGCCCTCAAGGGAAAACGTCCCTAGGGACTCCCCAGACGCCCCAAGGCCATCCCTACCCCCGTATCCACCACAATAGCGAAGGCAGGACCAAACCATGACCCCCACCCCCACTAGGTGATGAAGTCGATCAAAGGAGCCCAAAGGGATTGATCAAATGTGAGGCTGTTTCAAGACGACTGTGATCTATTAGATGGTTTTTATATTGGTTAGAATTAAGATTATTTTTATTTTTCCCAGTTAATGAGGACCATTTTCTTGGCTATGCATAGGGCCGTAAAAACAACGTGGGCTGTGTTTATTTCTGCAGTGACCTCATCCAAGTTGCCCAGCAAGCATACTAATGGAGAGGCTGGAATGTTACATTTCAGACACTTTGATAAGTCTTCACATAACTCACGCCAAAACTTCTGAACTAGTGGACAGAACCAAAGAGCGTGGATGTAATTGTCCGGTGTATTTGCTGTGCAGTGTGAGCAGTTGTTGGAAGGCTTATAGCCCATCTTGAACATCCTATGACCAGTATAGCGCACTCTGTGTAATATTTTGTGTTGTATTAATTGGAAACTGGGATTTCTGATCCATTGAAAGGTTTTTAAGCATATCTGAGACCAAAGGTTTGGGTCTAAGCTGATCGATAAATCTGCTTCCCATTTTGCAGTAGGAAGGGATATTGATTCATCTACTTTAGAAAGTGTTTGTAAGTAAAGTTTTGTAATATGTCCGGATTGTTCCAGATAGGTGTACGTTTGCATGGGATTAATGAAGACTCTGTCATTTTTAGAAACTCCCACCATGCTGTCAGAGAAGAGCTGATGCTGACGCTTTTAAAGCATTCATGTCGTTTGATGTTTGAGCTGATAAATGGTAGGTCTGAAATTTCTAGGTTATTACATAGGGCCTGTTCTACATCTATCCAAGGTTCATCTAAGACGGTGTGTTTAAACCATCTAGAGGTGAACTGAAGCCTGTTGGCTAAAAAATAGTGATTAAAGTTAGGCAGATCTAATCCTCCTTTATCCTTGGTCTTTTGCAGTGTTTTTAAGCTGATACGTGGGGGTTTATCTTTCCAAAGGAATTTAGAAATATACGAGTCTAGAGATCTGAACCAATCTTGTGATGGCTTATTTGGGATCATTGAAAATAAATAGTTTATTTTTGGCAAGACCATCATTGTTATAGCGGCGACCCTTCCCATGAGTGATATGGGTAAAGATTTCCATCTAGCCAGATCAACTTCTACTGTCTTTAACCCTTTAAAGCCGGTCGGAGTGAACACGCTCCATTTTGCGTAACTATTTATAAATCCCGGTAGCTCTGCAACCAAGTAAGCTAGCGCAATAATTTTTTTTGCATATGAAACCGGAGGAATTGTACTTACATCTTATGCCATCAGCTTGTCCTAGGTCACAGTTTCCTTCCACATATAGCTTTGCAAAAACTGCATAAAAAGCGCTTGCAGCACCAAAAACAAAATATTTCAGAAACACGCTTTGCCGATCCGATGAGCTGTTCATAACACTTCCTACATCCATCAGCGTGAACTATCCCATGTCCGCCATGACCTGCCCGAAACCGGAAGTGACGTCATTTTGCGGAAATGTAGTTTTTTGCCATCAGGGCCTCATGAGCCTGTTTTTAAAAGTTATATTTGACTTTATGACTTTCTGTGTCATTTCTGGGATGCTTAGGACTCATATTGCACTGCTGGAAATAGTTTATTTTGATGCATATGCTGTTTTCTTTGCAAATTTGCATTATAATATTTATTTTCGTTTTTCCTACAGTATATGAAAATTGGTGTATTTCAAAAATAAAACTAAGAAGACACTCAAAATTAATTTCCTGTGGTGAGAAACTAGTTTGTGCAACTTTTTTGCATTTACAGTTTTGAGGGATATGCCTCTTAAATTTCTCTAACTAGAAATATATGTTAAAAAAACGATTTTCAATTTTTTTTGTAGTTTATTGTACTTTTTTGCAATTTATGTAATTACTATGCACTTAATGCATACATATTATTAAAATTTGGGCTATAATGGTTGTATTGATGTATAGCAACTTGAAATACTCCCAAAAATGGCACTACAGCATGTAAAACTATAATATAAGCTCTGGCGCACTTGGTTCTATGGTAGGTCTTCAAGGGTTAAAAGTGGGATGTGGTTTAATTTAGTTAATTCTGAAAGTTTAGTAGAGACATTAATACCTAAATATTTTATATTTCCAGATTGCAGTGGGGAAGGAGAAGAATTATGGAAGGAGCAATTAATCGGAAGGACTGTTGATTTTGACCAGTTAATTGAATAATCGGTTCAAGGTTCTTTATTTGTCACATGCATAGTTATACAAGTATAACACACAGTGAAATGTAGCCTGACACGCTCCTCGACATGTGCAAAAAAATTGGGGGGGGGTGTAGAGGAAAAACATTATATATATATATGTAGTATATACATTGGGTGAATGTGCAGTAGTAGCAGCAAGCAGGTGAATTCTGTACATTAATATGAATAGACATCTGACTATTTTACAGGATAGACAATATAAACATATTTAAAATTAAAGGAATTGAAATGTACATTGTGCCTTGGTTTAGAGTGTCTGGAAGAGAGTCCTGTCTCAGTCAATTATAGATGATGTGAGAGGGCGGGTGTGTGTGTTTAGGGCACGGATGGCTTGGGGATAGAAGCTCCTCTTGAGTCTCTCTGTCCTTGCCCGGAAGATGCGGAACCTTCTATCAGATTGCAGAAGTTGGAACAGTTTGTTGCCAGGATGGGACGGGTCCTTCAGTATCTGCGCTGCTCTAGTCCGGCATCTCCTGGTGTAGGTGTCCTGAAGCAGGGGGAGAGCAATCCTGCAGCAGCGTTCTGCTGTACGGATCACTCTCTGGAGAGCTTTTTGGTCCTTCACACAGCTGTTCCCAAACCACGATGTCATGTTCTGTGTGAGGATGCTCTCCACAGCGCCTGTATAGAAAATCCTGAGGATCTTTGGAGAGACCCTGAACTTCCTCAGTTGTCGTAGGTGATACAGGCGCTGCCTAGCCTTTTTGGTCTGGACCTGAATGTGGGCAGCCCATGTCAGGTCTGAGGAGATGTGGACACCAAGATACTTGAAGGACTGCACCCTCTCCACTGGAGCTCCATTGATGATAATGGGCTTGTAGTCTCTGTGCTGACCCCTTCTGAAGTCCACCACCAGCTCCTTCGTCTTGCTGACGTTCAGCTGGAGGTGGTTGTCCTGGCACCACGATGCAAGATTCTTCACTTCATCCATGTAGGCCGTCTCATCGTTGTTGGAGATGGCACCCAACACCACTGTGTCGTCAGCAAACTTCACAATGGTGTTGGAGCCATGGGTGGCCACACAGTCTGAAGTGTAGAGGGAGTAGAGCAGTGGTGAGAGGACACATCCCTGAGGTGCTCCTGTGTTGATGGTGATGCTGTTGGAGAAGCACCTGCCCACCCTCACCACCTGAGTTCTGCCAGTGAGGAAGTCCAACACCCATGCACACAGACGGCTGTTAAGTCCCAGATCCCTCAGCTTTGTGAACAGTCTGCAGGGCACTATTGTGTTAAACGCTGAACTGTAATCAACAAACAGCATTCGCACATAGTTACCCTGTTTCTTGTCCACATGGCTGAGAGTGGTGTGTAGGACGTGGGCGATGACGGAGACACTTGAGAAAGAATTTATCAATGCAATTACCCCAGAGAGATTGGTTTGTGAGTTTTGGAGAAAAAGTAACACATCATCTGCATAAAGGCTGATTTTATGTTCTACATTCTTACATTTTATGCCCTTAATTGTTGTAGCCTTTCTAATTCCTGCTGCTAGTGGCTCAATAAAAATTGCAAACAGTGAAGGGGAGAGTGGGCATCCCTGTCTGGTGCCCCTCAGGAGACAGAAGCTGGAGGATGTTTGTTTGGTCATTTGTTCTGACACAAGCTGTTGGGGAATTATATAATATTTTTAACCAGTTTTATAGCTTGAGGGAAATACAGGGTCTTTGCCTGGTTTTAGTAAGAGACTGATATTTGCAGAGTTCATATTTGGTGGTAGTCTACCATTTTCTTTGATTTCCTGCAACATCCTGTGAAAAACTGGTGCCAGAATCGCCCAGAATTCTTTGTAAAAATCTATTGGAAAGCCGTCTGGACCTGGAGCCTTATTATTGCGCATACTTATCAGAGCTTCCTGGAGTTCACCTGGCATCAGTGACGAATCCAGTGCCATTGCTTGGGTGTCTAATAATTTTGAAAGAGTTATGTTGTCGAGAAATTGATCGATTTCATTTTTAGATGGGTTTATTTGTGGTGTATATAAAGTTTCATAGAAATCCCTAAAAAATATGTTTATTTTTTTAAGATCATATATTGTATTCTCAGATAAATCTTTAACGGCACATATAGTTGTTTTTTCTTTATTGATTTTTAACTGGTTAGCAAGAAATTGTCCGGATTTGTTATCGTGTTCATAATTTTGCAGGCAAAGTCTTTGTACTAAGATTTTCGTCTTTTTATTAATAATTTCTTTTAATTCTAGTTTTGTTTTGCGTATTTTGTTTAATATTTCTTGATCTTGGTGTGACACATAGGCTTTTTCTAAGAATTTGATGTTTTTTGATGTTTTTTTTTCTAGTTCCTGAATATTTTTGTTTTCTTCTTTCTTATGTGATGAGAAAGAAATTATTTTACCTCTCATTATGGCTTTCCCTGCTTCCCAGAGGACAGATGCTGATGTTCCAGGAATGTCATTAAAGCCTAAATATAGAGTCCATTTTTTTAAAAAGTATTTGATAAACTCTTCGTCTTAAAGATACAGGAGCATGATCGCTGACAGCTATAGGATGAATCTCAGTGTCTGAAATGTTACTCAGCAATGAGCTTGTGAAGAGAAAATTATTTAGAAGATAAAGAAACTCACAACTCAGATATCTATTTTTTACATGCGCATGGGCAGTCAACGATCCGATCTGCTTTGCACTGATGTGCACAACAGATGAGACACAGAAAAAGCGCCCAGGGCATCCTGAACGTCCTTTATTTATACTTAAAGCAAGTCTCCACAGCAGTAGGAGTGTCATGTTTGGAACTCCTTAAAAGGAGAAAGAGAGGGGGAGTGCCAGTCTGTCCGTTTAAAACCGGATGTCACCACATTCCTTTTACACATATGGCTTCAATTTCTCTCTCCCTGTGTTGGCTCCAATTCACAACCTCTTCTTCCTTTAAATGAAGCTACAACTTAAGCATAATCACAAAATTAAAAATCTTTCATCAGAGCTACTGAACAGAAAATAATCCAGGCGAGGTTTTTTTTTTTTTTTTTGTACTCGTTTTTATTCATTTTCAAATTAAACCGTAAGTCTTTTTTGTAGATGGAATCTTATTTAATGCAACCACAAACCCAAACTCAAAGGGGTCTGGTGATGCCAACCTGTATGGATTGTTGCTAAAACAGTATGCAGTCAGAAGGAAAACAAACGTCTTCTTTCAGCCAGTCAGAGCTGTGCTCGCTGTCCAAGCCTTTTTGTTTCAATCACAAAAACTGGGCCAATCCTGGGACAAAAATCAAACACTGCAAAAGCCAAAAAAGAAAAGGTTAAAAACTGTATTTGGTGACTAATCATGTTTGATTCACCCCCCAGGTTTGGGAGCGGTTCTGTGGGCCGTAATGTGAATATTTAAGAAATTGGACAATGTTTCTGTTCAGGCATGATGCAAGGTAGTGCTCCTCCAGTCTGCTTTGTAGGCCATTTTGGAAGCAGCAGTCAGGTGAACAGCAGATGTAATTCCATTTTTCAATCTCCAGGCCATCTTTGAAGAAAAGCATGAATGGTGTGATGCCGAAAAGCATGAATGATGTGATGCCGACTCCATGGTTAAGTCGGTGGCGCCGCACCGACTTAACCTTTTTAACCTTAAAAAAGATGGCGCCGGTGCATGTGGCTTGCTGTCTATCACTGCCAGTGTTGGTTGTTTGTTTTGATTTTATTGACTATTGTAATAAATGCCAACTCTCTCTTGGTGTATGATCGCCTAACCGTACTGGATCTCCGACCTTCTGCCAAAGGCTGGGCAAAGTGGAACCAAGCTGGACATAAAACTTTGCCCCCGCTAATATCGGAGATCCCGGCTCACCTGTGCCGTGTTCCAGATCCACCACTCCGGCAAAAGTGCTGACGCCGGGGTCGAAGGGCTGGCTTCCTGGTGAAGCTGAAAGCTTCTTTAAGGTATTCTCTTAAGCCCTTATCCAGAAAACAAGGAGCGGTGCCAAACTTCTGTTTCTCTCGGCGATCGTTGGAACCTGTCTGTACCTGGCTGGTACCTGTCATCTGCCTGGATGGGATGTTCCAGTCCCGCCGGCGTGGTGTGAATCTGCGGAACCTGCGGCCTCTGTGTCGGGCTTCTAGGACGGCTAGTGACGGGGATCCGCCGCTTACCGCCAGGATTGGCCTGGTAAATGCTAGGTCCCTAGCGAACAAAACGTTTATCCTGAAGGATTTCTACACATCCCGAGGACTGGATTTTCTCTGTGTGTGCAAGACGTGGCTGAGCGCTGGGGAGTGCAGCCTCTTCTCAGATCTTCTACCTGGCGATTGCTGTTATTCTAATTCCCCACGTATGTTGGGCCGAGGAGGAGAAATAGCTACGATCTTTAAAAGTCATTTTAAATGTAAGAAGCTATCAACCCCGTCGTTCACCAGCTTTGAACTGTCTGTTTGAGTTGGGCTGCTCTCACACAGTGTTGTGTGCGGTGGTTTATCGGCCTCCAAAATACAATAAGGACTTTGTGTTGACTTTGCTGACTTCTTGGCTGAATTCCTGCCAAAATATGATCGTGTTGGTATTGTTGGGGATTTTAATATTCACGACTGTTGTCCTGATATGCCCATGGCGAAGGGCTTTTTAAACCTTATTGATTCGTTTAATCTGGTGCAATGTGTGACAGGTCCCACACGTGAACGTGGACACACACTTGATCTTGTTTTATATCATGGCTTTTCTGTTTTTAACATAGATTTGTGATGCTGTGTTTTATGACCACAGTCCTGTGATGTTTGAAGTTCCTCTTGCCTGTGCCTCAGTTAAACCTCACGCTGCTGTTCAGCACTGTCGTGTTTTAACTCCTCCACTGCTGAACACTTTTCATCAAGTCTCTCCTTGTGCTCGTGACCTCTCAGTCTCTGTTTCCTCCTCTGCTGTCTTTGACAGGTTTGAGCATGTGACTCTTTCCGTTTTAAAGGAGACTGTTGGTCGTTTTAAGTCTGTAGGGTCTCCAAATGATGCCGTCCCTCCTCAACTTTTAAAAGAGGTGTTACCTACAGTTGGTCCTTTGGTTCTTGAGCTGGTAAACCATAGTCTGACTGTCGTCAGGTGTCGTCCCTAAAGATTTTAAACATGCAGTAGTCAAACCCCTGATTAAAAAACCTGCTCTGGATCCTACGGTTCTTGCAAATTACAGGCCTATCTCCAAACTACCTTTTCTTTCCAAAATTCTTGAAAAGGTAGTTTACAGCCAAATAATGGCCTTCCTGGAAAAGCAAAATGTGTTAGAGGTTTTCCAATCTGGTTTTAAAGCCTTTCATAGCACTGAATCAGCCCTTTTAAAAGTTTTTAATGACATATTTTTAGCGACTGATGCTGGGGACTGTGTTGTTCTTGTGCTTTTAGATTTGATAGCTGTGTTTGATACCGTGGATTATGCCATTTTATTCTCTCGTTTGGAGCACTGGGTGGGCATTAGGGGCACAGCACTGGAGTGGTTCAGGTCCTACTTGGCGGGGCGAACTTTTTTGTGTCAGCCTCGGTGACTATGTGTCGTCCTCCGCTCCCCTCTTGTGTGGTGTCCCACAGGGCTCAGTTCTAGGCCCCCTCCTCTTCTCTTTATATCTGCTTCCTCTTGGTTCTGTACTGAGAAAGCACGGCATTCCTTTCCACTTTTATGCTGATGACTGTCAGATCTATGTCCCTCTAAAGAAAAAAGGCAGATACCTTACACAGCCATTACTTCAGTGTCTCGATGACATTAAGACTTGGATGTCTGTTAACTTTTTAAAATTCAATGATAAAAAGACCGAGGTGATGGTTTTTGGCAGCCCCACTGAGACCCCCAATGTGTATGTAAATTCCCTGGCACAGTATGTTAAGCCAACTGTCACAAACCTGGGGGTCAAAGTGGACTGTGAACTGAAGCTTGACAGTCAAATTAAGGCAGTGGTAAAATCTAGCTTCTTTCACCTCAGGCAGCTGGCAAAAATAAAGCCAATTCTTTCACGGCAGCACTTTGAGACAGTGATCCACACCTTTGTTAGCACTCGGCTGGATTACTGTAATGCACTTTATATTGGGGTGAGCGCATCATATATTAGTCATCTACAGAGGGTGCAAAATGCCGCAACTCGTCTTTTAACTGGCACTCGAAAGTTTGAGCACATTTCCCCTGTTGTAGCTTCACGTCACTGGCTGCCCATTTCTTTTAGGATTCATTTTAAAATTCTTTTATTTACTTTTAAAGCTCTCCATGGCCTAGCTCCATCTTATCTCTCTGAGCTGCTACAGCCTTATACACCCACCCGCTCTCTCAGGTCAGCTGATCAGCTGCTCCTGAAGATACCCAGGACTGGGCGTAAACTTAGAGGAGATCGTGCTTTTGCTGTAGCAGCTCCAAACTGTGGAACGAGCTTCCTTTAGAGATTAGACAGGCCACTTCTTTATCTGTTTTTAAGTCACTCTTGAAAACCCACCTCTTTACCCTGACCTTTGACACCACGTGAGATGTTGGTTTTTATTTTTATTTTAGTTGTTTTTAGGTGATTCGATGCTGTTTTATCTTGTTTTTGTTTTAATATAGGGCTGTTTTAATTTTATGTTTTATTTATTTATTTAGCTGCTTTCTGTTATTCTATTGTTTTAACTTATTTTCTGTACAGCACTTTGTTCCTGTGCTGGGTATTTTAAAGTGCTTTATAAATAAAATTGGATTGGATTGGATGGGGCCAGGTAAGCGGCCAGAGACAGCTCCATAAGGAGTGGGTTAGCTAAGCCAGTTTTGTCGGTGCTGTCCAACGTCATGTACTGTTCATAGCTGGGTACAGTGATGCAGGTAGACAGAGGTTTGCCACATGATGCACTTAGCTCTCAGACAAAGTTTGGGAACATAGGAAGGCAGTTTTTTGATATTGCGGGGTCCAGTTGGAGGAAAAAGCCTGTGAACCGCGACAGCTTCTGAGCTGGCAGAGGAGAGGGCTAGTCCACCTGCAGCTTCTTAGCTGCACAGTGAATCAGGGGCTGACTGCCGAAGCAGTGGCGGCACATTGGGGCTGTGCACACGTCATCACAGATAATCTGCCTTAAAGGCGTGAATAAAGGTTTCCTCAGCCAGGACACGTGAGGGCATGATATCCCATAGCACGTGTGTTGTACCGAGTGTATTGACTGAAAAGGAACTACTTCAACCTTTGGTTTAAAACTAGTGTTAATAGAGGAAATTTGAAGGTTGAGTTTGTTCCACGACTGCATTTCACTCACTGCCTCTGTTTGTATCTCTGTCACTGCAGGACCAACATGGAGCAAGAAGTCAGCGCTCTCAGGAGGCCGACAAACCTCACAGAAGAAAGGAAGAGAAAACATACAGTTGTGACTTGTGTGGAAAGTCTTTTCACTGTTCGGGAAACTTAGAAAGACACCAACTCATACACAGTGGAGTTAAAACGCACAGCTGTGAGTTGTGTGGAAAGTCTTTTAACCGTCCTGGAAACTTAAAAACTCACCAACTCGTCCACAGTGGAGTTAAAGCCTACAGCTGTGAGTTGTGTGGAAAGTCTTTTAACTGTCCTGGAAACTTAAAAAAACATCAACTCGTCCACAGTGGAGTTAAAGCGTACAGCTGTGAGTTGTGTGGAAAGTCTTTTAACCGTCCTGGAAACTTAAAAACTCACCAACTCGTCCACCGTGGAGTTAAACCATACAGCTGTGAGTTGTGTGGAAAGTCTTTTAACCGTCCTGGAAACTTAAAAACTCACCAACTCGTCCACAGTGGAGTTAAAGCGTACAGCTGTGACTTGTGTGGAAAGTCTTTTACCCACCCTGCAAGCTTAAAAACACACCAAGTCGTCCACAGTGGAGTTAAAGCGTACAGCTGTCACATTTGTGGAAAAACTTTCCGCTGGCTAGTCAGCCGAAACAATCACCTACGCATTCACACCAAAAATAATGTTTACTGCTGTGATCAGTGTGGTAAAGCTTTTGTGATATACAAAAACTTACAACAGCACATGTTTACCCACACTGAGGAGAGACCTTATAAATGTGACCTGTGTGAGAAGACTTTTAAATCTCCACATTACCTCAAATCACACCAAAAGATTCACAGCAGAAAGAAACTCTAAAAGTGCAGTTACTGTGAGGTATGTATTTTTCTTTTAACAGTTTTACAATTTTATATGAATGAAGTTTAATTTCAAAGCTTAAAAGTTTTAAAAGCTCCTCCCCTTTCTCTCTATCTAACATTCACACTCCAATGGATGCATCGGAGAGCAGGTTGGAGTCAGTATCTTGTGGGATGCAGAGTAGAGCATCCAGGGGTTTAATCACCAGTCTTCCCATTAAGTAGATTACCTACAAATGAAGACTTAATGTTGCCCAGTAAGCTGAGTGTTATAATGTAAACAGTAAGATATAATTGGACACTGGCACAGATACTCCTTATTTCAGGCGCCATTAAAAATAAAAATGTTGAGAGAATTCCCTGACTTCCACTGTCTTTGTGTCTTTGTTTAGAAGCAGAGCGACACAGATGGATCCAGTTCTCAACCCTGTCGTCACTGTGGTAGTGGAAAGAGTTTCTCTGTGACTTTTGTGGAAAAAACTTTCAATCATCAAGAGAACCTAAACAACATCAACTCAGACACACTGGAGACAAAACGAACTACTGCAAAGAATGTGGGAGAGGCTTCCCTAAACCAAGTGAATTAAACCAAAATTAACTCTGTCACATGGGGTCAAAAACCATCTCTCATTCACCACTGCGGATCATCTTAAAGTGCATGGAAGAGTCCACACAGGAGAGAAACCATACAAATGCAGAAACTGGGAGAAAAGTGTCTCGCTGTCAGGAAGTCGTAACAAACATGAACGTACATACATGGAGGGGAAACTACAGCTGTGACCAGTGTGACAAATCAAAACATTTCACACCCATTGATTTTGAAAACCTTCAATATGAACTAAAGCCATCAACAGGATGTGAAACGACCACTGATGTGACTTTATATCCAAGAAAAAGATAAAAACTCAAGCTGATCTGGGTCTGGGTTGTACTTTGGTGTATTACCACCTTAAACAGTTTGATCTTTTTGTGGTTTCATTGACTCAGTTATGTCAGATTTCCTCTCTGTCCTGGTCTGGATGCTCATCTGTAAAGAAGTAAAACTCGGATGGTTCAGTGGTCTCTAGCAGCTGATTAGTGAGCCAGCACTTCTGTGTATCATGCAGTTGTGCTTCTTTTCCTCTTGTGTCGACTCAGCTCAGTTACTTGGTTAGAGGGTTCCACATATACAAGAATCCTTCCTGGAATCGGTTTTTTGGTATGAGGTGTTCTTGGGAAGACGTCACACCACCACCACTGTGTCAGGCTGTTCCTGTGATCTTCTTTTAATGCCACGTGTAACGGGAATCTCTCGAAAAATTACAGCTCCAACTACAGCTGTTGTTAGATGTGAGATGAGCCTTTCTGTTGTTGAATCTCTCCCCCCATTGAATCTCTTATTGCTGAATCATGACCTCTGACCTTATCTAAGCTAAGTAAGGCCTGCAGGTCTTTAGATGATGATCTGGGTTCTTCAGTGACCTCCTGGATTAGTCATCGATGCACTCTTGCAGTATTTCTAGTCAGCCACTTGCTCCTGGGAGGCTTGAGTACTCTTCCATTTTTCCTGTAGTGTGGATAATGGCTCGTAGTTCGCTTGAGTCCCAAAGCCTTAGAAATGACTCTGTAACCTTTTCATACTGATGTCAGTGACTTTGTTTCTCTGTGTGAGGTCTTTCAGCCAGCTTCCATACATGGTCAGGTTGTTTTTCATACCTTTTTACCCTTAACAAATGAAACCATTTACAGACTATTTTCCACTGACCCAGGTAACCTTTGTCATATTTCTTTCCTTTTTGATCATCTGAAACATTCAAATGTTGAGTCCTTCAGGTGTAACCTTGACTGTTTTCCCAGTTGCAGCTTAAGCTAGGCTTAATCCTTCCTCTTTATACTACTGCTTAGCCACAACCAGCTGTGACAATGTTTATGGCTGGTTTGGTTAAAGTGCCAGTTTAGTAAATAGGAGAGGGCTCTCAATCCCACCAGTGCATAAAAACGTGAGTTCTCTGTCATTGCTCACTTTCTGTAAGAATGTCATGGCCCTGGGTCTTTTGACCCAGCGTTTTGTGTTTTCTATTATTGTGATGTATTTTGGTTCTGGTTTTCTCTTTCTTTGGGTTTTGGTTCTGTTCTTCCCCAGTTTAGTATTTAGGCTTTTCTGCCTGTGTATTCCTGTGTCAAGTCCGGATTTCTTAGTCTGTGTCTTTGCATGTGTGAGTTCCTGTTTTATTTTGTAGGTCTGTGTCTCTCGTCAGTGTTTCTAGTTTCACTTCCCTTGTCCCGTTATGTCCAATTACTCCCAGCCGTGCCTCCGTCTGTTTCAGGTCTGTTTTTGTTTAGCTTTTCCCAGTTTAGGTTACTCGCTGTTCTGTTTTTTGCCACCCTCGCCTTTGTTTGTTATCTCACTGTCAATAAAGCTTCCTCACCTCAGTTGTGCTGCATCCTGGGTCCTTTAATAACTTACACCTGGCTCGCGTCGCGAACCCTGACAAAGAAAGCATGTTATCCTCAGGCAGAGCTGCAGATGATCAAGAATCCATAACTACTGGATGGTGGACGTTTCTCTAAGCAGACAGTCAGTTCTTGGGATGCCAGCTGGATGTAGTTTCACAACCTTTAACTTAATCTCTGTGTGTTTTTGACATCTTATGCTCTGGTTTAACTTTCAAACAACCTGATTAATGAAAGCACATCAAATAACTCCTGTTTGTCATCAGCGGTGGCTTTAGGATCATCCTCACCTGCTCATGGTTGCAGTTGTTTATCGGTTGAATTGGCATTTCCTTTATAGTGTGATAAGATGTTAATAAGCGTATAAAGCTGTAAAGCCTCTTGAGTGACTTAAATCGCCTTTCTTCCTCAGTGTGATGCTCAATGTGAACTGCAGGTCGTCTTGATGATGTCTATATGCCTTAACGCATTGAGTTTCTTCAATATCATTGGTTAATTAGATATTTAGATTGATAAGCAGCCAAAATTGTGGACCTACTAAAGTGACCAGTGAGTATACAGTCTGGTTATCATCGTGTTTAACTTTGTTCACATGCACTGATGAATGAACAGCTGATGGCTGTAGCATAACACCCACTGTAGAAAACGGTATTCGTTATCAGGAAACATTAAATGCTGAGTGTTTCCTCCCCACTACAGTTGTGATATATCTTCAGGTGTCAGAACTTCTCACAGTCCTTCAATCATTCCACCAAAACACTGATGCTGAAATACCTGACACATCCCTGTACAGCACAAACCCCCCATAACCATCTAAATTAAGATTTTCTTGTAATAAAAGTAGTAAAGGGAAGAAACTTTCAACACTAGAACAGGAGGGGTCCTTTTCACATCGGACTAAAACAGCAGCTGTAATTTGTATTTACTCAAATGACTTCAGGTCTGCACAGACCTCCCCTCACCACCTCCTGAGTACCCAGGAGAACACCAAGGCGTTCGTATATAAAAGCCACTTCACCAATAACTGGTTTCAGCTTTTACCTTGTGACAGGAATGTTCTTTCACCTCAAAATGACTTGATACAAATCATGAGACACATGTTTGACAGATTACACAATAATTTTATAAGCAAATTGACATTTTAAAATATTGTAATACTATCATATGTGAGAAATAATTCCTAGAATAAAGACTGAGCTGCTTAAGACTGAAATCATTGCTTTTGTGTTTTGTGTAATGCTCTCAAAGTTACTCAGAGTTCTCTATGAAAATTATTTATTCAAGCTTTGTATCCCATTATGCATTACATCTAAGGAAGAAAATGGAAAGGTTCGAGTAATGCCAAAAAAAACCTCTCTTTTGCTGATGATGTATTGTTCCATACCTCAGATTTCATATACAGAGAGTAGGGTGCAGTGAAGGATTTTTCCTGTCCGCAAAATAAACACACAGGTGCATTTAAAACTTTGATTTCTCTGGATGAGTATTACAGTCTTTTATAGTCTTTATTTCAAGAGGTGTTTAGGATAAATGTTTTCAAGGAATTCCCTGACTTACACTATCATTGTGTGTTTAGTAGGGGTGCAACGATATTCGTATCGATATTGAACCGTTCGATACAGTGCTTTCGGTTCGGTACGCATATGTATCGAACAATACAAAATTTGTAATTTATTTTATCAACTTTCCTTCTGACGATGCTGTCTGTGTTGAGCGCTCAGTGAATCTGAGTTCGACTACTCCGCCTAGGCTGCACTGTCGAGCGCAGATTCACTGAGCGCTCAACACAGACAGCATCTCAGAAGGAAGAGCGCAGGGCAAGCTAGCGAGACAGAAGTTAAGCTCTCCTTGCAACATGGACCTCCCCCACCCTCATTCAGATCTGGTGTTTGGAATTATTTTGGTTTTCATGTGACGTATGACCCTGAAGGTAAGCGAGTCATGGACTAAAGTAAAACCGTATGTTGGATGTGCCACGCAATGCTCAATTACATGGGTGGGAGCTAGTGTGTTAGCGCAGTTAGCTCGTTAACGTGTTGGCCATCTAGCCCCACGCACGAGGCGATCGGCGGTAGCTCGTTAACGGAGATTTGCCGTGTTGTGGCGTTAAGGTCAGATTAACCTGAAAGCACTAGTGGGAACACAACGAATATGACTGCACATTTACGCCGACATCATCCTAGTGCAAAGACAAGTGGAAGCAGACAAAAAAAAGCAAGCATGCTACTAACTTTAGCCGAGTCATTTAGACAGCTGTTAGCACATGATTCTCCTTATGCTGCTGAGAATATAGCCCAGAAGAAGCGGATAGTATAGCTTTTATTTTGGAAAGAGCCATTTCTCTGTAATAAACTCTCTTTTCCAAAGATGAGTGAATCCTCAATCAGATACAGGGCTTGCAATATCGCAAGGAAAAATATATGTCAATGCTTTTGCATTCTTTCAGAAATGTAGCTGGGTAATTATGTCATTGGCATCGGTGAGCCACTGTCAATATGTGACATATTGAAATCGTGTTTGAATTTGCGCTTGTTTTTTTGCTTTCACTTTGCAATCGTGCGAACTGTGTATAGAGAGCGACAGCACTGATCTGTGAGTGATGATAATTTGTGCACCAATTCCTCTGACATCGTCTTATTAATCGTTAGCTTACTATGCAAACATGACAAGTGAAATCTCCCGCAGCTTAAACATGTGAGAGGTTGATCGCGCAGAGAATCGCTGAGCTTATGTGAGTGCGTGTGTAAAAGCAGCAGGATATATATTTGACTACGATGACCTGGATGACTGAGAACCTTCACAGACACAGATATATTATAGTTCTGCTGAGCCAAATAAGACAGGTCAGGGTGAAGAAGTGACAGCCAAAGAAAAGCTTACCACAAAACGGAGAAGTTATGACAAATCAGACTATAAGGCAAAAAGAAAGTGCAGCTTTATGGTTTCATGGACAAAATAATTTCTGTGTCTGCAATATGACGAGCTAAATAACCAGGGCTGCACATAAGTGGTCCGCAGGTGCGCATTCGCTGTCAAAATAAAAAAACACGCACAAGGGTTAGGGTTAAATTTAAAAACTGTACTTTTGAGTTAAAATATATATTTATAATTTTAATAAATGACAAATTAAAAAGGCATGAACATTTTTTTTGTATCGAAAAAATATCGAACCGTGACACCAAAGTATCGAACCGAACCGTGAATTTTGTGTATCGTTGCACCCCTAGTGTTTAGCAGACTGAAACCGATGGATCCGGTCCTCAACCCTGTCATCAGTAGCGGTTTTAGATACAGGCGACATGGGCGGTTGCCCAGGCGGCATTGTGGTGGAGGGCGGCATCACGGGCATCAGCAAAAAAAAAAAAATAATGCTCGTATTGGGAATGGCATAGGCACTGATCGGTTTTCTTTTGCCTATTTGCTGGGAGTAAGGGCGCCCTCCGTTTGCGAGGTGCGCCTGCTGCTTGCGGCACAAGGAGGAAAGGGCGGAGCGGCGAGGATTCTCTGGCTGGCTGGAGCAGCATCTAATAACCAACTCGCAAAATAAAAACAAAACAACAAACACGAAAACACCAGACATTATGATACAGACTTATAATTTGCACCGATGTTTTTCAAAATTCTATATGCGAAAAGTGAGCGCGAGAGCGCGAGAGCCCTCGGTGCGCCTGCTCGCTGCTGAAGTCAAAGTAAACTTTAATGTCATTTCCGCCATTATGGATTCATGATTTGAATCCTGGGTTGTGTGAAATCCCAGAAATAAACCTTAGACAAAGTGAATCTGTGAACTAAGGTGTAGGTCTGTTAGGTTATGTTGTGGTGATCGTCGAGTTGGTGGATTTGTGTTCATTCTGGAGTGCAAAATTAAAACCAATGTAAGATGGACAAGAAAAGTTCAAAGCCATCAGGTGCTCAGTTTAGAAAAAAGAGAAAAGAAGAGGAGGAGAAACGAGCAAAAGATACAGGTAAGCAGATGTGTGATTGGATGATGGCAGGTCATCCTGAAACAATCAGTGATGCCATTGTAAGTTCATAGGAGACGTTAAACTCGTAGTGAGACTCCTGCTTATCAGGGATGTAAATCCTTAGGTGACGGCCAAGCAGAAAAGCACTCTCCGCCTGTGAGCGAAAACCCCACCCTTTCCTATTGGTCGAAAAATGTACCATGTCAACCAATCAAGAAAATGATATGGCAACATGGCATTTAGTTGTTTAGGAAAAGGGAAGTTTTAGGAGTGACAGCGTGTTTTGAGATGTGAGGGATTTGCGACATTTAGCGCAAATCTTGTGTAGTTAGTGTGTAGTGTAGTCAATTGCCCAACATTGGTCATTATTTACTGTGGTTTGCAGACAGAGAGTTACAGGACTCTCTCCCAGACCACAGACTCATACTCATAATACAAGTCAGAGTTATATAAAGAAAAATTAAATTAAAAAGAAAGTTGTGTTTTCAAAATTGAAGTTCAAGTTATTTTTACTTCCAATAGTGTTAACATCCTACACAGGTCATGAACAAGATTGTTTTTAAGTTTCATTGTAAGTGGGCTAAAGCATTTAATTAAAAGTAGTCTAACATAAATGTAAATGCTGTAATTTGATTATTTTAATAAACATGTAACTTGGATGGATTCGATGCTGGCGTGACCACAGTGCACACGTCTGCTGTCGCTCACAGTGGTCCAAGTGTCCACTCAGGGAGTTTGTGTGTTCGCTCAGTGTGAGGGGAAAACTCTTAGGAGGCAAGAAACACAGACTCAAAGATGTTTACATGTACATGGGCGATGCCCCGGCACTATCTGTCCTGTGTGCACAACAGATGTGACACAGAGAGAATCGCGCGGGCTCTCAGTACATCCTTTATTTATACTCAAACAAGCTTTCACAGCAATAGGTGTGGCATGTACAGAACTCAATAACAACTCCTTAAAAGGAGAGACCGTTAGCTTATGTGTTGAAACAGGAGGTAGCTTTTTGGCTGTCACAGCACATTTTTTCTGCACACCATGTCTCACTCCCTTTTCCTGCTCTTCTTCCTTTAAATGGAGCTACAAATAAACATAACACAAAACTCAAAATCTTTCAACACTTAGACACATGAAAAATTAGAGGGAACATTGTTTGTGATCATTTCCAGTGTTTAGTGATCTCTGTGCCTCCCTTATATTTGGTCTCTGTGTTTCTCAGTTGCTCCGTCTCCCCTGTCAGTTGTATCCCCTAGTCAACACTGTGTCTCAGGGTTACGTTTCCTGTTTTACTTTGAAGGTCTGTGTCTTACATGAATGTACTGAGTTTCACTTCCCTTGGGTCTCATCATGTCTGATTTCTCCCAGCTGTGCTCCCCTTCTGTGTCTCATTCTCCTCGTTATTCCCCAGTGTATTCAAGCCCTGTGTTTCTCGGTGTTGACGTTACGTCCTTTCTCATGTTGTGTGTCTGTTCCTACATCTCCCAGTGTATGTTTTGTTAGATTTTGCCCAGTTTAGGTTTTGTATGGTTTTCTCTGTTCAGCAATAGAGCTGCTTTGTGACTTTCAGTCCCGCCTCAGTTGAGTCAGTGTTTGGGTCCTTTTCCTGCCTGCACACAGCCATAACATGACAAACCGTGTGTTAACTTTGCCTTATGAAAACTACGGTGGCCCTGAGAGGCCAAACGGACTGCAACTTCAGAAAACACTTGCAAAAAGAAAAATGCTGCAAAAAGAAAAGCGCTGCAAATGCACACAAAGCACAACGGAAATGGGAAAAAAGACAACGGAAAGCTTCATTTCTAAGGCTACATTAAACATTATCTTTGTTAGAATTACCTTTGAATGTATATTCCAGATATCTGTAGTATTATTAGAATCATGAGATTACAACACATTTACCTCTCCTCCACTTCTTTGAAGCGTGTCCCAGTCCTAGCGCACTGGTTAGCATGTTTTGGTTCGTGCAGCTGGTCCGTCGAGTTATTGTCTCCCCAGGAACATTTCCGTTGTCTTTTTTCCCATTTCCGTTGTGCTTTGTGTGCTTTTGCAGCGCTTTTCTTTTTGCAGCGTTTTTCTTTTTGCAAGTGTTTTCTGAAGTTGCAGTCCGTTTGGCCTCTCAGGGCCACCATAGTAAACAGTTTGACGTGACAAATAAAAGGTTTGAGCTATGATTTCACTTCCTGTATTTCAGAGTGTCGACCCAAACTTTCAGAGTCAGAATATTTGATTAATCTCTGTTGCTGCAAGACAGTAAAAACAATCACTGAATTAACTGGATTGGATAAATTATTATAGTACAAAGTTGCAAACATCACAAACAGCTATAATATAACAATTAACTAAATTATTTTTTATTTTATTTGTTTATTTATTTTTTGGCTGTCCTGTTCAGTTCTTTAGCAATCAGAATTTTTGTCTGAAGGCCAGGAAAGATGCCCAACGGATGTATTTTTTCAAGTGGAGAAAATATGCCAATGCCACATTGTTCCACTTGATTGATCTATATTATCATTGTTTATTTATTTTTTAACTTTCTTTTATTTCATTTTCAAATCCAAATTGTATTTTAAGTTATTACAAGTTGGACAGACAACAATACAGAAAGGGAGAAATAAAACAGAGGGGAAGGAGGGACAGTAAAATAAGATTTCTTTGGCTCTCGGAGGAGGTGGACCCATCTTTCACCCTCTCCCTTCCTTATCTTCCCTGCTGCTGCTTCTATGTCTTTGTCTAGTCTCATCTAACTCTAGCCTTCAAAGAGTCTCTCAGTCATGTTCTCTAAAACCTAAAGAATTATGGATTTGATCGACTGGTCCCGTAACAAAATTGACACCTTTCTGGGTTTGAGAGAGCTCAATTGTCCCGCAGACAATGTTTGCTACCGGATACTCGATGGTCGGTTGCGTTGTGTGTCTGGCTACACTCTCGATGGAGGACATTGAACGACATCTACCAATTTGGAACCACGATAAGAGTGTTCTGGCTGATTGGAGCTGTCTCGGACCTGGCTTATCGAAGAACAAGAAGCGGCTACAGCTGTTCAAAATCCCATAAGGCTGGCCGACATGACAGACGATGGGCAGGGCTGTGAGTAAGACTCTGTTATTGAACAAAATATGGATAAGGTCTTGGAGAAGCTCATGGCTGTGCAATATATCTATATTGCACAGCCATGAGCCATAGATAACATCTTTGAGAAGAAGAATAGGAATTGAGAGAATTGAGAGAATTGGTGACCAGTGATAAAATTTAGACCAACTGTAAAAATTGGATGCAGTTGTTCGCACTCAACCCAAACATTCACCATCTTCACTCATGCGGCTATCTAAGGTCGGCTAAGGTCGAAGCTGACTGGAACAACAAAAATTCTCCATGATAACAGGATTGTTGACAGAACTCTTTGTCCCTCCTTCAAGGCCACCTGGGTCCACTGGAGACTGTTGACCTCCGCTCAACCGGGTGTGGTGACACTTTCTGTGAGCTGAACACGGGATACACACAGACACATGCACGAAACATGTACACTGATACTGATACGTACTATCACCCTCCCTCCCCCGAATGCAATGCCACATCCCATGCTTACCTCCCATCTGATGTGGACGCGGAGGCGCGATCGAAGATTGCAGCAGTCCCAGATCCAGCTGTACACACTGGAATATTCTCCCATGTTGCTTAATTTTGTTTTATTGTTTTATGGTCTAATGATGTCTGTGCTCGGAAACTCTGTTTTCTAGTTTCCATGCACCCGTGCTTGCTGCCCTCTCGTCTCCACACTCCTGCAGGAAGAACACAGCCGTAAATACTTCACACTATGGCAAACTCACACTAACTGACATCTAACTGGGAAACTGACAGGAAGTCTCACGCAACGATCCAGCATCGGAGAGAACTCAACCACACTCCTAAGTAGCTCTCCCGATGAAGCTTGACCAGCTGCACACACCTACACCCACAAACAAGAAAAACAAAGAAAAAACAAGGGACAGTGTCGTGGAAAATTTAACAATAACCTGCGACACACCCAGTGAGCTTGATTTGAAGTGGGTTTAATAAACACATTGCAATGTGGAGAGAGCATCCCAGTGAAACACCATCTCTGAATTGTGGCCACCGCCCTTACATCTTATATACAGGCACACAGACAAAGAACATTCCACAAACTCTTACATGTTGGCCCCTCTCACAGGGGGGCTATACCTCCTCCCTCACAGAGAGAATTATGACCTTGTTTTCTGCTTGGCCGTCACCTAAAGATTTACATCCCTGAAAGGCAGAAGGAGTCCCACTATCTGTTTAACGTCGCCCATTACAATGGCCTCACTGTGTTAACTTTCCACATGCATGTAAACTAGTGACAGGAGTGCTCTTACTATAGTAAAGTGAGAAAGTGATATTACTATAACTAATGTAATATGATTAAATATGTGATTAATGTATGAGAAAAGAAATCTGCCACCACAACAGCAACACCAAATATACACATGTCCATAAACTATTCAAGAACCCCGGGTACCCAGACGCAGGTAAAGTGTATTTATTAAGCGCTTTTCATAGACAAGCGGTCACAAAGCGCTGCACAGGATTCTTATCATTCTTATTTTCTGGTTTGTTTGTTTCTTCCCCTTCTCATCCAGTCTGTCTCTGTGTGCTGTGATTAGTGTCCTTATGTTTGTTTACCTCCTACCTCCTCAGTCATGTCTTTGTATCTGTCTTGTGTCCAAATCTTTTTAAAGTGATGCTACATCAATGTGCTCACAGACATTTACCTTACACTATGTTCGAGTTACAGTGCATCATCTGTGAAATATAACAGAGATTACAACCTTCAGCCTTCAGTGAGCTTATGGTGAGCCTACAACGTTATTCGTTAACAACAAAGCAAACGAAGCATGGCTTGACAAGTCTAGGAGATAGTTCAAATTAAATGATTAATTCTAATCTATGTCTCAAAACCATGCAAACCAATGAGTAGTGGAAGAGGTGTAGCTAATGAAGTGGCCAGTCTGAGGGATCTCCCTCCTCCTCGCTGAGTTTCTTTTGCTGCTCTCCTTCGTGTCTTTATAAACTGGTGGTGTTGCCACAGTATTCCTACACGCATTACTGTTTTTATTTACCGATGTGCAATATCTGCACATGCTGCTCCTCTTTCTCACTGTCTGCAGCCCAAATGTGTTTTCTCAGGGCATCTGAGTCACGTGATCGCACAGTAACGAATCAAAGCAAATCAGGAAGAAGGGGGCGGAGCAAAGTGCGTGTGCAGGACAGGAGTCGAGCAGAGAGAGCTGCTTTTTCATGAAACGGGAGTAAAGTAGTGAACTTAGAGGAGAGAAACGAACTAAAGTATCGATCATAAACCACTACCAACGTCCTGATCGATATCTGCATCGATCTGCCCACCCTTGTCTCCTGGATCGTAGCTGAGATCAGCGTGAACCACGTGGGTCTCTGCTCCCTGATCTGTTTCCTGTGTTTGGAAAGAGTTGCAGCTTCATCGCGGAGTTTCTCTCGGTTTGTGGGCTCATCTAAAGGTAAGCACCGAGCTAACTTTACTGTGAGTTCAGTTCATGTTGAGTTTAGCTCCTGAATGAGGTCTTCTGCTGCTCTCCTCGGTGTCTGTTCACAGTTTATTGTGAACACGTTGAGAGAAGAGTGAGAGAGTGTTTGGAGAAAAACACCAACTAATCATTAGCTCAGCATGCTGGGAGAAGTTGGAGCAGAAAAGTCTTTTCATTGTCCCTGCAGCTGTTTTTCTGCCTGCACCAAACCTCTACAGCCTCGTTTCTATTTGAAGTGATAACAGGAAGGTGTGTGTGTTAGCACACGCAGCTGAAACTGCAGCTGCTAGAACACACTTGTTCATTATCCGCTCAGTCAATAACATTCATCCATTTCACAGACACATTACAGACATGCGTCCTTTATCAGGCTTTTTTTGTCTATAATTTGTCAAATGCATCTTTCCCGGATGATTTTAAGTCATTTTGAGTCAACGTTCAAGTTGCAGTCAGTAAATTCTTATTGATGGAGAGAATTCTTTTTTTTATAATTTTTTTAAAAATCCGAGTCCATGTTAAGAATATTCTTAAAAGTATCTTGATGAATACTTGTTGTAATGTCGTGACTATCGATCAATGGTCATGAGTGCCATAGTTTCACAGTTACTATTCCTAAAAGTAAAGATAAGATAAGATAAGATAACCTTTATTAGTCCCACACGTGGGAAATTTGTTTTGTCACAGCAGGAAGTGGACAGTGCAAAAGTTATGAGGCAAAAATTACAAAAATACAATAAGAATAAATACAGTACACAACTGTACAGAATAGAATAAAATAAAATAAATATACAATAAGATAAAAATAGAATACAAATACAAATACTATATACAACTTTATATATAAAGAGGGCGTCCGCCAAATCCAAACTGTAAATATGATGGCTTTAAATTCAATCCTGGGACACGTCCCTCTCACGTTCTTGTCTCACTGTGATGTTACTGTTTTGTGTCCCAGCTGATCAGCAGGAGGAGAAGAGTTTGACAGAGCACCAGGTGAACATTTTCAGCCGTTTGGACTCAGCTCAGCTGCTACAGTGGAAATAAATGTCATCAACACAAAAGGTGAAGAACATATCACTTTTATCAGAATCAGAAAACTTTATTTATCCTCAAGGGGCAATTAACAAACAACCGAGCAGCATACGTTGAAGATAAAGACAATAATAACAGGCAATAGGAGTGAAATAATAAATACACAGAATATACAGTATATACAGTTTTAAAATTACAGTTTTAAAAATTAAAGTGACTGAAAGATGAATAAATAACAGTAAGTGACAGCTTTTATTGAAACTGTGTGCACTTCATCAGCTGATGCTTGTTTGTCAAGATTGGAGAAGTTTCAAGAAGAGGCTTATTGACATTTTGTATGGTGATACCCAGGCTGAAACGAAATACAGTTTCTCTCGTTTTTTTCCTTTTTTGCCTGTCCCATTTGTTTCTTTTGCCATCAGAATTCTTGTCTGGAGACAAAGAAAGATGCCCAACGGATTTACTTTACCAAATGGACCATCCCGGCCTTGCTGTATTAGTCTATTTGATTTACCTTTGCTTTTATTGTTTATTTTATTTTCACTTGCTACACACGGGACAGATATGACTGGGAGAAAGAAAGAGGGAAAGAAAAACAGTGGGGAAGAGGAACTGTGATAAAGGGCAAAAAACAAAAACCAACAAATCTATATATATATCTATCAATCAATCACCTGAAATACAGTTTCTCACCAGAATCTACAGTGCAATAATCAATAAAATTAAAAAGGAAAATGGCTTAAAAAAAGAAGAGTAAAAAGGCAGTAATAAATTAAAAGGGTAAATAACAAAACATCTAAATAAAAAAAAAGAAAACAAAAACTCAAGTCTAAATAGTCACGCTCATACAGGTAGCAACAGTCCTTTCACAGAGTATTGTGTGCATCTGGGGAGTATATTGTATGCTATATGTGTGTGTAGACAGGAGGCATCACAGTAAAGCCGTGCTAATAGTTGAACGGATGGGGAGGTGAGGTTTTCTGGGCCTCCTGGGGGAGTGGAGATGCGTTTGTGCTTTTTTGATAACTGATGTGGTATTAATAAAGAAGGACAGGTCTTCTGTTTTGTCTTTATTGTTTATGAGATTATGGGATCTACGCCACACTTCAAGCTGCTCCACATCCATTCTATAAGTGGACTAATTGTTTTCAGTAATGAGACCAACCACAGTTGTCTTTGAACTTCACAATATGATTAGCACTGAGTCTGGCTTACAGTAATGTGTGAGCAGACTGAACAGCAACGGGCTCAGGACACCCCAGAGGAAAGCCTGTGCTCACCCAGATGGTCTTTGATGTGTGACTGCCTCTTGTCACTTTGTCAGGAAGCTGAAAACCCAATTGCAGGTTGCAGGGTCCACACCTAATAGCATCAGCTTTTCCACCAACTGCTGCAGAATGATCGTGTTAAAAGCTGAGCTGAAGTCGATGAAAAGGACTCTGGCAGAGGGGTGTTCTTCCTCTCCAGGTGTGACAGCATAACACGGAGTGTGGTAGAGAGAGGTCATCTTCTGTAGATCGGTTGGTCCTGTATGCAAACAGAGATTGACAGACCACATGACTTTCGCGCATTGCATGTTGGGTACGAGTGGCAACAAAATCTAAACACTGCATCAAGCGCTAGTATTTCCAGCACCGGTAATCATTAATTCTGCGGTTTTAATCCCTACTTGCATTTTATTTGCCTCCAAAACAGTCATGTACAAAAAAACGGAGAACACGGCAGGTCCGTACAAAGACAGACTTGAAAAAAAGGAAATCTTTCATCACGCACATATTTATTATTATATGGTCCTAAGTGTGAGTGCATACACTCACAAAATGTTTAGTAATTTCAGATCCCTGCAACAAGCCCAGGTCCAGTTTACTTTGGTGATTTGGACTATTCCATTTAACAGATGTGTTTTTTTTTCTTTTATCTCCTGTACAGGCCAACACAATCTATTTGTCGTTTCAGGTTGTAGTATTACACAACTTTCAGATCAAATAGAAATAAAATGAGTGTTTCGTAATTCGTTCAATTCTCTTTATTTATAACTGGCATTATTGTTTCATTCTATTATAGAATCTTACAAGAAAGAGGCAAAATTGTATTCAATTGTGCTTTATTAGCTGCTTCGGCAAAGAAGCAAATCAACAATGCAAAAAACTCCCAAAAAACATTGCAAAACAACATAGTGGAAAACAGTTATTCATCACTTGATTGCTTCAATACAACACTTGGGCACATATATGCAGAACTTTTACTGGCTGTTTTGATATCGCTCTCTCTCTTAACCGATGAAATCTCGCTATGGTAACAGCTTTAAACTCGGTCTGACCCAGGTTGATAGAGGGCGCCAGTCTGGATCGCATTCCAGCATTTTGTAGGCTGGTTTTCCTACAAAACACAACAAACATTAGCCCGCAAAGCCACAGTGAACAAAGCAGCATAGCGCAACAAATTCAATTCAAATCAATATAAGACTTATTTGTAACCTACATCAACAATTATGTTATGATAAATTACGTAATAACTACAACAGAAGACTTACCTTTGTGGAAATGCTTGGAGTGTTCTGGGACGTTACATTTGGTCTTCGAATGGCTGCAATCCAGACCATCCATCGGCTCTTTGTTACTTTGGAAACATGGCTTGAACAATTTCTCTTCCACGACATAATCCGATAAAAAGCGATCTCTTTACCCGTCGGCTTCCCGTGGCCGTCATGCGACCGGCTATTGCAGTTAATAATACCACAGCTTCATGCCATTTTTTTTCTTTTTATCGCTGTGTGACTGTTTTCATGTGAAAGCCTGCGTGCGCTAGTACCGCTTGCCACGCGTTCCCAGAATCCTTTGCGGTTTTACCCCGGAATGACGAATGACGTCACATTTTAAAACTCTACTGAAGGGGATCCAGGTCTATTAGGAAACATTCCATGATGTGCTTCAAAACCAGCCGCTCGAAGCATTTACTCACAATTGGTGGCCACAGGCCGAAACTCTATCGTTCCGCCTTATCTTCGGGGGAATGGGCTTGTAGTCCGTAATGTGTTGGAAGCCCTGCCACAGCCATCGTGGGTCCTTGCCACACCTAACGTGGCTGTCCATTTTTTTTGGGCATTCAGCCTCTTTGCTTCTTTAATCCCTTTTGACAGGTTCTTCCTCGCTAGACTGTAAGCTGCAGTATTCCCAGATTTAAAGGCTTTGTTACGAGCTCTCAGCAAAGGGCGAACCTCCCCGGTTAACCATGGTTTTTGGTTGACTTGCTACTTCATGGTTTTGACCACTGTCACATAATCTATACGATTATTAATGTAGTCAGTGACAGACAAGAGTATTCCTGGAGGTCACTAATGTTGTTGAATGTTGTTGGTTGGTCGCAAAACAGTCTGTCAGTGCAGAATTGGCTCCTGGTGAGCAAATTCTAACTTCTCTGACCACTGGCTGGTCCTGCTTAGAGCAGGGCAACATGACCAAAAATATTTGTCACGATATAATTTGAAAATTTGCAATAATGATATAACTGACGATATAATTGACTTTAGACAAAATACTTTACAACTCCACAACTTTGTTAGTGCAAAAAAACAAACAAATCTACGTATTTTCACTTAAACAAGCATGCAACCCTCTTCTCCCACTCTTCACACACTAATAGCAACACCGCAGGAGAAATGCCAGCACAGGCATCCAGTATTTGTAGTTTCTCGTATCTCGCACATCTCGTATCTTCACACCATAGACAATTGCCTTCAGATGAACCCAAAAATAAAAGTCTAAGGGGGTCAGATCGGGAGACCTTTGGGGCCATTCAACTGGCCCACGACGACCAATCCACAAACTGTTCATCTAGGAATGCTCGCACCTGGCACCCATAATGTGGTGGTGCATCATCTTCCTGGAAGAACTCAGGGGACGTGCCAGTTTCAGTGCATTGTCACAACCCGGCTCATAGGAAGTGACAAACAAATGGGAGACCACACACAGGTTTCTAAAGGCTTTAAGACATATTTAATGAAAATAAGGTAAAGCAACTTAAACACAATTTAAAGGACATAACAGCCATAACTGAAACTTCCAAATGAACAAGATGGGTGCCAGACAGAGAGAGCCAAAGCCAGCCAGTGCCCTGCTGGTTCAGTCAAGGTGTCTTTATATACACTGGAACTGGCCTCTCAGTTGTGCTGCATCAATAATTGGGTCAGCTCCACCTACCTGCAAGAAACAGGTAAGAGAAAAAGCAAAACACAAGGCCAGCCCACTGGCCGTCACACTTCCCCCTCATAGAACAGGGTCTCACCCTGAATTGGCAAACACATTTACATTATGAATTTGCAACTAGAAGAACATGCATATATTAAATCCATAACATATATATACACACACATGCAACCTCACTTTTAACACCTTTTGTATGCTCAAAAGTCATCTTCAGCTCAACTCCAACCTCAGCAACCTTGGTACCTAGGAGCAATTTAAGAGGAAGGAAAACGATACTGGAGAGGACATACTTCAAAGCATATGAGGAGTGAAGCTGCTGGTTACAAAGGGGCACGGGACAAAGCATCTGCCAAGACATTATCTTTGCCCTTAATGTGCTGGATATCCAAATTGTAACGGTGTGTTCACACCGAACGCGATGGACGCGAATAAAACGCCCCAAACGCCCCTAATTTGACGCGTGTACATTCGCGTCTCAACGCGTGTCCAAGAAAAATCCATCGCGCGTGAACCGGAAATGTGGGAGTTTCCATCTTTGCAAGATGGCAGCTGTCGAGCTAGCGCTTGAAGAGAGAGTCTCCCTTCTCTATTTACTGTGGAGAGCAGAGCAGCAGCGTAAAAGACGTCCTCGCCGTACCTGGGTCCATCAAGTCCTCCAGGCGCGTGAGCAGTTTGGTGAGTTTCACCATTTGCTCCAGGAGCTGCGCCTGGATGACGGCAGATTCCAGCGATATCATCGTCTGTCACCCGGCCAGTTTGAGGACCTGCTTTCCCGCGTCGGTCCCAGAATCGCCCGCCTAGACACCAATTACAGGCGCTCAATCCCACCTGCAGAGCGCCTGTCCGTCTGCCTGAGGTTAGTAAAAGTGGTCAATACGGTAGTCCTTTATTGATACCTGTGCTAATATATGCTAAACCATCCATTTATACACTGCTAACATGGATGTGCTATGCTAACAGTGAATGCTGTCGGCGTTTACTGATGGCATAGCACATCCATGTTAGCAGTGTATCGTGTATACACTGCTAACATGGATGTGCTATAACAGTGAATGCTGTCGGCGTGTATAAACTATCGTTTATACACTGCTAACATGGATGTGCTATGCTAACAGTGAATGCTGTCGGCGTTTACTGATGGCATAGCACATCCATGTTAGCAGTGTATCGTGTATACACTGCTAACATGGATGTGCTATAACAGTGAATGCTGTCGGCGTTTACTGATGGCATAGCACATCCATGTTAGCAGTGTATCGTTTATACACTGCTAACATGGATGTGCTATGCTAACAGTGAATGCTCTCGGTGTTTACCGATAGCAAACTGGTACTGTTTATAATATTTCTAGTGATACTCAGATGGTCTCATCAAGTCCCGATTTAATTCGATTTATGCTGTTATCAGTGGTTGAATGATAGCATGGCTGTGGTGTCATAGGTATGCTCTCGGTGTTTGCTGATATCAAACTGGTATTAGGACCACTGTGGGTTAATCTTTGTAGTGATACACACTCCTTTTGTTTATTTATACCTGGTTTAATTTCTGGGATAGTTGAATATTTGTATATAATCACTGCAGACTGTTTTAGATTATATCAAATATATATCATGTAATTATCCTTATAATTACAAAATGTTTTATGTAAGATTTATGTTTTGGAATTTGTAATTTTGGAATTTCAATAATGTATTTTGTAACTGCAGTACACATAATACACATTTTAAACAATTTTGTCCAGGTTCCTTGCCACCGGGGACTCCTTCAGGACCATCGCGTTCAGTTTTCGAGTCGGTGTGTCCACGGTGAGCCAGATCATCCCCCAGGTAGCGACGGCCATCTGGGACTGTCTAGTGGACGATTTCATGGCTGTGCCTTCAACTGAAGACTGGCGGTCCATCGCAGAGTGTGTGAAGGCAACGTGTGTTCTCCACAATTTTCTGCGCTGTGTGGACGAGAGAGGGGCACCTGCTGTGAGGGGTGTGGCACCTGCTGTGGTGGAGCCGTTGCAAGGCCTGGGTCGTGTAGCAGCAAACAACTCCTCCAGAGAGGCTGTCCTGGTGAGGGAGAAGTTCATGGCCCACTTCTCGGCAGAGGGAGCTGTGTCTTGGCAACCAAAGGAGTAGCCTGTTTGAAGTCTGAGTGACTTCCCCACAACGGCTCTTTTAAGAGCCACCCACAAACCTCTAAAGAGTGTTCCTGTCTTTTTAAAATTTTCTTAATAAATGGATCTCTACTCCAAAATAACCTAACCTCTCTTTATT
Organism: Copadichromis virginalis; assembly: GCF_057382275.1. NCBI lineage: Eukaryota > Metazoa > Chordata > Actinopteri > Cichliformes > Cichlidae > Copadichromis > Copadichromis virginalis. The sequence goes on from NC_140626.1 coordinate 33,817,887, forward strand.
CTCTTAAGTAACTTGTCTTCACTATGTTCCTATAACCAGTGTGATGCAAAAGTTTGAGCAACCTTATTAATAGTCATTATTTTCCTGTATGAATCGGTTACAGTAAAAAATGTCAATTACATATATCATATAGGAGACACACACATTGATATACACTACATATTTATGTTATTTCTCTTTTTATGTGTTGCCAATATATGCACCTGCTTTATTTAGTGTAAAGTTATTGCACACTTTCTGTAAATCCAGTGAATTGCATTTCACTTCTCAAATATCACTGTGTGTGTCTCCTATATGATGTATTTAACTGACAATTTAAATTGTGACAAATAACGATTTGTACAGGACAATGATGGCTATTAACAAGGTTGCCCAAACTTTTGCATCCCACTGTATCAGTATATTTTGTCATTAGTATAATATGAAATAAATTCTACTTGTGTCAAGTCGGGTGCCAATATTTGCTGTGTAGTAGAACAGAGACATTTGTCATTATAAATGTTTATTTGATAAAATATATAAATTCAGTAATAAAAAGATTCAACATAAATATATGAAATTTAACTATTTACAGAGAGACAGGAATAAAAAGGACCCAGCTTGGAGTGGAAGAGCCTCAGGGGAGAAGGAGGAGAAGAATAAGAACATTGTTTCTGCCCTGGAGAGCTGCTGCCTCATCAGAAAACTACTGATCATTAGGGTCCAATGTTTCCAAATTTAGCACAGCTGTGCTGTTGTCAAAAACTAATTTATGAATTTGGAATTTCACGAATTCTCGTGTCTGAGGCGGCATGCTCTCCAGAGCAGGAACAAGGCCGAGGAGGAAATACTCTGTTGCAGACGGGCGTGGCCTCTTTAGGGACTCCAGGATAGCCAGCTCCACCGCCGATGGACCATCCTGGGACCCTTCCCTCGACCGCCTTCGAGCTCTCCTCCTCTGTGGGCCTGTAAAAAACAGAACAAAACACCACAAAGAAATGAGAAGGCTGCTACTAGATTGTCATTTTCAAAATTGAAAAAAACCAGGATATGAACAGATTGGTTGTAGATATTTAGTAAAGGTGATCACAAGGGAATCCAAGCAAGTAAAAAGCTATCAGTGCTTGATGTTCATACCTGTGGGTGCAGCAGCAGGAGTGGAGGGACCAGGGACTGGGGAGTCAGGAGAAGCAACAGGGGAGGACTCTGCTGCATGATAACTTGACTCTATCAAGACAATATTAAATGTTAACAGGTTGAAGACAATAGTCATAGAGAATATTATATTATTATATACTTATTATTATATACAGTGGTCTCCCATTTATTGCAGCACATGAACAGTAGTCACAGTTCTCACAAGTTGATTCTCAAAGTGCAAACCTTTGTCGATTTTAAAACGTAAAAGTATTATGCCGCGCTTTTTCTCCGTCTGCGGCGCCACTTTTGTGCGCCTTTTTTGCTCCCGGTGCAGGTGTCTATTTCCGAATGAGGGTCATAGTTATGAGTGTTTTTGTGCTGTTTTTTTCTATTTGAAGTGATGGTTATCAAAACCAAACATGATAAGTTTGGCAAGCGCAGGAGACACGACACGGAGGAGATTTGTCATTTGGGCTGCAGAATGCAATGCGCATCGTTGAAAGCTGTACGGTGCAATAAAAAAAATCAGCGAAAAGGCGAGGCAGTGACGGATGAACAGCGGGACTACTGTATACTGTTTATTAATAAACAAAATATATTCCTGTATGACAACACGCATAAATTAACTGCCTACATTAATTAATTGTAAACATACCTTCTGACTGACACTCCCCTGCTGCCTCTTCGGGCTGTCCCTGGTCCTCGGGGGAGAAGTTCTCCACGGTCCGCACCATATTACCGCTGGTCTCCCGCGGGGTGAGGAAGGGGTCCAGAAACCCCATGACCGCGAAGAACTTCCATCTCCTCCCCGATCCTGCTGCAGACCCACTCCTCTTCTCCTTCTCTGACCTCTTCTCCTTATTATAGGTGTCCCTGAGGCTCTTCCACTTTCTCCTGCAGATGTCCTCTGAATAAACGCATTATCTGGTTAGCGGAAAGGTATTTGTACAACAGTGGGAAAATCGCGGGACAGTAGGCGCGCTTGCTAGCTTTTGCACGGCTTCATCGGGTCAGTCTGAAAATTAAAAAGAAGAAGGAATGAACTTACCAGGTTGCCCGATCTCCTCACTTATGTGTCTCCAAGCTAGGTCCTTTTTATTCCTGTCTCGGTAGAAATAGGAGCTGGCATCATATAGCTCGGGGTGGTTAGCCACGGCGCTGATCAGCTTTTCCTCCATACTGAATGAAGAATGAAGGGCTTTGGCTGGATCTGCCCCTTTGACCTAGGTCAGAGCCACGTCACCAGGCTCCTGATTGGTTGTCGCGGCGCGATTTGACGCTGGAGTTCAGATTTTTCCAACTCGAGCGGTAGACGCGAAACGCGCGTATGCACAAAGTGCAACACAAAAACTCACGCGCGTGGTTTTATTCGCGCGTCAAACGCGCCTGACGCGCTACACTGACGCGCGTTTCGCGCGTCAAACGCGCCTGACGCGCTACACTGACGCGCGTTTCACGCGTTTTGGCGTTTTCGCGACGCAAATCTGCTTCCGAATTTTCGCGGGACCCGCAATCGCGCGTCATCGCGCCTTTCCATTGACTTTACATGTAAACCTGACGCTCTATTCGCGTTCGGTGTGAACACACCGTAAGGCTGCAAAAAGAGAGCCCACCGCATGAGCCTCTGATTTGGGTTCTGCAATGAGTTCAAGAAAGTGAGAGGGTTATGGTCAGAAAATACCTCAATTGGCCGAGCAGAATCTAAATATACCCTAAAATGCTGCAAGGCCAAGACTAATGCCAAAGCTTCCTTTTCAATAACCGAATAATTCAGCTGATGGGAGTTGAACTTCTTGGAATAGAAACTAACTGGATGTTCAGTACCTTGCTTGTCAGCTTGGACTAGAACAGCACCTGCACCAATGTGGCTTGCGTCCACATACAGCTTGAAGGGCTGATCCAGACGAGGTGCTAAAAGCACAGGTTCAGAGCACAGTAAAGCTTTTACATCCCAAAAAGCTTGCTGACATGCTGCAGACCAAATAAACTTTACTTTGGCCTTCAACAAATCAGTCAGAGGAGCAACCACTGTTGGGAAGTTTCGACAAAAACGGCGATAATAACCGACCAGACCCAAAAATCTCATGAGTTCTTTTTTGGTAACTGGAACAGGGAACTCTTTGATGGCCAACACCTTTGGATCAACTGGCCTCACATAACCTTGGCCCACAACCTTACCAAGATAGGTCATAGTTGCTTTTGCAAATTCACATTTTGCCAGGTTGATAGTCAGATTTCCCCAAACTAGTCGTTCAAACAGAGTGCGAATACGATCCAGATGATCCTCCAGGTGCTACTATATACCACCACGTCATCTATGTAAACAGCACAGCCTTTCAGCCCATTAACAACCATATTCATGAGTCGCTGAAATGTAGCTGGAGCACTGCGTAAACCAAAACCCATGACTGTATATGAATAAAGACCAGATGGCGTGATGAAAGCAGATATTTCCTGAGCTCTGGGAGTCAGTGGCACCTGCTAATATCCCTTCAACAGATCAAACTTGCTCACATATTCTGCTGCACCAACTTGGTCAATACAGTCGTCAATATGAGGCAAGGGATAGGAATCGGGTTTGGTCACTGCATTTACTTTACGAAAGTCTGCGCAACAACGTGGTGATTTATCAGCTTTTTCAACCAACAAACATGGGGAAGCCCAGCTTGATGATGATTGAAATGTTGTTGCACTGCAATGTTGTTTTCCAACATGTTGATGCGGAAGGAGAAAAGAGAGAGCCTGACAGACTGACGGATAAAGGACGAACATGATATGGTTTCAACAAATTAACCTGGCAAAGTTGATTTATTTTCCGGCGATCTGGTGTAGCAATCTGATAATTCTGTTCAGACAGTTTCTGTACCACGGTGTAAGGCCCAGCAAACCGTGCCTGGAATGGTGACCCTGCAATTGGAAGAAAAGCCAAAACCTGGTCACCCGCACTAAATTGCTGCTCTTCAGAACGCCGGTCATGAAAATATTTCATCTTGACCTGAACCTTTTCAAGGTTCTGTTTCGCCAACTGACCTGCCACATACAGTCCGTGCCGAAAACCATTAACCTAATCTATCAAGTTCACTGGTGGTTCACCTGACAACCACTTATCGCACAGCATTGTCAATGGTCCCCGAACTTTGTGGCCAAAGACCAAGTCATTTGGGCTAAACCCAGTACTCTGGCCGTCACAGCATAAAGAGGGAAACACATCATCATGTAGCAATTTCAAATATCCAGTGGCGTTGAGGTTTCCATTGATGAAGAATGGACCCACTATCGTTGTACCCCATATACCACACCAAACCATCACTTTTGTTGTTCCAACAGTCTTGGAGGGATCCATCCAATGTGGGTTAGAGTCAGACCAATAGCGGTGGTTTTGTTTGTTAACTTCACCATTCACATAAAAGTTTGCCTCATCACTGAACAAAATCTGCAGTGTGTGAATGCAGTAACCAATGACCTGGTTACTGCATTCACCAGATATCAACACAATTTCGATCCGCTCCTCATGTGTTAAACTCTTCAACATGTCAATGGCTGTGAACAAAGAGAAACTTGTAAATAAGTCATGAAAGAATAAAGTTACATTGAAACCAAGCACACCATTGTTTTTCTTGAGACATTACCAATAAGTTTGATGTGTCACATGACCCTCTTCCTATTGAAAAAACTAAAGTTGTATCCAAGATGGCCGACTTCTAAATGGCCACCATGGTCACCACCCATCTTGAGGAGTTTGCCCCCTCACATATACTAATGTGCCAATAACAGGACTTTAGAGACAAAACCTGCAGCTCAGATTCTAGCACAAAAAGACATAAACACAGAGCGGACCCGACGCATCAGAATCGCTGAGCTCCGACAGCGTGTCCGTCTACGGGCCGTCGGGTGAGAAAGCCGAGAAAGACAAAGCTGATTCTGATGCGTCGGGTCCGCTCTGTGTTTACGTCTTTGTGTGGAATCCGTGTACCTGCTCTCATTTGCTGTTTGGTGGTTGTTGAAATAGTTTTGTGAGCTTTAATCTGAGAATCTGGCGTTTCTGGCAAAACACAGTTCTATTTAAAAGTCAATTCAGGATTTAATGAATCGATATCACTTTATTCAAGCTACTCATCTCCCTCTTCCAACTACACTTTCAACTGGACCAAGGCCAATCAGAGAGGTCCCGCCCCTGACTATCTCTGATTGGTTTAGTCCACAATAGGGGCATAATGTGTGTCTGTTGTTGACCACACGGAGAGTTGCAGAAATTATTATTTTTTTTTTATTATCCAAACAGTTGGTCGCACTGGTGCAACCAAATATTTTTTTTAGTCGCACCACTGAAAGCTTTGGTCGCATTTGCGACCAAATCGGTCACACTCTAGAGCCCTGGGGGGTCATATGATTGTTGGGCTTTCTATGTATCTACTGTACAACATAAAGCGCCTTGAGGTGACTTTTGTTGTGATTTGGCGCTATATAAATAAAATTGAATTGTTTGTTTACCACCACTGTGGTTAGCTGCCACCATTTTACCCGTCTGTATCTGGAAGTCCCACAAGATCTTAGCTCGGTCATTCTCCTCCACCTTACGGGGCGTCTCCCATTTTGACCTTGGGACTTCCAGGTTATACTCGGCACAGATTTAAATAGAACTATACAAGATGGCGCGGCCACGTCCAGACGCCTTCCTGACCACTCCGCTCCGACTATCTACTTTTCTTGTTTTTTACCTATTTTTTGCTCTGGTTTTCATCCCAAAATCCTCTAGTCTTATAGTTTAAGACAGCGGATCACTTATAAACATCGATGCCAAGGTTGCACATCTAATCTTGGACACTTTTAAACCCGACCCTTCCTGTCCGCCAGAGATTCTACGCGGCGCGGAGAACAACAAAGGACGGGCCGCTCATCCGAGGCGCAGAACAAAGAAGCGCCGGGGGAAACGCGCTGGTATTAGGAACAGACTGAGACAGCAGGCACATCGCGCACCACTGCCCAGTATCCTACTGGCCAATGTACAATCCATGGAGAACAAGCTCGACGACCTAAGAGCAAGGGTCACCTTCCAACGTGACATGAGGGACTGCAACATTCTGTGCTTCACGGAGACATGGCTGACCCCCACCGTGCCGGACCAGGCCGTAACTCCGTCGGATTCATTGTTTGTGCTCCACGCGGACAGAACGGCAGAGTCAAACAAAACCAAAGGTGGGGGAGTGTGTTTCATGGTAAACAGAAAGTGGTGTGATGCCAGGAGCATTTCTACTCTCTCCAGCGGCTGCTCGCCACATCTGGAGTTCCTGAGCATTAAGTGCTGCCCTTTCTATCTGCCCCGTGAGTTCACCTCGGTCATCGCCACGGCGGTCTACATCCCACCCCAAGCGGACACAGGTATGGCTTTGTCCGAATTACATGATGTGCTGAGCTCGCTTCAAAACAAGGACCCGGGCGCAGCCCTCATTGTAGCAGGATACTTTAACAAAGCGAACCTCAGACAAGTCATGCCAAACTTTTACCAGCATGTCTCGTGTCCAACGAGAGGGGATCGAATTTTGGATCACTGCTACACGCCATACAAGCAGGGCTACAAAGCTGTCTCACACCCGGCCTTTGGGAAGTCTGACCACAACGCCATCTTCCTCATCCCCCAGTATAAACAAAGCATACGGAGGGAAGAAGTAACCACGAGGGAGGTAAAACGGTGGACTGCCCATCTATAATCACACAAGGAAACTTATTGATAGGTTTGTCTAGCATAAACCTATTGCTGGAATGCCAAGACAACTCTACTACAATGGCAAGAGCAAGACGCAAGTCACCAGAGCTCTTTGTTTTGCTCGTGCACGAGGGAAAGAACCGTCATGAGCGCTGTTCCTGACGCTTGAACCCCAGTCACTCTCAGTTAGCTTACCTGTAGCTCTGCTCTTTATTGTGGTTAGAATAGTATAGAAAAGAATTCAACTTTATTGTCATTGCACTTGTCACAAGTAGGGCTGCCACGATTAGTCGACTAGTCACGATTACATCGTTTTAAATTACATCATTGTCAACAACTAATTTAATAGTCGACGAGTCGTTTGAAGTTTTGTAAGATCCCAAAGAGTGTAATAACTGAGGGGTGACTGTGATGGCAGGGGGATATGTTTGCATGTGGGGCTGTGCACACGTCATCACAGATCCTCTTCCTTAAAGGCGTGAATAAAGGTTTCCTCAGCCAGGACACGTGAGGGCATGATATCCCATAGCACGTGTGTTGTACCGAGTGTATTGACTGAAAAGGAACTACTTCAACCTTTGGTTTAAAACTAGTGTTAGTGGAGGAAGTTTGAAGGTTGAGTTTGTTCCACGACTGCATTTCACTCACTGCCTCTGTTTGTATCTCTGTCACTGCAGGACCAACATGGAGCGAGAAGTCAGCGCTCTCAGGAGGCCGACAAACCTCACAGAAGAAAGAGAGAGAAAAAATACAGCTGTGATGAGTGTGGAAAGTCGTTTTCCCTTTCTCGAAACTTAAAAACTCACCAGCTCATCCACCGTGGAGTTAAAGCGTACAGCTGTGACTCCTGCGGACAGTCTTTTCACCGTCCTGACAGCTTAAAAAGACACCAACTCATACACAGTGGAGTTAAAGCATACAGCTGTGATGAGTGTGGGAAGTCGTTTTCCCTTTTTCGAAACTTAAAAACTCACCAGCTCATCCACCGTGGAGTTAAAGAGTACAGCTGTGACTTCTGCGGACAGTCTTTTCACCGTCTTGACAGCTTAAAAAGACACCAACTCATACACAGTGGAGTTAAAGCATACAGCTGTGATGAGTGTGGGAAGGATTTTACCCGGGCTGGAAGCTTAAAAGCACACCAACTTGTTCACAGTGGAGTTAAAGCATACAGCTGTGAGTTGTGTGGAAAGTCTTTTAACCGGGCTGGAAGCTTAAAAACACACCAACTCATCCACAGTGGAGTTAAAGCATACAGCTGTGAGTTGTGTGGAAAGTCTTTTACCCGCGCTGGAAGCTTAAAATCACACCAACTTGTTCACAGTGGAGTTAAGCCGTATAGTTGTGATGAATGTGGAAAGTCTTTTACCCAGGTTGGAAACTTAAAAAAACACCAACTCATCCACAGTGGAATTAAAGCATACAGCTGTGAGTTGTGTGGAAAGTCTTTTAACCGGGCTGGAAGCTTAAAATCACACCAACTGATCCACAGTGGAATTAAAGCGTACAGCTGTGACTTCTGCGGACAGTCTTTTCACCGTCCTGAAAGCTTAAAAAGACACCAACTCATCCACAGTGGAGTTAAAGCATACAGCTGTGAGTTGTGTGGAAAGTCTTTTACGCAGAGTGCATACTTAAAAACACACCAACTCATCCACAGTGGAGTTAAAGCATACAGCTGTGAGTTGTGTGGAAAGTCTTTTACGTTTTCTGAAAGCTTAAAAAGACACCAACTCATACACAGTGGAGTTAAAGCATACAGCTGTGAGTTTTGTGGAAAGTCTTTTATGTTTTCTCAAAGCTTAAAAAGACACCAACTCATCCACAGTGGAGTTAAAGCGTACAGCTGTGAGTTGTGTGGAAAGTCTTTCACCCAGCCAGGAAGCTTAAAAAGACACCAACTCATCCACAGTGCAGTTAAAGCGTACAGCTGCGACATTTGTGGAAAAACCTTCCGATGGCCACTCAGCCGTAATATTCACCGACGCATTCACACCAAAAAGGATTTTTGCTTCTGTGATCAGTGTGGCAAAATTTTTGTGACATACAAAAACTTACATCGGCACATGTTTACCCACACTGGGAAGAGACCTTATAAATGCGAACTGTGTGAGAAGACTTTTAAATCTCCACGTTACCTCAAATCACACCAAAAGATTCACAGCAGAGAGAAACTCTACAAGTGCAGTTACTGTGAGGTATGTATTTTTCTTTTTACAGTTGTAGTTAGTTTGAAGTATTATGTGAATGAAGTTTAATTTCAAAACTAAATGAGACATGAAAACTTCATGTACAGAATATTCAGTCAAATCTGACACAATTCTCCTGAAACTTTCCTGATGTTGGAAAAATGTAAAGTTTTAAAAGCTCCTCCCCTTCCTATCAATCTAACATTTACACTCCAATAGATGCATCGGAGAGCAGCTTGGGGTTTGTATCTTGTGGCATGCAGAGTAGAGCATCCAGGAGTTTAATCACCAATCTTCCCAATAATTAGATTACCTACAAATTAAGAGTTATTGTAAGCCAGTAAGTTGAGTGTTATAATGTAAATAGTAAAATGTAATTGGATGCTGGCACAGATGCTCTTTATTTCAGGCGGTGTTCAAGATAAAAATGTTGAAGGAATTGCCTGACCTTCACTGTCTTTTATGTCTTTGTTTAGAAGCAGAGCGACACAGATGGATCCACTTCTCAGCCCTGTCGTCACTGTGGTGGTGAGAAGACGTTCAATCAGCAAGCGAGCCTAAAACGACATCAACGCAGACACACTGGAGACAAAATGAACTACTGCAAAGAATGTGGGAGAGGCTTCACCACACCAAGTGAATTAAGACAACATGAACTCTGTCACAGTGACGTCAAAAAGCAAGTCTGTGACCAGTGTGGGTCATCCTTCACCACTGCGGATCATCTTGAAGTGCATAAACAATCCCACGCTGTAAATAAACAGTTTCATTGTTACCAATGTGCAAAAACATTCACTTCATTATCTGCTCTGTGCAAACATCAGCAGTATCATGCAGAACCGAAATCATTGGATCACAATGAATCTGAAGAGACAGAAAGATCCTCTTCTGGTTTCAGGATCAGACTTAAAAACCTTGAGATCAGGCTCCACAGAGTTCAGATGGAGTCTCCTGTAAAAAGTGTCAGCTGATGTCACACTTGGATCTGATTTCTCGACTTTCTGGGATTTAGAAAGTTTGAAAGATATTCATAAGATCATTAAGGTTTTTTTTCTTTCCTTTAGGGAATTTTACAATGATATAGTAGTCATTTCTCCAAGGTGGCGTTTGTGTGTGCGACTTAACTTTATTTAAATTTATTTGCGTATATATTTTGCAAAGTACGAGACTTAGAATCAAAGTCCAAGTCACAAACTCTCAAGATTCCCCCCCCCCCCCCCCCCCCAAAGACACTTCACACTTTACAACATCTTTTTCTGTGATAGATTATTGCTCAATAATGTTGATTTGAGGGTTAAGCTCACGAGAGCCAATGACGCTTTTGGCCTTATGGCGCCTCAAAATGCCAATTACCGTCTGAATATTCTAGGGCACCTACAGCCACCTTTGCTTTTGCCTCTGCGTCACCTGGTCCAGCCTCTAGGTCTGGGTCTGCAGTCAACCGGCCGCATTCCAGGCTATGGGTTGGGCGCCATGGCCGTCGTGGGCAGACCCCCTTCGCCTGAGTCATGGACAGATAGAGCTGGGTGTCATCTGCATAGCAGTGAAAATGTATGCTATGTCTTCTAATGATGCTGCCTAAGAGAACAGACTGTGGCTCATTGTGGCGATTGTGGCTCAAGACTTGGGAGTTCGCCTTGTAATTGGAAGGTTGCTGGTTCGAGCCCCAGCTTGGACAGTCTTGGTCGTTGTGTCCTTGGGCAAGAGACTTCACCCATTGCCTACTGGTGGTGGTCAGAGGGCCCGGTGGCGCCAGTGTCCGGCAGCCTCGCCTCTGTCAGTGCGCCCCAGGGTGAATGTGTGTGTGAATGTGTGCGTGAATATTATATATATATATATATATATATATATATATATATATATATATATATATATATATATATATATATATTATATTTGTGGATATATGACTGACTTTAATTATTACACATTCGCACATAAATACGTTACGTCATATTCAGTACTTTTGACAGTTCACTCTTCGGTCGCTCCATCTTTTTTGGGAAATTCCACATACATAAATGTAAATTTCAAAACTCAACCCCATCATTTAATTTGTTTTTGATTGAAATTGAATATTACTTAAACTCTCTTAAATTAACTTCCAATAAAAAAGGTTTATCATTGATTGAAATTCATTCGGAAATGTTTAACGAATGAGCTGCTATTGTAATGGCCTTTTTACTTTTTTTTTTTTTTTTTTTTTTTTTTGCCTGTCCCATTTGGTTCTTTAGCCATCAGAATTGTTGTCTGAAGACCAACAAGGATACCCAATGGATTTACTTTGCCAAATGGATCATCGTGGCATTGCCGTATTGGTCCATTTGGTCGATCTTTGTTTTTATTATTTATTATATTTTATTTTCAGATGTTACAGACGGGACAGACATGAGTGAGGGATAGGAAAGGGAGGAAGGAAAGGAAAAACAGAAGGGGAGAGGGACAGTGAGAAAGGGGGGGAGAAAAAAAATAAAAATCTCCTGGATCACCTGTTGAGAGAAAAATAGAAAACAAGCAAAAAAAACAAAGCAACATACTAAACACAACACCATCGCATTAATCTAGCTAAGTGTAAACAGCAGTAAATACTAAATATTCAATGTTGTTGTGCAGCACGCAGGACAGATGTGCTTCGAAGTAGCGGCCAAGAAAGGTGTAATTTGGGTCTGCGAGCAGTGAACACCCGTGTGCATACCTGTGTGGATCAGCATGCTTGTATTCCAAAGGTTTTTCCATGTAACGATCTGCTAGGGAGTGTGGGGGGGCCACAGCCCCGTCCTCCAGGATGTGAAGCGGGTATGGAGGAGATCAAAACTCCAGACATCCAGAGGCCCCCAGAACACAAGAGACCATGGAAGACCAACAGAGGGGCAGCCGCGCCACTGTTCCAGTAAGAGCTGAGGAGAGTCCCAGATGAGGGTTCACTCAGCAGCCGCGGAGCAGAAGCCAGGGGGAGTTGCAGTGACGCGCCCATGAGCTCCGCCGGCCCCCAGCTGTGCCTGAGTGACCGAGCCCCAGGCCGAGAGGCCGGGGGCACCCCACCTCCGAAGGGGCCCGAGCGAGCCCCAGGCTCCAGGCCCCGATAAGCGGCCGCCAAGGAGTGAGCCGGTGTGTACCTGGACGCCCACCCCCAGACACAAAGAACCACCAACGCACCGACACCCGAGGGAGTCCGCCACCGGCAGGGGAAGTGGTGGTGGGTGGAGATAGGCCTCCAAACCTTGGAGGGCCTGAGGTGTCCCCAGAGAGGTGGCGTCTGATACCCAACCTGACATATAGACACAGACATACAGGCACACACAGACACAAACATCCATTCCCACCCTCATGCTCTCATATGCACTTACTCCACACTCAACCAACGTGGAGACAGACATAAAGAGACGCTGTACACACGATCACACTCCCCAAGCGTACTCTACAAACTGGGTCTAGGTACCCTTGCCCCTGGAGGGGGGAACTGCACCCAGACCCAGGTGGTGTTACCCTTTTCCCTGCGGTGGGGAGAGGCAGACCACCCCGACTCCGTAGCAGCAGGGAGGCCCCACACCCCAGACCGCAGTCGGACGGCCAACTCCTCCTAGCCCTCCCGCTCCAGCAGGCCGCAGAGAACGGGGGTGGGAGAAGACTCCAAACCTCCCTCCACCCGCTCATTGTAGTGTTGATGCATGTGTGTTCTAAGGTGCAATTAAAACCCAGGAGGGCATGGAGCTACCTGCCAAGGAGCAGCAGGTAAGCGCATAGTCCCTCCTGATAGCCCTTAATGTCTAAGTGTATTTAAAATTGAGAGGTGGGCAACGACGCCAGGGGTGAGGTGTACACCCTGATGGTAATTTGGACTCCGTGATTGTGCCCACCCCCAAGATCCTATATGTATGTGTAATGAGAGTGTGAATAATGTGAATGTCTAAGTTGGGGAAGTAGGTGACCACAGCAGTGAAAGACAAGAGAAAGAAAGAAACCACATGAACTGTGAGCAACAACAACAAAAAAGAAACGAAACGGAAACATTCCAATTAAAGCAATGACGGAGGGTGACGGTGTTATATCTGCTATAGGGGTGGGTTTAAAAAATCGATTCATTGATTAAATTCGATTCTAACTGGAATAAAACGATATCGATTCATTAAATCCTGAAATCGATTTTTTTTTATACATATGTAGTTTGCCGCGTATGAAACTTGCAAGCGGTTAACATGAGGAAATCACGCGAGAGTTAAGTGACCTGGACGCATGAACCATCATGGCTACTCCCGGGAATGTGCCACCGAGCCTAAAGGCAGATGTCTGGCAACACTTTGGATTTAAGAACTGTGAAGACAGTGAAGAGCCGGACAAAAGCAAAGCCGTATGTAAGATGTGCAAAATGGAGGTAAAGCACTGTGGAAATACCACAAATCTCAGAAATCATTTAACGAGGCATCATCCAGATATCCTGCTAGCAAAAACGGCCGACACCAAGCAACGCTCACTCGAAAAGGCATTTGCAGTGAAGTTTGAATCCACTTCTCCACGTGCCCAAAAGATAACCCAGTCTGTGGCAACTTTCATATGTAAAGCTATACGTCCGTACAGCGTTGTTGAAAATGATGGCTTCCAAAACCTCATTAATACGCTAGAACCACGCTATGTTTTACCAACACGCAAACATTTGAGTGAAGTGGTAATCCCAAACATGTATGAAAAAGTGAAACACGATGTTACAGCCTCTCTCAAGTCAGCAGAGAGAGTCGCTATAACCTGTGACAGCTGGACATCCAGAGCAACAGATAACTACCTGACTATCACCTCACACCATATCGACCAGGAGTGGAAACTTGTGTCTCATGTCTTACAGACAAGAACCACTGAAGCAAGCCACACAGCAGCTAATTTATCTGAAATTATGTTCAAAGCAATCGAAGAATGGGAGCTTACAAACAAAAATCCAGTCATCGTAACTGACAATGCTGCAAATATGGTGCGAGCTGTGGAAATAACGGGCTGGTTGCACATTGGTTGTTTTGCCCACACACTCAATTTAGCTTCACAAGCAGGACTGAAAGTTCCAGCTGTTGCTCAGCTGCTTGGCCGAGTGAGACGCATAGCATCCTTTTTTCATCGCAGCACTGTTGCAAGTCGCAAGCTTAAAGAGAAGCAAAAGATACTGAATCTACCTGCCCATAAGCTGGTGAATGATGGGGTGACCAGATGGAACAGCACATTGGAGATGCTGGAACGCTTCCTAGAGCAACAACCAGCAATCTCTGCAGCTCTACTCTCACCTGAAGTGAGGAGAAATGACAGTAATCTCTGTAGTCTTACAGAGGCTGACATAACTGATGGAGAAGATATAGTGAAAGCTTTGAAGCCGCTGAAAGCAGCCACACTGGTTATGTCTGAAGAAAAGTCCCCGACCCTTTCCATCATTGCACCTCTGCATGCACAGCTGCTGGAGAAGATGATCAGTGTCTCTCACGACTCCTCACTGATTAAAGACCTCAAGACTGCTGTATACGACAACTTGAAGTCAAGGTATGTTTATGAATTGTGTGTATATGCCATGAATGAGTGTAACTGTATGGATGCATGTATTACATGAAAATTCTTATTATAGTGAAAAAAAAAATATATATATTATAAAAATGTTAGTTAAGCCCTCTTGTCTAGTAATAGGCCTTTTGATTTTATATCTATCTATCTATAGATGTTTATATATAAATTATGGAAACAAAGTCGTATATTAATGTTTCTGATCTTGCATGAGTGTATGTAACCATGCACATGTATATCCAACATAATAAACTGAGTTAAATGTGCAAAATCTCTTTTCAAGATATGTGGCCCTAAAGGACAAGCTGTACATTGCATCAGCATTAGATCCTCGCTTTAAGGCCCTGCCATTCTTGTCCAAAGAGACCTGTAACAACACATTCTCTCAGTTGGTGTTGGAAGCAGCAGGTTTGGAGAACGTGGACACAGCTATTGTGAGTTACAGAAACAAAAACAAAAAATTATTGGTTTTTTTGCACTACTCAAGTTAGAATATAAATAGTAATTTCTTTATTAATTAAGTTTTCATTTTTCTACAGCGACAGTCTGATGGTGACACATCTGAGGAAACTGTCCCTGACATCTCTCTTGATGGTGTTGATGAAGTGGATTATGCCCCTCCAATTAAGAGGTCAAAGGACTCTGCATTAATTTTTCTCCTTGGGCCAGCCTACTCAACAAAAACCACAGCACCACAGAAAACACCAACTCAGAAGGCAAAGGAAGAAGTGAATCGATACAGGGACGTTGAGCCTGTTGCACTTTCTGAGGATCCTTTGATCTGGTGGAGGGACCATGAAAGGGAATATCCTCTCTTGGCTCTACAAGCAAAGCAGTATCTTTCCATACCTGGGACCAGTGTTCCTTCTGAACGAGTGTTTTCAACTGCTGGTGACATTGTTACCGCACAAAGGAGCTGCCTGACTCCACAACATGTAGACCAGCTTCTCTTCTTGCAGAAAAACCTTACAGTCTCAAAGAAGTGAGAGGGTAGTTATAAATAAGGCTAAATTGCATTAGTTTCACAGAGGTTTTACAATACTGTTCAGTATGTTTTCATTTTTTGAAGTATTTTAAAAGGCAGTTTTTCATTTTCTGATCGGTCAGTTTCTGTCAGTTCACTTGTACACGCTGTGTTATCCTGTGTGTCTCCAAAACACAATAGTGGATATCAGAAAAGCTGTGTGAGACACTAACAGCAAAACTATTTCTCTGAGGTTTTACTGATGTTTACAAAAGATGTGTTCTATTTGCACTGGATCCCTGATCCACTTGAAATGTATGTATGGAAAAAAAATATATACTAATGTTAATTAAAAATTACATTATTTAACTGCTTTAGTATCTGTTCTTAATTTTGAAATTTATGTAATTCATTCACAAGGCTTAGAGGGTTCTTTTGACAGTACATATACAAGGTGAATTATCATAATTTTATATATACTCATATGGAAAAGATATATATAAATCTTATAAAGTTTTTATCTGTCTTGTATGAAACTTGTATGAAAAGCATACAAGAGTGAAAACACATATATCCCTTGAAAAATTATATAATGAAACTTGTATGTTTTGTATACTTACTAAAAAATATATGAAAGTAATGAGAAAGTGGCCACTTTCATGAGTAAATCATGTATGTTTTTACTATTTCTTTTCCATATGGGTATTATGGTTCATATAATAATATTTCGGACTGATTCAAAATCGAATCGAATCGAATCGAATCGTGGATCGAATCGATTCGGGACCTTGTGAATCGGAATCGAATCGATTCTAGAAATCAGTGACGATACCCAGCCCTAATCTGCTATGACATCATATTGATATTACTAGGTTAAACCCATGTTAAAAGAGAAAGTGTGAATGAATAAGAAACGAGTGTAGCGGGTTCTTATCTGGAGTGCAGTCAATATAACCACGGTGTGGTGCCGGGGTCGCGGTAGAGCTGTCCGTCCAGGTAGAGCCGGTCCACGGCGATGACAGCACGGGAGCCTTTCTGGATGAAGCTACGTCGAACTGGGAACAGAACCTTGCGTCGTTCCAGGATCTCTTTGGGGAACTGGTCGTTCACGCTGAAGTCCGTTCCTTTCAGCTCTCTGCCGCGACTCTTCACCTGTTCCTTCTGTTTGAATTGACCGAATTTGGCCACAATAGGCCGTGGTCTCCCGGTCCGTGACCGCGCGCCCCCCAAGCGATGTACTCTATCGAAGTCGATGTTCTTTACGGTGTCCTCCGGCAGCTTCAGGTGGATTTTAATGAAGCTTTTCACCGTTGCCTCTGCGTCCTCTCCGGCAGTTTCTGGAATACCAGAAAACACAAGATTATCTCTCATGCTACGGGCTTGTAGATCGATAACGGACTCTTTTATTTTTTTATTTTCAATGTTTAGCTGGGTCACGTTATCGGTGAGAGATTTGACCGACTCCCGTAGCGTGGCATTTTCAGCGGCAAGCGTTTCCACCTGCTGCTGGCTGAATTCCAGGGATTCTCTCAGAGATTTAAATTCCCGGTGTAAAATCTCCACCAGGGACAGCCTCGCATCGAAACTGGACAATCGCTTGTCGATTGACTCCAGGATGTCTGCGATGTCTTTGCCGGCAGGCGATGTTGTACCGGGGGAGTCTGCCAGGCGATATCTCTTCGATGACGGCGTCTCAATTTTGGCCGGGGAGGATGCACTCTGGGCCTTCTGCATTACTAAATCTTGAAAACAGCGGTCGATGTAATCTTGGAGAGCGTCTAAACTCTCCCCGTTGTCCTCCAGGGTGTTAGAGATGATAAAACAGATGTTGTTAGTTATATGACAATTGATTAGTATATTTGGTAATACTGAAGCTTGAAAAACCTTTGTTAAACTCTATGCTACCATTTGCTTTTTCTCCGCCAAAATTTCCGGCGTCTGACGTCACCTACAACATGGGTCGCTTACCTTGTCCTCGTCTCTTTTTACTTGTTTTAACAAATCAGCCTTAAATCGTCTTCAGACTGTGCAGAATGGTGCAGCACGTCTCTTAACAGGCACCAAGAGAAGATTGCATATCACTCCAGTCTTGGCCTCCCTTCACTGGTTGCCTGTAAATTTTAGGTTTCATTTTAAAATTTTAGTTCTAACCTTTAGGGCCCTGCATGGTCAGGCTCCTCAATATTTATCTGACCTGCTGAAACCACATTCATCTTCTCGGGGTTTAAGGTCATTAGATCAGAGACTGCTGGTGGTACCGCGCACTCGTTTTAAAACTCGTGGTGATTGGGCCTTTCAGACTGTAGCACCACGGTTGTTGAATTTTCTCCCACTGTCTCTTCGCTGCACGCACTCCATTGATTATTTTAAGAAACAGCTGAAGACATTTTTATTTAGAAAAGAATTTGATTAATTTCTTCTTATGCTGTTTTTATTGTTTTATTGTTTTACATTGTTTTATTTACAGTTATATTGTTTTTATATTCCCATTTTCTGTGTTGTAAAGCACTTTGTGATTTTTATCTGTGAAAAGCGCTATATAAATAAATTTTACTTACTTACTTACTGTCACAACTTTCAAATACAAAGTTGTTATGGAGTCTGTCACATTCCCCCCCTTTTTTCTTTTTTTTTTCCCTTTATTTATTTATCCTTCTTATTTCATTGTACTGTATATTGTTACTCTTATTTTCCTTGTATGTCTACTGTACAAACTGAACTGGAATGACTGACCTTTCGCTTTATGGTTTCAATAAAGTTTGGAAAAGAAAAAAACAACCTCTTCGGCCGCTCCCGTCTGCAGTATTTTGCGGCACAATTCTCCACACCCACTGCCGCGCTATGAATTGTGGGATATATGGGACCACGAAGCGTGCACCGGACCACGCTTGATATTTGGGGAAGTCGACGGCGCATTTGGAGCACACTTTGAATTGGGACAGCTATCGTCGCGTGGCGGTGACATAACCACACTTAAAATGCGTACTTCAAGCGTGCAGTCGCTGGTCATGTCCAAATTCATGGGCTGCATCCTCCTGAGGCCGCATTTGTAGACCGATTACGTCACAGCGACGCGCCGAAGGCTGTCCAAATTCGTAGACTCCTCCGAATGCAGCCGACAAATGCGTCCTCCTTTTCCCCGAATTTGAAGGATGGGTCGGGTGTGTCCTTCGTGGCCTACCATATCCCAGAATTCATAGCGCGGCTCAGCCAAACTCCAGTTTCCAACAATGGCGGTCGCTACTAAGTTTTAAAATTACTCATACTAATCTTTCTGTGTCACAAAATAAACTTTTAACATATTTTCAGGCGAGAAAGTAGCTGTGTAAACATCAAATATCTGCTCGGTTTATCAAGGTATCGCATATTTGCAAAAGTGCTTCGACGTTTTCGGAGACGTCTGCTACCCACCAGCTCGATAGCTAGCCGGGAGCTCGAGAACAGCACAACTCCCGGCACATCATTTTCAGATCACCGCGGACTATCGCTGCTCGGGTTAAACGTAATATATAAGTCACTTAGACAACCTAAAAATGTTATTGTTGGGCTTTTTTTCAGTGTTTTGTTTGTTCGTGAGTAAATCGGTTTGGCTGAGATTAAAGTTATTAGATTAGATTAGATAAAATAAAACTTTATTAATCCCCCGGGTGGGTTCCTCCTTGGTTTTTACACAGCTGACTAAACGTGAAACAGAAAACTGATTAAACAGAAGTATGAGACAGTCGAGAATTTACACCAGTGTCCTGTTATATTTTAGATAGCAAGGAGCAGACGGCTGAGTTTATTAAACTCCACCGAGACAGCGGTGACGCTAATCAGAAGGCTAGACCGTCCAATTTCACGGCCGTTTACTTCTGGCCTACCCGACCTTCTGAGGACCCGGCCCACGTAGACCGCGAAGGCTGGGTCCTCAGGAGGATGCAGCCCATGAATTTGGACACGACCTCTTTCTCATTTATTTTGGTCATGCTTATACACTAATCTTTTCTGGCAAGAATTTTGTGTTTTTGTTGTTTCCTTTATCTTTTCTGAGTTCTCTCTTTGTTACGAGAAAATATTGTTTGGTTTCTTTAAGTACCCCATGCACAGGGCGAACGAATTTTATTTGATTAACTTATTGATATTATTGGCTAAATTTCATATACATAAGTCAAAATTTTCTAACGCAAAACCATCCTTTCGGTGCTTTTTAAATGAAACCAAACAATATGTTAAAACCATACAACATTCTCAAAAGAATGTGTCTATTTTGCTTTCTTATACGAATCCCCTGACATTGTGTTTGCTATTTTGTATCTGTATATCTGTATTTTGTGCTTTGTCAATAAAAAAAAAAAAAGCGTGCAGTCTCTTAATTGGGACACAGCCTACGTCTAATGGGAGGGGGCGTGGTCCTCTTCCCGTGACACCACGCTGCAAAGCCCTATGGGAGGTCCGCAATAGACGTGTGCTCAAACACGTGACCGCACAGCTACAAACAACAGCAGAGCAGGAAGAAGGGGGCGGAGCAAAGTGTATGAGCAGGAGAGAAGCAGAGAGAGAAGCAGAGAGAGAAGCTTATACGTGAAACGGGAGTAAAGCGTTGAACTTAGAGGAGAGAAACGAACTAAAGTATCGATCATAAACCACTACCAAAGTCCTGATCGATATCTGCATCGATCTGCCCACCCTTGTCTCCTGGATCGTAGCTGAGATCAGCGTGAACCACGTGGGTCTCTGCTCCCTGATCTGTTTCCTGTGTTTGGAAAGAGTTGCAGCTTCATCGCGGAGTTTCTCTCGGTTTGTGGGCTCATCTAAAGGTAAGCACCGAGCTAACTTTACTGTGAGTTCAGTTCATGTTGAGTTTAGCTCCTGAATGAGGTCTTCTGCTGCTCTCCTCGGTGTCTGTTCACAGTTTATTGTGAACACGTTGAGAGAAGAGTGAGAGAGTGTTTGGAGAAAAACACCAACTAATCATTAGCTCAGCATGCTGGGAGAAGTTGGAGCAGAAAAGTCTTTTCATTGTCCCTGCAGCTGTTTTTCTGCCTGCACCAAACCTCTACAGCCTCATTTCTATTTGTATGGACTCAAATGTCGTCATAAATATTTTGTACTTGTAAATCAAATGCGTATTTGTGTATTGAGTTTTGCAACTTTGCAAATAAGCATTAACACTATATGTATTTAAGATAAGATAAGATAACCTTTATTAGTCCCACACGTGGGAAATTTGTTTTGTCACAGCAGGAAGTGGACAGTGCAAAAGTTATGACGCAAAAATTAGAATACAATAAGAATAAATACAGTACACAGCTGTACAGAATAGAATAAAATAATATACTATATACAGTAGAATAAAATAGAATAAAAATATACAATAAGATAAAAATAGAATACGAATGCTATATACAACTGAGTAAAAATACAACGATGCCAGAAAGGATTATTGCACTTAGTGTTATTGCATATGTGTGGATGTGTGTGTTTGTGTTCAGTTAAAGTCTTTGTTGTGGAGTCTGACAGCAGTGGGGAGGAAAGACCTGCGAAATCTCTCCGTCCCACACCGTGGGTGCCGCAGTCTCCCACTGAAGGAGCTGCTCAGTGCTGTCACAGTCTGCTGCATGGGGTGGGAGACGTTGTCCAACAGGGATGACAGCTTAGCCGCCGTTCTCCTGTCACTCACCACCTCCACTGGGTCCAGAGGGCATCCTAGGACAGAGCTGGCCCTTCGGATCACCCTGTTCAGTCTCTTCCTGTCCCCAGCAGAGATGCTGCCGCCCCAGCAGACCACACCATAAAAGATAGCAGAAGCCACCACAGAGTCATAGAAGGTCTTCAGGAGTGGGCCCTCCACCCCAAACGACCTGAGTCTCCGCAGCAGGTACAGCCTGCTCTGCCCTTTCCTGTAGAGGGCGTCTGAGTTATGAGTCCAGTCCAGTCTGTTGTTCAGATGAACACCAAGGTACCTGTAGCTGTCCACAGCCTCAATGTCCATACCCTGGATGTTCAGTGGTTGCAGTGGAGAATGCTTGTGCCTGCGGAAGTCTACCACCAGCTCCTTGGTTTTACTGGCGTTGATCTGGAGGTAGTTCAGCTGGCACCAGTCCACAAAGTCTTGAGTCAGTCCTCTGTACTCCTTGTCGTCCCCATCAGTGATGAGGCCGACTATTGCAGAGTCATCAGAGAACTTCTGCAGGAAGCACTGGGTGGAATTGTGGGAGAAGTCTGCAGTGTAGATGGTGAAGAGGAACGGAGCCAGAACCGTTCCCTGTGGGGCCCCCGTACTGCAGACGACCCTGTCCGACACACAGCCCTGAGTCCTCACATACTGTGGTCGGTCGGTGAGGTAGTCCAAAATCCAGGTAGTGAGGTGATGGTCCACTCCAGAGTTCTCCAGCTTGTCCTTCAGAACCGAGGGAAGAATAGTGTTGAAGGCACTGGAGAAATCAAAGAACATGATTCTCACAGTGCTTCCAGCGGTCTCCAGGTGAGCGAGGGAACGATGTAGGAGGTGAATGACGGCATCATCCGCTCCAATGCCAGGCTGGTAGGCAAACTGTTAAACTGTTAAATCCTAACAGTATCTGTAACCAGATATTAACAGAAAAATTTGTAACACTTGTAAATATTTTTTACACACAGACAAATTCTCATCTGTAGATGCACAAAAATAAAATGTTCACATATTTTGGTTTACAAAGTTACAAATACGCATTTGATTAACAAGTACAAAATATTAATGACTGTTGGGTCTGTGTTCCCACAGGCCCCGCTAGTTTAGAGACTTGTTCCTCATGAAGAGCGAAATCAAGACAGAACATCTGTCCCCCCCCCTTGGTTACAAACACAAGGCTGTGTGTGTGTGTGTGTGTGTGTGTGTGTGTGTGTGTGTGTGTGTGTGTGTGTGTGTGTGTGTGTGTGTGTGTGTGTGTGTGTGTGTGACCTCACTAAAAGGATCATAAAAGCAGGAAGCAACATCGGACAGAATCTTCACAAGGGATTTGCTCATGATAAAACACTACAGCCTCTTCCCAGAACCTCGAGAGGCTGGGGAGGGGGACATAGGAATGTCTTGATCCTATAGTTTGAACCAAGACTTTACAAATTTAAGAAGCACAATGACAACATTCAACAATTTGACTTAACAATGACCACAATTTGAGCCTCAATATTTCAAGTGATAACAGGAAAGTGTGTGTGTGTTCTTGATTTTACTACCTGGTGGGATCCACTTTAAAGTTGTCCATAAAATTTAAATGATTAATTTTACAAAAATGAAAGCAATATATCACTGACATATGAATATGAACTTCTTCACAAATAAAATTTTTTAGAGAAAAAATTACCAATAATCATCCCACAGATGTAATATTATCTACAGCTACTCTTAGTACCATTGATGTTAAGTTAGACTCTCAAGCTGGCTGTAGTTAAACCTTTACTCAAAAAGCCATCTGTAGACCCAGCAGTCTTAGCTAATTATAGGCCAATCTCCAACCTTCCTTTCATATCAAAAATCCTTGAAAGAGTAGTTGTCAAACAGCTAACAGATCATCTGCAGATGAATGGTTTATTTGAAGAGTTTCAGTCAGGTTTCAGAGCTCATCACAGCACAGAAACAGCTTTAGTGAAGGTTACAAATGATCTTCTTATGGCCTCTGACAGTGGACTCATCTCTGTGCTTGTCCTGCTAGACCTCAGTGCAGCGTTCGATACTGTCGACCATAATATCCTATTAGAGCGATTAGAACATGCTGTAGGTATTACAGGTACTGCGCTGCAGTGGTTTGTATCATATCTATCTAATAGACTCCAGTTTGTGCATGTAAATGGAGAGTCCTCTTCACACACTGAGGTTAATTATGGAGTTCCACAGGGTTCAGTGCTAGGACCAATTCTGTTTACATTATACATGCTTCCCTTAGGCAGTATCATTAGAAGACATAGCATACATTTACACTGCTATGCTGATGACACCCAGCTCTATCTGTCCATGAAGCCAGATGACACACACCAATTAGTTAAACTGCAGGAATGTCTTAAAGACATAAAGACCTGGATGGCCGCTAACTTTCTGCTTCTTAATTCAGATAAAACTGAGGTTATTGTACTCGGCCCTGAAAATCTTAGAAATATCGTATCTAACCAGATTCTTACTCTGGATGGCATTACCTTGGCCTCCAGTAACACTGTGACTGCTCCTCACATACAAGGTCTTAAATAATCAGGCCCCATCTTATCTTAACCCTTTAGAGCCGATCAGAGCGGACACGCTCTGTTTTGCGTAACTATTTTTAAATCCCGGTAGCACTGCAACCACGTAAGCTAGCGCAAAAATTTTTTTTGCATATGAAACCGGAGGAGTTGTACTTGCATCTCATGCCATCAGCTTGTCCTAGGTCACGGTTTCCTTCCACATAAAGCTTTGCAAAAACTGCATAAAAAGCGCTTGCAGGAACAAAAACATGATATTCCAGAAACACGCTTTGCCAATCCGATCAGCTGTTCATAACACTTCCTACGTTGGAATAGACGTCAGCGCGAACTTTTGCATTTCCGCCATTACCTGCCCGAAACCGGAAGTGATGTCATTTTCGCGGAAATGTAGTCTTTTTTTATGATCAGGGCCTCAGGGCATATACTGGTCTTTTTAAAAGTTATCTTTGACTTTATGCCTTTCTGTGTCGTTTCTGGGATGCTTAGGACTCATATTGCACTGCTGGAAATAGTTTATTTTGATGCATATGCTGCTTTTTTGCAAATTTGCAGTATAATATTTATTTTCGTTTTTCCTGCAGTGTATAAAAATTGGTGTATTTCAAAAATAAAATTATGAAGACACTCAAAATAAATTTCCTGTGGTGGGAAACTACTTTGTGCAACTTTTTTGTATTTACAGTTTTGAGGGATAAGCCTCTTAAATTTCTCTAACTACAAATATATGTTAAAAAAGCAAAAACGATTTTCAATTTTTTTGTAGTTTATTGCACTTTTTTGCAATTTATGTAATTACTATGCACTTAATGAATACATATTATTAAAATCTGGGCTATAATGGTTGTATTGATGTATAGCAACTTGAAATGCTCCCAAAAATGGCTCCACAGCATGTAAAAATATAATATAAGCTCTGGCGGACTTGGTTCTATGGTAGGTCTTAAAGGGTTCATGACCTTGTAGTACCATATCACCCTATTAGAGCACGTCGCTCTCGCTCTGCAGGCCTACTTGTTGTTCCTAGAGTATTTAAAAGTAGAATGGGAGGGAGAGCCTTCAGTTTTCAGGCCCCTCTTCTGTGGAACCAGCTTCCAGTTTGGATTCAGGAGACAGACACTATCTCTACTTTCAAGATTAGGCTTAAAACTTTCCTTTTTGCTAAAGCATATAGTTAGGGCTGGACCAGGTGACCCTGAATCCTCCCTTAGTTATGCTGCAATAGATGTAGGCTGCCGGGGGATTCCCATGATGCATTGAGTTTTTCCTTTCCAGTCACCTTTCTCACTCACTATGTATTAACAGACCTCTCTGCATTGAATCATATCTGTTATTAACCTCTGTCTCTCTTCCACAGCATGTCTTTATCCTGTCTTCCTTCTCTCACCCCAACCGGTCGCAGCAGATGGCCCCGCCCCTCCCTGAGCCTGGTTCTGCCAGAAGTTTCTTCCTGTTAAAAGGGAGTTTTTCCTTCCCACTGTCGCCAAAGTGCTGCTCATAGGGGGTCATATGATTGTTGGGTTTTTCTCTGTATCTATGAAGCGCCTTGAGGCGACTTTTGTTGTGATTTGGCGCTATATAAATAAAATTGAATTGAATTGACATACAAATGAGGACAAAAGCTCAGCTTCCTGTTGTGCTTCTAAATACTGTAGGAACCGCAAGTAAGCCTGCAGTGTGAGAGCAAAGTGCTCTAATGGGATAGTGTGATGCTATGAGTTCTCTAAGCTATGATGGGGCCTGATCAGTCAAGACTCCGTCCTCTGTTCTTGTTTCACTGTGATGTTACAAAGATCTGTTTTGTGTCCCAGCCGATCAGCAGGAGGAGAAGAGTCTGACGGAGCACCAGACGAACATTTTCAACCATTCGGACTCAGCTCAGCCACTACAGTGGACAAAAATGTCATCAACACAAAAGGTGAAGAACCTATCACTTTTATTGAAACTGTGCACTTCATCAGCGGATGCTTGTTTGTCAAGATTGAAAAGGATTCAAGAAGAAGTTTGTCATTTCGTATGGTATTACCCAGGCTGAAATGAAAGTGTTTCTCACCAGCATCTACAGTGCAATAATCAATACAACTAAAAAGAAAAATGGTTTGACAAACAGTAAAAAGGCAGTAATAAATCACAACAATAAAAAGGGGTAAATAACATAAAATCTTAATTCATAAACAAACTCCAGTCCAAATAGTCACACTCATACAGGTAGCTTCAGCCCTTTCACAGAAGGGGCTAATTAAATTAAGTAGTGTGTGTATCTGGGGAGTATATTGTATGCTGTGTGTGTGTGGATAGGAGGCATCAGAGTATAGCTGTGCTAATAGCTGAATGTATGGTTATTGGGTGCAGTCCTGCTTTTCTGAGTCTCCCGAGGGAGTGCAGACACTTTTGTGCTTTTTTTGATAACTGCTGTTGTATTAATGAAGAAGGACGGTTCATCAGCAAGGTGCACACCCAGGAACTTAACACTGCTGACCCTCTCCACAGCAGCACCCTCTATGGTGAAGTCTGTGTGGTGATCTCTGCCAGACTTCCTGAAATCGATCACCATCTCTTTTGTTTTGTCCACATTGTTGGTGAGATTACGGGATCTACACCACACTTCAAGCTGCTCCACATCTATTCTATAAGTGGTCGTTGTCAGTGATGAGACCAACCACAGTTGTTGTCTGCAAATTTCAACAATATGATTAGCACAGAGTCTGGCTTACAGTAATGTGTGAGCAGACTGAACAGCAACGGGCTCAGGACACCCCCCAGAGGAAAGTCTGTGCTCAACAAGATGGTCTTTGATGTGTGGCTGCCCACCTTGACTGTCTGTTGCAGCTTTTCAAGAAGCTGAAAACCCATTTGCAGGTTGCAAGGTCCACGCCTGATAGCATCAGCTTTTCCAACTGCTGCAGAATGATCGTGTTAAAAGCTGAGCTGAAGTCGATGAAAAGGACTCTGGCAGAGGGGTGTTCTTCCTCTCCAGGTGTGACAGCATAACATGGAGTGTGGCAGAGAGAGGTCATCTTCTGTAGATCGGTTGGTCCTGTATGCAAACTGAAGGGGATCCAGGTCTATTTGGAGACTGTTCATGATGTGCTTCAAGACCAGCCGCTCGAGGCATTTACTCACAATTGGTGTCCCTTGTCATTGGGGGAGGGGGCTTGTAGTACGTAATGTGTTGGAAGCCCTGCCACAGCATCGTTCCTCACACTGTGTTGAGAAGCGCTCCACAGTCTGATATTGTTGTCAAGGGAGCAGACATTGGCCGGCAACTGTGTCCGTACGTCTGGCTTGTATTGGTTAGCAGCTAGCCTCGCATTAGCTCCTCTATGCTTACCCTGCTTCTGTATCCTATCACACCGCTTTCTGTGTTTCCTCCTGGGTGTTGCTCAGAAAGAAAAGAAAGAAAAAGAAAAGAAAAACAAACAAAACACCTGGATCACCTGTATGGAGAAAAATAAATTGTGCAGCACGCAAGATAGACAGCGCACAATGTGCTTTGAGGCAGCAGGAAAGAAAGGTGTAGTCCGTGTCTGTGAACACCGGTGTGTACACCTGTGTGCATAGCTGTGTGGATCAGCATGCTTGTATTCCAAAGGTTTCTCCATGTAACGATCTGCTAGGAAGTGTGGGGAGCCATAGCGCCGTCCCCCAGGGTATGAAGCAGGTATGGAGGAGGTCCAGGCCCCAGATATCCAGAGGCCCCAGAGTACAAGGGCCCAAGGAGGACCACCAAAAGGGGGGGAACCGTGCCACCCTCCTGGGAAGAGCTGAGTAGAGCCCCAAACGAGAGGTCACCCAGCAGCTACGGAGCAGAGGCCAGAGGGGGTTGCAGTGGCGTGCCCGCGGGCTCTGTCGGCAGCCAGCTGCGGCAGAGAGGACCGAGCTTCAGGCCCAGAGGGCAGAGGCCTGAGGGCATCCCATCCCCCGGAAGGGGTCCAGCCGGGCCACAGGCGCCAGGCCCCGCCAATCGGCCAACAGCAGTGAGCCGGTACATACATGAGCGCCCAGCCCCAGACGACAAGGACCACCAACACACCAACGTCTGAGGGCATCAGCCACCGGCAGGGAGTGTGGTGAGGGGAGATAGGCCTCCGTACTTAGGAGGGCCTGAGATGTACCCAGAGAGGTTGAGTCTAAGACCCAACCTGACATATAGACACAGACGAACAGGCGCACGCGGATACAAACGTGCATTCCCACCCCATGTGCACAACCAAATACTCGGCACTCACCCAACGTGTAGACAGACACAAATAGACACTGCACAGACAGTCGCACTCCCCAAACATACTCTATATCCCAGGTCCAGGTACCCCCGCCCCCAGAGGGGCAAGCCGCACCTAAACCCAGGAGATGTAACCCTTCTCTCTGGGGTGGAGGCAAGCGTACCACCTCCTTATCTGCAGTAGTAGGGAGGCCCCGCATCCCAGACCCCAATCTGACGGCCAGCACCTCCTCCCAGCGCCCCAGCCCTGACGTCTAACAGAACCGGGGTGAGTGAAGACCCAACACCTCCCTAAGCCCACTCATATGTAGTGTTGCTGTGTGCTGTTCTAAAGTGCATTTAAAACACAGGAGAGCATGGTACTTGCTTCCTCTCAGAGAGCAGCACGGCTCTTCCCGAAAACCCTTAGTGTCTATATGCATTTAAAATTGAGGGTAGGGCAACAGCACCAGAGGTGGGTTGGAATACACAGACCATCCTTTGGATGCTATAAAACGTGCCCACCCCCAAGGCCCTATATGTATGTGTTATGTGAGAGTGTGAGTAATGTGGATGTCTAGGTTGCAGAATAAAATTGAGGCACAGGCGGCCAGAAGGGGACAGAGGGGGAGTGCCTCCCCTGCACCTTGGTGACATACCTGCACTCCAAGCCCTGTGTGTGTGGGTGTGGTAGAGCGGGAATAGGGAGGCAGCTTAGGATGGGGAGGGAAGAAAGGGAGGGGCAAGCGGCCCCTCCCTGGGGCCAGCTCCCCCGCTGAGCCCAGTAGGCACCCCCACACTCTGGAACCCACCAGGGCAAGGGGGCCCAGGCCCATCCGGACCGGGGCCCGCAGCAGCAGCACCGCCCAGCCCCACAGAGTCCGGGGAAGCCCACCCGACTCCATCCCAGAGAAAACTACACCCACCCCATCATCCAGTCATCTCCCAAACTACACAAGACAATAGACACCCAGGTTGAATTCATTCTCCACCTCTCTTATATCGCTCCCCCCACGTGCAGAGTGAGCTCCTGTAGAGAGGAGACCACCTGCAAAGATATAACAGCCTCCCCACCAGTTAGAGAGCCCCCTAGTTGGGCCGATGCACCAGAGGTCCCCTGCACTGGGGCTGAGCCCCCCTGCACCCACCCGCCCACAGCTCTGGCGACACAACAGCCAGGACCCAAGCCCCCAAGGCCCAGCAAGCACCCCAGACCGGGGGACGGAGCACCCCCAAGCCTCCACGCCCGTCCCGGACCCAGGCTACCAGACCAGTAACCAACGTCCGCCAGCACAGACCCTCCCCCATCTCTGCTGTACGCAGCCACAAGGGAAACACCATCTAAGAGCCCCCAGAGCCCCTAACCAGGTCATGGCCACATCCCCCGGGTTAGGCCCTCAAGGGAAAACGTCCCTAGGGACTCCCCAGACGCCCCAGGGCCATCCCTACCCCCGTATCCACCACAATAGCGAAGGCAGGACCAAACCATGACCCCCCCCACCCCCACTAGGTGATGAAGCCGATCAAAGGAGCCCAAAGGGATTGATCAAATGTGAGGCTGTTTCAAGACTAATGTGATCTATTAGATGGTTTTTATATTGGTTAGAATTAAGATTATTTTTATTTTTCCAGTTAATGAGGACCATTTTCTTGGCTATGCATAGGGCCGTAAAAACAACGTGGGCTGTGTTTATTTCTGCAGTGACCTCATCCAAGTTGCCCAGCAAGCATACTAAAGGGGAGGCTGGAATGTTACATTTCAGACACTTTGATAAGTCTTCACATATCTCACGCCAAAACTTCTGAACTGGTGGACAGAACCAAAGAGCGTGGATGTAATTGTCCGGTGTATTTGCTGTGCAGTGTGAGCAGTTGTTGGAAGGCGTATAGCCCATCTTGAACATCCTATGACCAGTATAGCACACTCTGTGTAATATTTTGTGTTGTGTTAATTGGAAACTGGGATTTCTGATCCATTGAAAGGTTTTTAAGCATATCTGAGACCAAAGGTTTGGGTCTAAGCTGATCGATAAATCTGCTTCCCATTTTGCTGTAGGAAGGGATATTGATTCATCTACTTTAGAAAGTGTTTGTAAGTAAAGTTTTGTAATATGTCCGGATTGTTCCAGATAGGTGTACGTTTGCATGGGATTAATGAAGACTCTGTCATTTTTAGAAACTCCCACCATGCTGTCAGAGAAGAGCTGATGCTGACGCTTTTAAAGCATTCATGTTGTTTGATGTTTGAGCTGATAAATGGTAGGTCTGAAATTTCTAGGTTATTACATAGGGCCTGTTCTACATCTATCCAAGGTTCATCTAAGAGGGTGTGTTTAAACCATCTAGAGGTGAACTGAAGCCTGTTGGCTAAAAAATAGTGATTAAAGTTAGGCAGATCTAATCCTCCTTTATCCTTGGTCTTTTGCAGTGTTTTTAAGCTGATACGTGGGGGTTTATCTTTCCAAAGGAATTTAGAAATATACGAGTCTAGAGATCTGAACCAATCTTGTGATGGCTTATTTGGGATCATTGAAAATAAATAGTTTATTTTTGGCAAGACCATCATTGTTATAGCGGCGACCCTTCCCATGAGTGATATGGGTAAAGATTTCCATCTAGCCAGATCAACTTCTACTGTCTTTAACCCTTTAAAGCCGGTCGGAGTGAACACGCTCCATTTTGCGTAACTATTTATAAATCCCGGTAGCTCTGCAACCAAGTAAGCTAGCGCAATAATTTTTTTTGCATATGAAACCGGAGGAATTGTACTTACATCTTATGCCATCAGCTTGTCCTAGGTCACAGTTTCCTTCCACATAAAGCTTTGCAAAAACTGCATAAAAAGCGCTTGCAGCACCAAAAACAAAATATTTCAGAAACACGCTTTGCCGATCCGATGAGCTGTTCATAACACTTCCTACGTCCATCAGCGTGAACTATCCCATGTCCGCCATGACCTGCCCGAAACCGGAGGTGACGTCATTTTGCGGAAATGTAGTTTTTTGCCATCAGGGCCTCATGAGCCTATACTGGTGTTTTTAAAAGTTATATTTGACTTTATGACTTTCTGTGTCATTTCTGGGATGCTTAGGACTCATATTGCACTGCTGGAAATAGTTTATTTTGATGCATATGCTGTTTTCTTTGCAAATTTGCATTATAATATTTATTTTCGTTTTTCCTACAGTATATGAAAATTGGTGTATTTCAAAAATAAAACTAAGAAGACACTCAAAATTAATTTCCTGTGGTGAGAAACTAGTTTGTGCAACTTTTTTGCATTTACAGTTTTGAGGGATATGCCTCTTAAATTTCTCTAACTAGAAATATATGTTAAAAAAACGATTTTCAATTTTTTTTGTAGTTTATTGTACTTTTTTGCAATTTATGTAATTACTATGCACTTAATGCATACATATTATTAAAATTTGGGCTATAATGGTTGTATTGATGTATAGCAACTTGAAATACTCCCAAAAATGGCACTACAGCATGTAAAACTATAATATAAGCTCTGGCGGACTTGGTTCTATGGTAGGTCTTAAAGGGTTAAAAGTGGGATGTGGTTTAATTTAGTTAATTCTGAAAGTTTAGGAGAGACATTAATACCTAAATATTTTATATTTCCAGATTGCAGTGGGGAAGGAGAAGAATTATGGAAGGAGCAATTAATCGGAAGGACTGTTGATTTTGACCAGTTAATTGAATAATCGGTTCAAGGTTCTTTATTTGTCACATGCATAGTTATACAAGTATAACACACAGTGAAATGTAGCCTGACACGCTCCTCGACATGTGCAAAAAAATTGGGGGGGGGGTGTAGAGGAAAAACATTATATATATATATGTAGTATATACATTGGGTGAATGTGCAGCAGTAGCAGCAAGCAGGTGAATTCTGTACATTAATATGAATAGACATCTGACTATTTTACAGGATAGACAATATAAACATATTTAAAATTAAAGGAATTGAAATGTACATTGTGCCTTGGTTTAGAGTGTCTGGAAGAGTCCTGTCTCAGTCAATTATAGATGATGTGAGAGGGCGGGTGTGTGTGTTTAGGGCACGGATGGCTTGGGGATAGAAGCTCCTCATCAGTCTCTCTGTCCTTGCCCGGAAGATGCGGAACCTTCTACCAGATTGCAGAAGTTGGAACAGTTTGTTGCCAGGATGGGACGGGTCCTTCAGTATCTGCGCTGCTCTAGTCCGGCATCTCCTGGTGTAGGTGTCCTGAAGCGGGGGGAGAGCAATCCTGCAGCAGCGTTCTGCTGTATGGATCACTCTCTGGAGAGCTTTTTGGTCCTTCACACAGCTGTTCCCAAACCACGATGTCATGTTCTGTGTGAGGATGCTCTCCACAGCGCCTGTATAGAAAATCCTGAGGATCTTTGGAGAGACCCTGAACTTCCTCAGTTGTCGTAGGTGATACAGGCGCTGCCTAGCCTTTTTGGTCTGGACCTGAATGTGGGCAGCCCATGTCAGGTCTGAGGAGATGTGGACACCAAGATACTTGAAGGACTGCACCCTCTCCACTGGAGCTCCATTGATGATAATGGGCTTGTAGTCTCTGTGCTGACCCCTTCTGAAGTCCACCACCAGCTCCTTCGTCTTGCTGACGTTCAGCTGGAGGTGGTTGTCCTGGCACCACGATGCAAGATTCTTCACTTCATCCATGTAGGCCGTCTCATCGTTGTTGGAGATGGCACCCAACACCACTGTGTCGTCAGCAAACTTCACAATGGTGTTGGAGCCATGGGTGGCCACACAGTCTGAAGTGTAGAGGGAGTAGAGCAGTGGCGAGAGGACACATCCCTGAGGTGCTCCTGTGTTGATGGTGATGCTGTTGGAGAAGCACCTGCCCACCCTCACCACCTGAGTTCTGCCAGTGAGGAAGTCCAACACCCATGCACACAGACGGCTGTTAAGTCCCAGATCCCTCAGCTTTGTGAACAGTCTGCAGGGCACTATTGTGTTAAACGCTGAACTGTAATCAACAAACAGCATTCGCACATAGTTACCCTGTTTCTTGTCCACATGGCTGAGAGTGGTGTGTAGGACGTGGGCGATGACGGAGACACTTGAGAAAGAATTTATCAATGCAATTACCCCAGAGAGATTGGTTTGTGAGTTTTGGAGAAAAAGTAACACATCATCTGCATAAAGGCTGATTTTATGTTCTACATTCTTACATTTTATGCCCTTAATTGTTGTAGCCTTTCTAATTCCTGCTGCTAGTGGCTCAATAAAAATTGCAAACAGTGAAGGGGAGAGTGGGCATCCCTGTCTGGTGCCCCTCAGGAGACAGAAGCTGGAGGATGTTTGTTTGGTCATTTGTTCTGACACAAGCTGTTGGGGAATTATATAATATTTTTAACCAGTTTTATAGCTTGAGGGAAATACAGGGTCTTTGCCTGGTTTTAGTAAGAGACTGATATTTGCAGAGTTCATATTTGGTGGTAGTCTACCATTTTCTTTGATTTCCTGCAACATCCTGTGAAAAACTGGTGCCAGAATCGCCCAGAATTCTTTGTAAAAATCTATTGGAAAGCCGTCTGGACCTGGAGCCTTATTATTGGGCATACTTATCAGAGCTTCCTGGAGTTCACCTGGCATCAGTGACGAATCCAGTGCCATTGCTTGGGTGTCTAATAATTTTGTAAGAGTTATGTTGTCGAGAAATTGATCGATTTCATTTTTAGATGGGTTTATTTGTGGTGTATATAAAGTTTAATAGAAATCCCTAAAAAATGTTTATTTTTTTAAGATCATATATTGTATTCTCAGATAAATCTTTAACAGCACATATAGTTGTTTTTTCTTTATTGATTTTTAACTGGTTAGCAAGAAATTGTCCGGATTTGTTATCGTGTTCATAATTTTGCAGGCAAAGTATTTGTACTAAGATTTTCGTCTTTTTATTAATAATTTCTTTTAATTCTAGTTTTGTTTTGCGTATTTTGTTTAATATTTCTTGATCTTGGTGTGACACATAGGCTTTTTCTAAGAATTTGATGTTTTTTGATGTTTTTTTTTTTCTAGTTCCTGAATATTTTTGTTTTCTTCTTTCTTCTTACAGTGGGGCAAAAAAGTATTTAGTCAGCCACCGATTGTGCAAGTTCCCCCCACTTAAAATGATGACAGAGGTCAGTAATTTGCACCAGAGGTACACTTCAACTGTGAGAGACAGAATGTGAAAAAAAAATCCATGAATCCACATGATAGGATTTGTAAAGAATTTATTTGTAAATTAGGGTGGAAAATAAGTATTTGGTCACCTCAAACAAGGAAAATCTCTGGCTCTCACAGACCTGTAACGTCTTCTGTAAGAAGCTTTTCTGTCCCCCACTCGTTACCTGTATGAATGGCACCTGTTTGAACTCATCATCTGTATAAAAGACACCTGTCCACAGCCTCAAACAGTCAGACTCCAAACTCCGCCATGACCAAGACCAAAGAGCTTTCGAAGGACACCAGGAAAAGTATTGTAGACCTGCACCAGACTGGGAAGAGTGAATCTACAATAGGCAAGCAGCTTGGTGTGAAAAAATCAACTGTGGGAGCAATCATCAGAAAATGGAAGAGATACAAGACCACTGATAATCTCCCTCGATCTGGGGCTCCACGCAAGATCTCATCCCGTGGGGTCAAAATGATCATGAGAACGGTGAGCAAAGATCCCAGAACCACACGGGGGGACCTGGTGAATGACCTGCAGAGAGCTGGGACCAAAGTAACAAAGGTCACTATCAGTAACACACTACAACGGCAGGGAATCAAATCCCGCAGTGCCAGACGTGTTCCGCTGCTGAAGCCAGTGCATGTCCAGGCCCGTCTGAAGTTTGCCAGAGAGCACATGGATGATACAGCAGAGGATTGGGAGAATGTCATGTGGTCAGATGAAACCAAAGTAGAACTTTTTGGTATAAACTCAACTCGTCGTGTTTGGAGGAAGAAGAATACTGAGTTGCATCCCAAGAACACCATACCTACTGTGAAGCATGGGGGTGGAAACATCATGCTATGGGGCTGTTTTTCTGCCAAGGGGACAGGACGACTGATCCGTGTTAAGGACAGAATGAATGGGGCCATGTATCGTGAGATTTTGAACCAAAACCTCCTTCCATCAGTGAGAACTTTGAAGATGAAACGAGGCTGGGTCTTCCAACATGACAATGATCCAAAACACACCGCCCGGGCAACAAAGGAGTGGCTCCGTAAGAAGCATTTGAAAGTCCTGGAGTGGCCTAGCCAGTCTCCAGACCTCAACCCCATAGAAAATCTGTGGCAGGAGTCCGTGTTGCTCGGCGACAGCCCCAAAACATCACTGCTCTCGAAAAGATCTGCATGGAGGAATGGGCCAAAATACCAGCTACTGTGTGTGCAAACCTGGTAAAGACCTATAGTAAACGTTTGACCTCTGTTATTGCCAACAAAGGTTATGTTACAAAGTATTGAGTTGTATTTTTGTTATTGACCAAATACTTATTTTCCACCCTGATTTACGAATAAATTCTTTACAAATCCTACCATGTGGATTCATGGATTTTTTTTTCACATTCTGTCTCTCACAGTTGAAGTGTACCTCTGGTGCAAATTACTGACCTCTGTCATCATTTTAGGTGGGGGAACTTGCACAATCGGTGGCTGACTAAATACTTTTTTGCCCCACTGTATGTGATGAGAAAGAAATTATTTTACCTCTCATCATGGCTTTCCCTGCTTCCCAGAAGACAGATGCTGATGTTCCAGGAATGTCATTAAAGCCTAAATATAGAGTCCATTTTTTTTTAAAAGTATTTGATAAACTCTTCGTCTTTGAGCAGTGATATATTAAATCTCCAGTTTTTACTTGGTGTAGTATTATTCTTCTGTATTAGTGTTAAAGATACAGGAGCATGATCGCTGACAGCTATAGGATGAATCTCAGTGTCTGAAATGTTACTCAGCAATGAGCTTGTGAAGAGAAAATTATTTAGAAGATAAAGAAACTCACAACTCAGATATCTATTTTTTACATGCGCATGGGCAGTCAACGATCCGATCTGCTTTGCACTGATGTGCACAACAGATGAGACACAGAAAAAGCGCCCAGGGCATCCTGAACGACCTTTATTTATACTTAAAGCAAGTCTCCACAGCAGTAGGAGTGTCATGTATTGAACTCCTTAAAAGGAGAAAGAGAGGGGGAGCGCCAGTCTGTCTGTTTAAAACCGGATGTCACCACATTCCTTTTACACATATGGCTTCAATTTCTCTCTCCCTGTGTTGGCTCCAATTCACAACCTCTTCTTCCTTTAAATGAAGCTACAACTTAAGCATAATCACAAAATTAAAAATCTTTCATCAGAGCTGCTGAACAGAAAATAATCCAGACGAGGTTTTTTTTTTTTTTGTACTCGTTTTTATTCATTTTCAAATTAAACCGTAAGTCTTTTTTGTAGATGGAATCTTATTTAATGCAACCACAAACCCAAACTCAAAGGGGTCTGGTGATGCCAACCTGTATGGATTGTTGCTAAAACAGTATTCAGTCAGAAGGAAAACAAACGTCTTCTTTCAGCCAGTCAGAGCTGTGTTCGCTGTCCAAGCCTTTTTGTTTCAATCACAAAAAACTGGGCCAATCCTGGGACAAAAATCAAACACTGCAAAAGCCAAAAAAGAAAAGGTTAAAAACTGTATTTGGTGACTAATCATGTTTGATTCACCCCCCAGGTTTGGGAGCAGTTCTGTGGGCCGTAATGTGAATATTTAAGAAATTGGACAATGTTTCTGTTCAGGCATGATGCAAGGTAGTGCTCCTCCAGTCTGCTTTGTAGGCCATTTTGGAAGCAGCAGTCAGGTGAACAGCAGATGTAATTCCATTTTTCGATCTCCAGGCCATCTTTGAAGAAAAGCATGAATGGTATGATGCCGAAAAGCATGAATGATGTGATGCCGACTCCATGGTTAAGTCGGTGGCGCCGCACCGACTTAACCTTTTTAACCTTAAAAAAAGATGGCGCCGGTGCATGTGGCTTGCTGTCTATCACTGCCAGTGTTGGTTGTTTGTTTTGATTTTATTGACTATTGTAATAAATGCCAACTCTCTCTTGGTGTATGATCGCCTAACCGTACTGGATCTCCGACCTTCTGCCAAAGGCTGGGCAAAGTGGAACCAAGCTGGACATAAAACTTTGCCCCCGCTAATATCGGAGATCCCGGCTCACCTGTGCCGTGTTCCAGATCCACCACTCCGGCAAAAGTGCTGACGCCGGGGTCGAAGGGCTGGCTTCCTGGTGAAGCTGAAAGCTTCTTTAAGGTATTCTCTTAAGCCCTTATCCAGAAAACAAGGAGCGGTGCCAAACTTCTGTTTCTCTCGGCGATCGTTGGAACCTGTCTGTACCTGGCTGGTAACTGTCATCTGCCTGGATGGGATGTTCCAGTCCCGCCGGCGTGGTGTGAATCTGCGGAACCTGTGGCCTCTGTGTCGGGCTTCTAGGACGGCTAGTGACGGGGATCCGCCGCTTACCGCCAGAATTGGCCTGGTAAATGCTAGGTCCCTAGCGAACAAAACGTTTATCCTGAAGGATTTCTTCACATCCCGAGGACTGGATTTTCTCTGTGTGTGCAAGACGTGGATGAGCGCTGGGGAGTGCAGCCTCTTCTCAGATCTTCTACCTGGCGATTGCTGTTATTCTAATTCCCCACGTATGTTGGGCCGAGGAGGAGAAATAGCTACGATCTTTAAAAGTCATTTTAAATGTAAGAAGCTATCAACCCCGTCGTTCACCAGCTTTGAACTGTCTGTTTGAGTTGGGCTGCTCTCACACAGTGTTGTGTGCGGTGGTTTATCGGCCTCCAAAATACAATAAGGACTTTGTGAGTGACTTTGCTGACTTCTTGGCTGAATTCCTGCCAAAATATGATCGTGTTCATATTGTTGGGGATTTTAATATTCACGACTGTTGTCCTGATATGCCCATGGCGAAGGGCTTTTTAAACCTTATTGATTCGTTTAATCTGGTGCAATGTGTGACAGGTCCCACACGTGAACGTGGACACACACTTGATCTTGTTTTATATCATGGCTTTTCTGTTTTTAACATAGATTTGTGATGCTGTGTTTTATGACCACAGTCCTATGATGTTTGAAGTTCCTCTTGCCTGTGCCTCAGTTAAACCTCACGCTGCTGTTCAGCACTGTCGTGTTTTAACTCCTCCACTGCTGAACACTTTTCATCAAATCTCTCCTTGTGCTCGTTACCTCTCAGTCTCTGTTTCCTGCTCTGCTGTCTTTGACAGGTTTGAGCATGTGACTCTTTCCTTTTTAAAGGAGACTGTTGGTCGTTTTAAGTCTGTAGGGTCTCCAAATGATGCCGTCCCTCCTCAACTTTTAAAAGAGTTGTTACCTACAGTTGGTTCTTTCGTTCTTGAGCTGGTAAACCATAGTCTGACTGTCGTCAGGTGTCGTCCCTAAAGATTTTAAACATGCAGTAGTCAAACCCCTGATTAAAAAACCTGCTCTGGATCCTACGGTTCTTGCAAATTACAGGCCTATCTCCAAACTACCTTTTCTTTCCAAAATTCTTGAAAAGGTAGTTTACAGCCAAATAATGGCCTTCCTGGAAAAGCAAAATGTGTTAGAGGTTTTCCAATCTGGTTTTAAAGCCTTTCATAGCACTGAATCAGCCCTTTTAAAAGTTTTTAATGACATATTTTTAGCGACTGATGCTGGGGACTGTGTTGTTCTTGTGCTTTTAGATTTGACAGCTGTGTTTGATACCGTGGATTATGCCATTTTATTCTCTCGTTTGGAGCACTGGGTGGGCATTAGGGGCACAGCACTGGAGTGGTTCAGGTCCTACTTGGCGGGGCGAACTTTTTTGTGTCAGCCTCGGTGACTATGTGTCGTCCTCCGCTCCCCTCTTGTGTGGTGTCCCACAGGGCTCAGTTCTAGGCCCCCTCCTCTTCTCTTTATATCTGCTTCCTCTTGGTTCTGTACTGAGAAAGCACGGCATTCCTTTCCACTTTTATGCTGATGACTGTCAGATCTATGTCCCTCTAAAGAAAAAAGGCAGATACCTTACACAGCCATTACTTCAGTGTCTCGATGACATTAAGGCTTGGATGTCTGTTAACTTTTTAAAATTCAATGATAAAAAGACAGAGGTGATGGTTTTTGGCAGCCCCACTGAGACCCCCAATGTGTATGTAAATTCCCTGGCACAGTATGTTAAGCCAACTGTCACAAACCTGGGGGTCAAAGCGGACTGTGAACTGAAGCTTGACAGTCAAATTAAGGCAGTGGTAAAATCTAGCTTCTTTCACCTCAGGCAGCTGGCAAAAATAAAGCCAATTCTTTCACGGCAGCACTTTGAGACAGTGATCCACGCCTTTGTTAGCACTCGGCTGGATTACTGTAATGCACTTTATATTGGGGTGAGCGCATCATATATTAGTCATCTACAGAGGGTGCAAAATGCCGCAGCTCGTCTTTTAACTGGCACTCGAAAGTTTGAGCACATTTCCCCTGTTGTAGCTTCACGTCACTGGCTGCCCATTTCTTTTAGGATTCATTTTAAAATTCTTTTATTTACTTTTAAAGCTCTCCATGGCCTAGCTCCATCTTATCTCTCTGAGCTGCTACAGCCTTATACACCCACCCGCTCTCTCAAGTCAGCTGATCAGCTGCTCCTGAAGATACCCAGGACTGGGCGTAAACTTAGAGGAGATCGTGCTTTTGCTGTAGCAGCTCCAAAACTGTGGAACGAGCTTCCTTTAGAGATTAGACAGGCCACTTCTTTATCTGTTTTTAAGTCACTCTTGAAAACCCACCTCTTTACCCTGGCCTTTGACACCACGTGAGATGTTGGTTTTTATTTTTATTTTAGTTGTTTTTAGGTGATTCGATGCTGTTTTATCTTGTTTTTGTTTTAATATAGGGCTGTTTTAATTTTATGTTTTATTTATTTATTTCGCTGCTTTCTGTTATTCTATTGTTTTAACTTATTTTCTGTACAGCACTTTGTTCCTGTGCTGGGTATTTTAAAGTGCTTTATAAATAAAATTGGATTGGATTGGATGGGGCCAGGTAAGCGACCAGAGACAGCTCCATAAGGAGTGGGTTAGCTAAGCCAGTTTTGTCGGTGCTGTCCAACGTCATGTACTGTTCATAGCTGGGTACAGTGATGCAGGTAGACAGAGGTTTGCCACATGATGCACTTAGCTCTCAGACAACGTTTGGGAACATAGGAAGGCAGTTTTTAGATATTGCGGGGTCCAGTTGGAGGAAAAAGCCTGTGAACTGCGACAGCTTCTGAGCTGGCAGAGGAGAGGGCTAGTCCACCTGCAGCTTCTTAGCTACACAGTGAATCAGGGGCTGACTGCCGAAGCAGTGGCGGCACATTGGGGCTGTGCACACGTCATCACAGATAATCTGCCTTAAAGGCGTGAATAAAGGTTTCCTCAGCCAGGACACGTGAGGGCATGATATCCCATACCACGTGTGTTGTACCGAGTGTATTGACTGAAAAGGAACTACTTCAGCCTTTGGTTTAAAACTACTGTTAATAGAGGAAATTTGAAGGTTGAGTTTGTTCCACGACTGCATTTCACTCACTGCCTCTGTTTGTATCTCTGTCACTGCAGGACCAACATGGAGCAAGAAGTCAGTGCTCTCAGGAGGCCGACAAACCTCACAGAAGAAAGGAAGAGAAAACATACAGTTGTGATGAGTGTGGGAAGGATTTTACCCAGTCTGGAAATTTAAAAAAACACCAACTCATCCACAGTGGAGTTAAAGCGCACAGCTGTGGCTTGTGTGGAAAGTCTTTTACCCATGCTAGAAGCTTTAAAAGACACCAACTCATCCACAGTGGAGTTAAAGCATACAGCTGTGACTTGTGTGGAAAGTCTTTTACCCATGCTGGAAGCTTTAAAAGACACCAAATCATGCGCAGTGAAGTTAAACCATACAACTGTGATTTGTGTGGAAAGTCTTTTAACCGTCCTGGAAACTTAAAAACTCACCAACTCATACACAGTGGAGTTAAAGCGTACAGCTGTGACTTGTGTGGAAAGTCTTTTACCCAGTCTGGAAATTTAAAAAAACACCAACTCATGCACAGTGGAGTTAAAACGCACAGCTGTGAGTTGTGTGGAAAGTCTTTTACCCAGGCTGGAAACTTAAAAAGACACCAACTCGTCCACAGTGGAGTTAAAGCGTACAGCTGTGAGTTGTGTGGAAAGTCTTTTAACCGTCCTGGAAACTTAAAAACTCACCAACTCGTCCACAGTGGAGTTAAAGCGTACAGCTGTGAGTTGTGTGGAAAGTCTTTTAACCAGTCTGGAAGTTTAAAAACGCACCAACTCGTCCACAGTGGAGTTAAAGCGTACAGCTGTGACTTGTGTGGAAAGTCTTTTACCCACCCTGCAAGCTTAAAAACACACCAACTCGTCCACAGTGGAGTTAAAGCGTACAGCTGTCACATTTGTGGAAAAACTTTCCGCTGGCTAGTCAGCCGAGACATTCACCTACGCATTCACACCAAAAATGATGTTTACTGCTGTGATCAGTGTGGTAAAGCTTTTGTGACATACAAAAACTTACAGCAGCACACGTTTACCCACACTGACGAGAGACCTTATAAATGTGACCTGTGTGAGAAGACTTTTAAATCTCCACATTACCTCAAATCACACCAAAAGATTCACAGCAGAAAGAAACTCTAAAAGTGCAGTTACTGTGAGGTATGTATTTTTCTTTTAACAGTTTTACAATTTTATATGAATGAAGTTTAATTTCAAAGCTTAAAAGTTTTAAAAGCTCCTCCCCTTTCTCTCTATCTAACATTCACACTCCAATGGATGCATCGGAGAGCAGGTTGGAGTCAGTATCTTGTGGGATGCAGAGTAGAGCATCCAGGGGTTTAATCACCAGTCTTCCCATTAAGTAGATTACCTACAAATGAAGACTCAATGTTGCCCAGTAAGCTGAGTGTTATAATGTAAACAGTAAGATATAATTGGACACTGGCACAGATACTCCTTATTTCAGGCGCCATTAAAAATAAAAATGTTGAAAGAATTCCCTGACTTCCACTGTCTTTGTGTCTTTGTTTAGAAGCAGAGCGACACAGACGGATCCAGTTCTCAACCCTGTCGTCACTGTGGTAGTGGGAAAGAGTTTCTCTGTGACTTTTGTGAAAAAACTTTCAATCATCAAGAGAACCTAAACAACATCAACTCAGACACACTGGAGACAAAACGAACTACTGCAAAGAATGTGGGAGAGGCTTCCCTAAACCAAGTGAATTAAACCAAAATTAACTCTGTCACATGGGGTCAAAAACCATCTCTCATTCACCACTGCGGATCATCTTAAAGTGCATGGAAGAGTCCACACAGGAGAGAAACCATACAAATGCAGAAACTGGGAGAAAAGTGTCTCGCTGTCAGGAAGTCGTAACAAACATGAACGTACATACATGGAGGGGAAACTACAGCTGTGACCAGTGTGACAAATCAAAACATTTCACACCCATTGATTTTGAAAACCTTCAATATGAACTAAAGCCATCAACAGGATGTGAAACGACCACTGATGTGACTTTATATCCAAGAAAAAGATAAAAAGTCAAGCTGATCTGGGTCTGGGTTGTACTTTGGTGTATTACCACCTTAAACAGTTTGATCTTTTTGTGGTTTCATTGACTCAGTTATGTCAGATTTCCTCTCTGTCCTGGTCTGGATGCTCATCTGTAAAGAAGTAAAACTCGGATGGTTCAGTGGTCTCTAGCAGCTGATTAGTGAGCCAGCACTTCTGTGTATCATGCAGTTGTGCTTCTTTTCCTCTTGTGTCGACTCAGCTCAGTTACTTGGTTAGAGGGTTCCACATATACAAGAATCCTTCCTGGAATCTTTTTTTTGGTATGAGGTGTTCTTGGGAAGACGTCACACCACCACCACTGTGTCAGGCTGTTCCTGTGATCTTCTTTTAATGCCACGTGTAACGGGACTCAAATCTCTCGAAAAACTACAGCTTCCGTCTCATTTACCAACAAACATCATCCAGATGTTTGTTGTTAGATGTGAGATGAGCCTTTCTGTTGTTGAATCTCTCCCCCCATTGAATCTCTTATTGCTGAATCATGACCTCTGACCTTATCTAAGCTAAGTAAGGCCTGCAGGTCTTTAGATGATGATCTGGGTTCTTCAGTGACCTCCTGGATTAGTCATCGATGCACTCTTGCAGTATTTCTAGTCAGCCACTTGCTCCTGGGAGGCTTGAGTACTCTTCCATTTTTCCTGTAGTGTGGATAATGGCTCGTAGTTCGCTTGAGTCCCAAAGCCTTAGAAATGACTCCGTAACCTTTTCATACTGATGTCAGTGACTTTGTTTCTCTGCTGTTTCTTTTGATCGTATCATGATGTGCTGCTGTGTGAGGTCTTTCAGCCGGCTTCCATACATGGTCAGGTTGTTTTTCATACCTTTTTACCCTTAACAAATGAAACCATTTACAGACTATTTTCCACTGACCCAGGTAACCTTTGTCATATTTCTTTCCTTTTTGATCATCTGAAACATTCAAATGTTGAGTCCTTCAGGTGTAACCTTGACTGTTTTCCCAGTTGCAGCTTAAGCTAGGCTTAATCCTTCCTCTTTATACTACTGCTTAGCCACAACCAGCTGTGACAATGTTTATGGCTGGTTTGGTTAAAGTGCCAGTTTAGTAAATAGGAGAGGGCTCTCAATCCCACCAGTGCATAAAAACGTGAGTTCTCTGTCATTGCTCACTTTCTGTAAGAATGTCATGGCCCTGGGTCTTTTGACCCAGCGTTTTGTGTTTTCTATTATTGTGATGTATTTTGGTTCTGGTTTTCTCTTTCTTTGGGTTTTGGTTCTGTTCTTCCCCAGTTTAGTATTTAGGCTTTTCTGCCTGTGTATTCCTGTGTCAAGTCCGGATTTCTTAGTCTGTGTCTTTGCATGTGTGAGTTCCTGTTTTATTTTGTAGGTCTGTGTCTCTCGTCAGTGTTTCTAGTTTCACTCCCCTTGTCCCGTTATGTCCAATTACTCCCAGCCGTGCCTCCGTCTGTTTCAGGTCTGTTTTTTTGTTTAGCTTTTCCCAGTTTAGGTTACTCCCTGGGGTCCGTTCTTCGTACCTCGCTAAGTAAGTTAGCTGGATTTGATTGTTGACGATTTCGCGTGATCTTGGATCGTTCGGTTCTCCGAAGCTCATCCGGGACTTGCTGTCATAGCAACAGATCCGTAAGCGTAAACCTGCTCGGGAGCAGGCTTACTTTATGTAAACAGGATTAGATCGCGGCCACGCAGGTATGTCCGCTTCATTTATACGAAAGCAACAGCGATATTTTACCACTGTTTTTCCATAAATAAATATTATCAATCTAACTAAAGATAATGCAGCACTTGATTCTTTTATTGATTTCATACAGATACATACAGGTCATTTCCTAAAAAAGGGAAATGTACTATTAATCATTCTATTTCATGTATGTGATTATTTCAGATGTAATTCTTATTTTAGAGTAGTAATAGTAAATTACTTCGTGTAATCAAGATGAGAGACCACGGCTATAAAAGCGAAGGTGGATTTGGGAAGCCTGTCGCAGCCATATCCTGTCCGTTTACGCGAGCCACCCATTGTGGAAGGTGCAAGATTGATAAGGAGAGTCCTCAGAATTCAGCGTTTATTGCGGGATAGACAGGATCCTTTAGCTCAGCGCGACAGTGTGCTCATAGATAGATATCCATTTTCCCGTGAGGGTATTATTTACTTAACCAACTTGTTGACGAGGGGGTGCAGGACCACCACCTGTCTTTTTTTGCTCTGCCCTTTTCTTGGTTGCTGTTATAAACAAACAAACAGATTATTTCAGGGTCTCTTTCCAAGAGACGAAAAGCAATATAAGTGATAAATATTACCATTCTGTAGAATATTCTAATATTTCACTTTTACTTGTTCCCATGTTCTAGTGGGTCCTGTTGTGGCTCTAATGTGAAAGAGGATATAATGTAATATAATATAATAAATTTACCCTACCGCCTACTGGTGTTGGCCAGAGG
The DNA here is from genome assembly GCF_057382275.1 of Copadichromis virginalis. Classification (NCBI taxonomy): domain Eukaryota; kingdom Metazoa; phylum Chordata; class Actinopteri; order Cichliformes; family Cichlidae; genus Copadichromis; species Copadichromis virginalis. Next base: position 33,862,858 of record NC_140626.1, read on the forward strand.
GGCCGATGGCGCGATATGGCAGCCTCGCTTCTGTCAGTCTGCCCCAGGGCAGCTGTGGCTACAACTGTAGCTGCCTCCACCAGTGTGTGAATGTGAGAGTGAATGAATAGTGGCATTGTAAAGCGCTTTGGGTGCCTTGAAAAGCGGTATATAAATCCAATCCATTATTATTATTATTATTATTATTATTATTATTAAATTACTTACGAGTTTAATTTGTCAGCAACTTTCTGCCAGCCCTCTCTCCTTGCTTTTGCAGCCTTTGCAGTGTTCCCTTGCGTTTTAATTAAACTCTGAAACTCCTGAAATCCCTCAATCAAGAGTTCTTGCTCTGCTGCCGAAAAATACTGAGCGCGCTCCTTCGACATTTTCGCCGACCAATCAAAGGGTTGCCGATCAATGTTTCTACTATCGATGCGTAGCTCCTTTTAAGCCACCCAGTGATCTCACGTTACTTCATCCAGCTGTACTAATTGTCAACAACAGGTGTGTTCGGAGAACCGGAATAGCGAGCTCAAAGTTAGCGCAATGATTTGATCTTGGATATAGTAAGCGAGGTACGAAGAACGGACCCCTGTTCTGTTTTTTCCCACCCTCGCCTTTGTTTATTATCTCACTGTCAATAAAGCTTCCTCACCTCAGTTGTGCTGCATCCTGGGTCCTTTAATATCTTACACCTGGCTCGCGTCGCGAACCGTGACAAAGAAAGCATGTTATCCTCAGGCAGAGCTGCAGACGATCAAGAATCCATAACTACTGGATGGTGGACGTTTCTCTAAGCAGACAGTCAGTTCTTGGGATGCCAGCTGGATGTAGTTTCACAACCTTTAACTTAATCTCTGTGTGTTTTTGACATCTTATGCTCTGGTTTAACTTTCAAACAACCTGATTAATGAAAGCACATCAAATAACTCCTGTTTGTCATCAGCGGTGGCTTTAGGATCATCCTCACCTGCTCATGGTTGCAGTTGTTTATCGGTTGAATTGGCATTTCCTTTATAGTGTGATAAGATGTTAATAAGCGTATAAAGCTGTAAAGCCTCTTGAGTGACTTAAATCGCCTTTCTTCCTCAGTGTGATGCTCAATGTGAACTGCAGGTCGTCTTGATGATGTCTATATGCCTTAACGCATTGAGTTTCTTCAATATCATTGGTTAATTAGATATTTAGATTGATAAGCAGCCAAAATTGTGGACCTACTAAAGTGACCAGTGAGTATACAGTCTGGTTATCATCATGTTTAACTTTGTTCACATGCACTGATGAATGAACAGCTGATGGCTGTAGCATAACACCCACTGTAGAAAACAGTATTCGTAATCAGGAAACATTAAATGCTGAGTGTTTCCTCCCCACTACAGTTGTGATATATCTTCAGGTGTCAGAACTTCTCACAGTCCTTCAATCATTCCACCAAAACACTGATGCTGAAATACCTGACACATCCCTGTACAGCACAAACCCCCCATAACCATCTAAATTAAGATTTTCTTGTAATAAAAGTAGTAAAGGGAAGAAACTTTCAACACTAGAACAGGAGGGGTCCTTTTCACATCGGACTAAAACAGCAGCTGTAATTTGTATTTACTCAAATGACTTCAGGTCTGCACAGACCTCCCCTCACCACCTCCTGAGTACCCAGGAGAACACCAAGGCGTTCGTATATAAAAGCCACTTCACCAATAACTGGTTTCAGCTTTTACCTTGTGACAGGAATGTTCTTTCACCTCAAAATGACTTGATACAAATCATGAGACACATGTTTGACAGATTACACAATAATTTTATAAGCAAATTGACATTTTAAAATATTGTAATACTATCATATGTGAGAAATAATTCCTAGAATAAAGACTGAGCTGCTTAAGACTGAAATCATTGCTTTTGTGTTTTGTGTAATGCTCTCAAAGTTACTCAGAGTTCTCTATGAAAATTATTTATTCAAGCTTTGTATCCCATTATGCATTACATCTAAGGAAGAAAATGGAAAGGTTCGAGTAATGCCAAAAAAACCTCTCTTTTGCTGATGATGTATTGTTCCATACCTCAGATTTCATATACAGAGAGTAGGGTGCAGTGAAGGATTTTTCCTGTCCACAAAATAAACACACAGGTGCATTTAAAACTTTGATTTCTCTGGATGAGTATTACAGTCTTTTATATTCTTTATTTCAAGAGGTGTTTAGGATAAATGTTTTCAAGGAATTCCCTGACTTACACTATCATTGTGTGTTTAGCAGACTGAAACCGATGGATCCGGTCCTCAACCCTGTCATCAGTAGCGGTTTTAGATACAGGCGACATGGGCGGTTGCCCGGGCAGCATTGTGGTGGGGGGCGGCATCACGGGCATCGGCAAAAAAAAAAAAAAAAAGCTTGTATTGGGAATGGCATAGGCACTGATCGGTTTTCTGTCGCCCATTTGCTGGGAGTAAGGGCGCCCTCCGTTTGCGAGGTGCGCCTGCTGCTTGCGGCACAAGGAGGAAAGGGCGGAGCGGCGAGGATTCTCTGGCTGGCTGGAGCGGCATCTAATAACCAACTCGCAAAATAAAAACAAAACAACAAACACGAAAACACCAGACATTATGATACAGACTTATAATTTGCACCGATGTTTTTCGAAATTCTATACGCGAAAAGTGAGCGCGAGAGCCCTCGGTGCGCCTGCTCGCTGCTGAAGTCAAAGTAAACTTTATTGTCATCTCCGCTACATACAGTCCAGTATATAGAGACACGAGACGACGAGGCTCCAGTTACAGCGGTGCAAGTAAACAAACAACAAATATAAGAAGAGTAAGAAAATAAATATACACTTTAGGACCAGGGGTAAAGGATCAATAACAATTTAAAATTTATAATTTACGTTTTGATGATTTAATGTCTCACACACAACCCGTCGAAAGGGGAGGGGGACATGCTGCTTCCAAGTTGAGCACATTTCATTTATAATGATGTAAATCCAAGCCCATTATGGATTCATGATTTGAATCCTGGGTTGTGTGAAATCCCAGAAATAAACCTTAGACAAAGTGAATCTGTGAACTAAGGTGTAGGTCTGTTAGGTTATGTTGTGGTGATCGTCGAGTTGGTGAATTTGTGTTCATACTGGAGTGCAAAATTAAAACCAATGTAAGATGGACAAGAAAAGTTCAAAGCCATCAGGTGCTCAGTTTAGAAAAAAGAGAAAAGAGGAGGAGAAACGAGCAAAAGATACAGGTAAGCAGATGTGTGATTGGATAATGGCAGGTCATCCTGAAATGATCAGTGATGCCATTGTAAGTTCATAGGAGACGTTAAACTCATAGTGAGACTCCTGCTTATCAGGGATGTAAATCCTTAGGTGACGGCCAAGCAGAAAAGCACTCTCCGCCTGTGAGTGAAAACCCCACCCTTTCCTATTGGTCGAAAAATGTACCATGTCAACCAATCAAAAAAATGATATGGCAACATGGCATTTAGTTGTTTAGGAAAAGGGAAGTTTTAGGAGTGACGGCGTGTTTTGAGATGTGATGGATTTGCGACATTTAGCGCAAATCTTGTGTAGTTAGTGTGTAGTGTAGTCAATTGCCCAACATTGGTCATTATTTACTGTGGTTTGCAGACAGAGTTACAGGACTCTCTCCCAGACCACAGACTCATGATACAAGTCAGAGTTATATAAAGAAAAATTAAATTAAAAAGAAAGTTGTGTTTTCAAAATTGGAGTTCAAGTTATTTTTACTTCCAATAGTGTTAACATCCTACACAGGTCATGAACAAGATTGTTTTTAAGTTTCATTGTAAGTGGGCTAAAGCATTTAATTAAAAGTAGTCTAACATAAATGTAAATGATGTAATTTGATTATTTTAATAAACATGTAACTTGGATGGATTCGATGCTGGCGTGACCACAGTGCACACGTCTGCTGTCGCTCACAGTGGTCCAAGTGTCCACTCAGGGAGTTTGTGTGTTCGCTCAGACACATGAAACATTAGAGGGAACATTGTTTGTGATCATTTCCAGTGTTTAGTGATCTCTGTGCCTCCCTTATATTTGGTCTCTGTGTTTCTCAGTTGCTCCGTCTCCCCTGTCAGTTGTATCCCCTAGTCAACACTGTGTCTCAGGGTTACATTTCCTGTTTTACTTTGAAACTCAATACATGAACGTATTGAGGCTGTCTCCCAATTCAGGGTCTGCAGCCTTAAAGTACGCAGCCTCAAGGGCCGCGTACTCAAAGACCGCTAAGGCCGGAAGTGCGAGGCTTGTGTAATGGGACGGTCTAGCCTCCGTTGCGCTGATACTGTTGTTTGTCAATAAAGTTTAAAAAAAAAAAAGCCTCCGTTGCGCTGCCCAGGTTGCCTAGCAACCATGATACTAACCACTGGAAACGTGTCATACAGCTTTGTTTGACAGAAATGAAGGAGAAAATCTTTTGTTCATTTGTTTGTTTCTACATGAGCTTTGATCATTCTCTGATTAAGCTCAGCTATTGAACGGCGTATATTTTAAAGTAAAGGCTTTAAAACCAAGTTAGTACAAACGTCACTAATGTCACATAACTTTGCCGACATGTGGCCAACAGTAATGTTTAATGTTCTTTGTTATCAAAAATTTGCACATAAATAAGTGACACAATATTCAGTGCTTACTTTTCACAGTTTACTCTTCGGCCGTTCCGCTTCTGCTGTCTGCGGCAGAATTCTCCACACCGACTGCCGCGCTATGAATTGTGGGATATGTTGGGCCACGAAGTCTACACTGCCACAGCCTTAAAATTCAGGGAAATGAAGGACGCATTTCAGGGCCATATTTCGAGCAGCCTTTGAATTGGGACAGCCTTCGGCGCGCCGCTGTGACGTAATCGGCCTTGAAATGCGTACTTTAAGGCTGCAGACCCTGAATTGGGAGACAGCCTGAGTTTCACTTCCCTTGGGTCTCGTCATGTCTGATTTCTCCCAGCTGTGCTCCCCTTCTGTGTCTCATTCTCCTCGTTATTCTCCAGTGTATTCAAGCCCTGTGTTTCTCGGTGTTGACGTTACGTCCTTTCTCATGTTGTGTGTCTGTTCCTACATCTCCGTGTATGTTTTGTTAGATTTTGCCCAGTTTAGGTTTTGTATGGTTTTCTCTGTTCAGCAATAGAGCTGCTTTGTGACTTTCAGTCCCGCCTCAGTTGAGTCTGTGTTTGGGTCCTTTTCCTGCCTGCACACAGCCATAACATGACAAACCGTGTGTTAAGTTTGCCTTATGAAAACAGTTTGACGTGACAAATAAAAGGTTTGAGCTACGATTTCACTTCCTGTATTTCAGAGTGTCGACCCAAACTTTCAGAGTCAGAATATTTGATTAATCTCTGTTGCTGCAAGACAGTAAAAACAATCACTGAATTAACTGGATTGGATAAATTATTATAGTACAAAGTTGCAAACATCACAAACAGCTATAATATAACAATTAACTAAATTATTTTTTATTTTATTTGTTTATTTATTTTTTGCCTGTCCTGTTCAGTTCTTTAGCAATCAGAATTTTTGTCTGAAGGCCAGGAAAGATGCCCAACGGATGTATTTTTTCAAGTGGAGAAAATATGCCAATGCCACATTGTTCCACTTGATTGATCTATATTATCATTGTTTATTTATTTTTTAACTTTCTTTTATTTCATTTTCAAATCCAAATTGTATTTTAAGTTATTACAAGTTGGACAGACAACAATACAGAAAGGGAGAAATAAAACAGAGGGGAAGGAGGGACAGTAAAATAAGATTTCTTTGGCTCTCGGAGGAGGTGGACCCATCTTTCACCCTCTCCCTTCCTTATCTTCCCTGCTGCTGCTTCTATGTCTTTGTCTAGTCTCATCTAACTCTAGCCTTCAAAGAGTCTCTCAGTCATGTTCTCTAAAACCTAAAGAATTATGGATTTGATCGACTGGTCCCGTAACAAAATTGACACCTTTCTGGGTTTGAGAGAGCTCAATTGTCCCGCAGACAATGTTTGCTACCGGATACTCGATGGTCGGTTGCATTGTGTGTCTGGCTACACTCTCGATGGAGGACATTGAACGACATCTACCAATTTGGAACCACGATAAGAGTGTTCTGGCTGATTGGAGCTGTCTCGGACCTGGCTTATCGAAGAACAAGAAGCGGCTACAGCTGTTCAAAATCCCATAAGGCTGGCCGACATGACAGACGATGGGCAGGGCTGTGAGTAAGACTCTGTTATTGAACAAAATATGGATAAGGTCTTGGAGAAGCTCATGGCTGTGCAATATATCTATATTGCACAGCCATGAGCCATAGATAACATCTTTGAGAAGAAGAATAGGAATTAAGAGAATTGAGAGAATTGGTGACCAGTGATAAAATTTAGACCAACTGTAAAAATTGGATGCAGTTGTTCGCACTCAACCCAAACATTCAGCATCTTCACTCATACGGCTATCTAAGGTCGGCTAAGGTCGAAGCTGACTGGAACAACAAAAATTCTCCATGATAACAGGATTGTTGACAGAACTCTTTGTCCCTCCTTCAAGGCCACCTGGGTCCACTGGAGACTGTTGACCTCCGCTCAACCGGGTGTGGTGACACTTTCTGTGAGCTGAACACGGGATACACACAGACACATGCACGAAACATGTACACTGATACTGATACGTACTATCACCCTCCCTCCCCCGAATGCAATGCCACATCCCATGCTTACCTCCCATCTGATGTGGACGCGGAGGCGCGATCGAAGATTGCAGCAGTCCCAGATCCAGCTGTACACACTGGAATATTCTCCCATGTTGCTTAATTTTGTTTTATTGTTTTATGGTCTAATGATGTCTGTGCTCGGAAACTCTGTTTTCTAGTTTCCATGCACCCGTGCTTGCTGCCCTCTCGTCTCCACACTCCTGCAGGAAGAACACAGCCGTAAATACTTCACACTATGGCAAACTCACACTAACTGACATCTAACTGGGAAACTGACAGGAAGTCTCACGCAACGATCCAGCATCGGAGAGAACTCAACCACACTCCTAAGTAGCTCTCCCGATGAAGCTTGACCAGCTGCACACACCTACACCCACAAACAAGAAAAACAAAGAAAAAACAAGGGACAGTGTCGTGGAAAATTTAACAATAACCTGCAACACACCCAGTGAGCTTGATTTGAAGTGGGTTTAATAAACACATTGCAATGTGGAGAGAGCATCCCAGTGAAACACCATCTCTGAATTGTGGCCACCGCCCTTACATCTTATATACAGGCACACAGACAAAGAACATTCCACAAACTCTTACATGTTGGCCCCTCTCACGGGGGGGCTATACCTCCTCCCTCACAGAGAGAATTATGACCTTGTTTTCTGCTTGGCCGTCACCTAAAGATTTACATCCCTGATAAGCAGAAGGAGTCCCACTATCTGTTTAACGTCGCCCATTACAATGGCCTCACTGTGTTAACTTTCCACATGCATGTAAACTAGTGACAGGAGTGCTCTTACTATAGTAAAGTGAGAAAGTGATATTACTATAACTAATGTAATATGATTAAATATGTGATTAATGTATGAGAAAAGAAATCTGCCACCACAACAGCAACACCAAATATACACATGTCCATAAACTATTCAAGAACCCCGGGTACCCAGACGCAGGTAAAGTGTATTTATTAAGCGCTTTTCATAGACAAGCGGTCACAAAGCGCTGCACAGGATTCTTATCATTCTTATTTTCTGGTTTGTTTGTTTCTTCCCCTTCTCATCCAGTCTGTCTCTGTGTGCTGTGATTAGTGTCCTTATGTTTTTTTACCTCCTACCTCCTCAGTCATGTCTTTGTATCTGTCTTGTGTCCAAATCTTTTTAAAGTGATGCTACATCAATGTGCTCACAGACATTTACCTTACACTATGTTCGAGTTACAGTGCATCATCTGTGAAATATAACGGAGATTACAACCTTCAGCCTTCAGTGAGCTTATGGTGAGCCTACAACGTTATTCGTTAACAACAAAGCAAACGAAGCATGGCTTGACAAGTCTAGGAGATAGTTCAAATTAAATGATTAATTCTAATCTATGTCTCAAAACCATGCAAACCAATGAGTAGTGGAAGAGGTGTAGCTAATGAAGTGGCCAGTCTGAGGGATCTCCCTCCTCCTCGCTGAGTTTCTTTTGCTGCTCTCCTTCGTGTCTTTATAAACTGGTGGTGTTGCCACAGTATTCCTACACGCATTACTGTTTTTATTTACCGATGTGCAATATCTGCACATGCTGCTCCTCTTTCTCACTGTCTGCAGCCCAAATGTGTTTTCTCAGGGCATCTGAGTCACGTGATCGCACAGTAACGAATCAAAGCAAATCAGGAAGAAGGGGGCGGAGCAAAGTGCGTGTGCAGGACAGGAGTCGAGCAGAGAGAGCTGCTTTTTCATGAAACGGGAGTGAAGTAGTGACCTTAGAGGAGAGAAACGAACTAAAGTATCGATCATAAACCACTACCAACGTCCTGATCGATATCTGCATCGATCTGCCCACCCTTGTCTCCTGGATCGTAGCTGAGATCAGCGTGAACCACGTGGGTCTCTGCTCCCTGATCTGTTTCCTGTGTTTGGAAAGAGTTGCAGCTTCATCGCGGAGTTTCTCTCGGTTTGTGGGCTCATCTAAAGGTAAGCACCGAGCTAACTTTACTGTGAGTTCAGTTCATGTTGAGTTTAGCTCCTGAATGAGGTCTTCTGCTGCTCTCCTCGGTGTCTGTTCACAGTTTATTGTGAACACGTTGAGAGAAGAGTGAGAGAGTGTTTGGAGAAAAACACCAACTAATCATTAGCTCAGCATGCTGGGAGAAGTTGGAGCAGAAAAGTCTTTTCATTGTCCCTGCAGCTGTTTTTCTGCCTGCACCAAACCTCTACAGCCTCATTTCTATTTGTATGGACTCAAATGTCGTCATAAATATTTTGTACTTGTAAATCAAATGCGTATTTGTGCATTGAGTTTTGCAACTTTGCAAATAAGCATTAAGACTATATGTATTTAAATCCTAACAGTATCTGTAACCAGATATTAACAGAAAAATTTGTAACACTTGTAAATATTTTTTACACACAGACAAATTCTCATCTGTAGATGCACAAAAATAAAATGTTCATTGATTAACAAGTACAAAATATTAATGACTGTTGAGTCTGTGTTCCCACAGGCCCCGCTAGTTTAGAGACTTATTCCTCATGAAGAGCGAAATCAAGACAGAACATCTGTCTCCCATCCCCCCGTTGGTTACAAACACAAGGCAGTGAGTGTGTGTGTGTGTGTGTGTGTGTGTGTGTGTGTGTGTGTGTGTGTGTGTGTGTGTGTGTGTGACCTCACCAAAAGGATCATAAAAGCAGGAAGCAACATCAGACAGAATCTTCACAAGGGATTTGCTCATGATAAAACACTACAGCCTCTTCCCAGAACCTCGAGAGGCTGGGGAGGGAGACATAGGAATGTCTTGATCCTATAGTTTGAACCAAGACTTTACAAATTTAAGAAGCACAATGACAACATTCAACAATTTGACTTAACAATGACCACAATTTGAGCCTCGATATTTCAAGTGATAACAGGAAAGTGTGTGTTCTTGATTTTACTACCTGGTGGGATCCACTTTAAAGTTGTCCATAAAATTTAAATGATTAATTTTACAAAAATGAAAGCAATATATCACTGACATACAAATGAGGACAAAAGCTCAGCTTTCTGTTGTGCTTCTAAATACTGTAGGAACCGCAAGTAAGCCTGCAGTGTGAGAGCAAAGTGCTCTAATGGGATAGTGTGATGCTATGAGATCTCTAAGCTATGATGGGGCCTGATCAGTCAAGACTCCGTCCTCTGTTCTTGTTTCACTGTGATGTTACAAAGATCTGTTTTGTGTCCCTTCCGATCAGCAGGAGGAGAAGAGTCTGACGGAGCACCAGACGAACATTTTCAACCATTCGGACTCAGCTCAGCCGCTACAGTGGACAAAAATGTCATCAACACAAAAGGTGAAGAACCTATCACTTTTATTGAAACTGTGCACTTCATCAGCTGATGCTTGTTTGTCAAGATTGAAAAGGATTCAAGAAGAAGTTTGTCATTTCGTATGGTATTACCCAGGCTGAAATGAAAGTGTTTCTCACCAGCATCTACAGTGCAATAATCAATACAACTAAAAAGAAAAATGGTTTAACAAACAGTAAAAAGGCAGTAATAAATCACAATAAAAAGGGGTAAATAACATAAAATCTTAATTCATAAACAAACTCCAGTCCAAATACTCACACTCATACAGGTAGCATCAGCCCTTTCACAGAAGGGGCTAATTAAATTAAGTAGTGTGTGTATCTGGGGAGTATATTGTATGCTGTGTGTGTGTGTGTGTGGATAGGAGGCATCAGAGTATAGCTGTGCTAATAGCTGAATGGATGGTTATTGGGTGCAGTCCTGCTTTTCTGAGTCTCCCGAGGGAGTGCAGACGCTTTTGTGCTTTTTTTGATAACTGCTGTTGTATTAATGAAGAAGGACGGTTCATCAGCAAGGTGCACACCCAGGAACTTAACACTGCTGACCCTCTCCACAGCAGCACCCTCTATGGTGAAGTCTGTGTGGTGATCTCTGCCAGACTTCCTGAAATCGATCACCATCTCTTTTGTTTTGTCCACATTGTTGGTGAGATTACGGGATCTACACCACACTTCAAGCTGCTCCACATCTATTCTATAAGTGGTCGTTGTCAGTGATGAGACCAACCACAGTTGTTGTCTGCAAATTTCAACAATATGATTAGCACTGAGTCTGGCTTACAGTAATGTGTGAGCAGACTGAACAGCAACGGGCTCAGGACACCCCCCAGAGGAAAGTCTGTGCTCAACAAGATGGTCTTTGATGTGTGGCTGCCCACCTTGACTGTCTGTTGCCGCTTTTCAAGAAGCTGAAAACCCATTTGCAGGTTGCAGGGTCCACGCCTGATAGCATCAGCTTTTCCAACTGCTGCAGAATGATCGTGTTAAAAGCTGAGCTGAAGTCGATGAAAAGGACTCTGGCAGAGGGGTGTTCTTCCTCTCCAGGTGTGACAGCATAACATGGAGTGTGGTAGAGAGAGGTCACCTTCTGTAGATCGGTTGGTCCTGTATGCAAACTGAAGGGGAACCAGGTCTATTTGGAGACTGTTCACGATGTGCTTCAAGACCAGCCGCTCGAGGCATTTACTCACAATTGGTGTCCCTTGTCATTGGGGGAGGGGGCTTGTAGTACGTAATGTGTTGGAAGCCCTGCCAAAGCATCGTTCCTCACACTGTGTTGAGAAGCGCTCCACAGTCTGATATTGTTGTCAAGGGAGCAGACATTGGCCGGCAACTGTGTCCGTACGTCTGGCTTGTATTGGTTAGCAGCTAGCCTTGCATTAGCTCCTCTATGCTTACCCTGCTTCTGCATCCTATCACACCGCTTTCTGTGTTTCCTCCTGGGTGTTGCTCAGAAAGAAAAGAAAGAAAAAGAAAAGAAAAACAAACAAAACACCTGGATCACCTGTATGGAGAAAAAAAAATTGTGCAGCATGCAAGATAGACAGCGCACAATGTGCATTGAGGCAGCAGGAAAGAAAGGTGTAGTCCGTGTCTGTGAACACCGGTGTGTACACCTGTGTGCATAGCTGTGTGGATCAGCATGCTTGTATTCCAAAGGTTTCTCCATGTAACGATCTGCTAGGAAGTGTGGGGAGCCATAGCGCCGTCCCCCAGGGTATGAAGCAGGTATGGAGGAGGTCCAGGCCCCAGATATCCAGAGGCCCCAGAGTACAAGGACCCAAGGAGGACCACCAAAAGGGGGGGAACCGTGCCACCCTCCTGGGAAGAGCTGAGTAGAGCCCCAAACGAGAGGTCACCCAGCAGCTACGGAGCAGAGGCCAGAGGGGGTTGCAGTGGCGTGCCCGCGGGCTCTGCCGGCAGCCAGCTGCGGCAGAGAGGACCGAGCTTCAGGCCCAGAGGGCAGAGGCCTGAGGGCATCCCATCCCCCGGAAGGAGCCCAGCCGGGCCACAGGCACCAGGCCCCGCCAATCGGCCACCAGGAGTGAGCCGGTACATACATGAGCGCCCAGCCCCAGACGACAAGGACCACCAACACACCAACGTCTGAGGGCATCAGCCACCGGCAGGGAGTGTGGTGAGGGGAGATAGCCCTCCGTACTTAGGAGGGCCTGAGATGTACCCAGAGAGGTTGAGTCTAAGACCCAACCTGACATATAGACACAGACGAACAGGCGCACGCAGATACAAACGTGCATTCCCACCCCATGTGCACAACCAAATACTCGGCACTCACCCAACGTGTAGACAGACACAAATAGACACTGCACAGACAGTCACACTCCCCAAACATACTCTATATCACAGGTCCAGGTACCCCCGCCCCCAGAGGGGCAAGCCGCACCTAAACCCAGGAGATGTAACCCTTCTCTCTGGGGTGGAGGCAAGCGTACCACCTCCTTATCTGCAGTAGTAGGGAGGCCCCGCATCCCAGACCCCAATCTGACGGCCAGCACCTCCTCCCAGCGCCCCAGCCCTGACGTCTAACAGAACCGGGGTGAGTGAAGACCCAACACCTCCCTAAGCCCACTCATATGTAGTGTTGCTGTGTGCTGTTCTAAATTGCATTTAAAACACAGGAGAGCATGGTACTAGCTTCCTCTCAGAGAGCAGCACGGCTCTTCCCGAAAACCCTTAGTGTCTATATGCATTTAAAATTGAGGGTAGGGCAACAGCACCAGAGGTGGGTTGGAATACACAGACCATCCTTTGGATGCTGTAAAACGTGCCCACCCCCAAGGCCCTATATGTATGTGTTATGTGAGAGTGTGAGTAATGTGGATGTCTAGGTTGCAGAATAAAATTGAGGCACAGGCGGCCAGAAGGGGACAGAGGGGGAGTGCCTCCCCTGCACCTTGGTGAGATACCTGCACTCCAAGCCCTGCGTGTGTGGGTGGGTGTGGTAGAGCGGGAATAGGGAGGCAGCTTAGGATGGGGAGGGAAGAAAGGGAGGGGCAAGCGGCCCCTCCCTGGGGCCAGCTCCCCCGCTGAGCCCAGTAGGCACCCCCACACTCTGGAACCCACCAGGGCAAGGGGGCCCAGGCCCATCCGGACCCGGGCCCGCAGCAGCAGCACCGCCCAGCCCCACAGAGTCCGGGGAAGCCCACTCGACTCCATCCCAGAGAAAACTGCACCCACCCCATCATCCAGTCATCTCCCAAACTACACAAGACAATAGACACCCAGGTTGAGTTCATTCTCCACCTCTCTTATATCGCTCCCTCCACGTGCAGAGTGAGCTCCTATAGAGAGGAGACCACCTGCAAAGATATAACAGCCTCCCCACCAGTTAGAGAGCCCCCTAGTTGGGCCGATGCACCAGAGGTCCCCTGCACTGGGGCTGAGCCCCCCTGCACCCACCCGCCCACAGCTCTGGCGACACAACAGCCAGGACCCAAGCCCCCAAGGCCCAGCAAGCACCCCAGACCGGGGGACGGAGCACCCCCAAGCCTCCACGCCCGTCCCGGACCCAGGCTACCAGACCAGTAACCAACGTCCGCCAGCACAGACCCTCCCCCATCTCTTCAAGACGAATGTGATCTATTAGATGGTTTTTATATTGGTTAGAATTAAGATTATTTTTATTTTTCCAGTTAATGAGGACCATTTTCTTGGCTATGCATAGGGCCGTAAAAACAACGTGGGCTGTGTTTATTTCTGCAGTGACCTCATCCAAGTTGCCCAGCAAGCATACTAATGGGGAGGCTGGAATGTTACATTTCAGACACTTTGATAAGTCTTCACATATCTCACGCCAAAACGTCTGAACTGGTGGACAGAACCAAAGAGCGTGGATGTAATTGTCCGGTGTATTTGCTGTGCAGTGTGAGCAGTTGTTGGAAGGCGTATAGCCCATCTTGAACATCCTATGACCAGTATAGCGCACTCTGTGTAATATTTTGTGTTGTATTAATTGGAAACTGGGATTTCTGATCCATTGAAAGGTTTTTAAGCATATCTGAGACCAAAGGTTTGGGTCTAAGCTGATCGATAAATCTGCTTCCCATTTTGCAGTAGGAAGGGATATTGATTCATCTACTTTAGAAAGTGTTTGTAAGTAAAGTTTTGTAATATGTCCGGATTGTTCCAGATAGGTGTACGTTTGCATGGGATTAATGAAGACTCTGTCATTTTTAGAAACTCCCACCATGCTGTCAGAGAAGAGCTGATGCTGACGCTTTTAAAGCATTCATGTCGTTTGATGTTTGAGCTGATAAATGGTAGGTCTGAAATTTCTAGGTTATTACATAGGGCCTGTTCTACATCTATCCAAGGTTCATCTAAGAGGGTGTGTTTAAACCATCTAGAGGTGAACTGAAGCCTGTTGGCTAAAAAATAGTGATTAAAGTTAGGCAGATCTAATCCTCCTTTATCCTTGGTCTTTTGCAGTGTTTTTAAGCTGATACGTGGGGGTTTATCTTTCCAAAGGAATTTAGAAATATACGAGTCTAGAGATCTGAACCAATCTTGTGATGGCTTATTTGGGATCATTGAAAATAAATAGTTTATTTTTGGCAAGACCATCATTGTTATAGCGGCGACCCTTCCCATGAGTGATATGGGTAAAGATTTCCATCTAGCCAGATCAACTTCTACTGTCTTTAACCCTTTAAAGCCGGTCGGAGTGGACACGCTCCATTTTGCGTAACTATTTATAAATCCCGGTAGCTCTGCAACCAAGTAAGCTAGCGCAATAATTTTTTTTGCATATGAAACCGGAGGAATTGTACTTACATCTTATGCCATCAGCTTGTCCTAGGTCACAGTTTCCTTCCACATATAGCTTTGCAAAAACTGCATAAAAAGCGCTTGCAGCACCAAAAACAAAATATTTCAGAAACACGCTTTGCCGATCCGATGAGCTGTTCATAACACTTCCTACGTCCATCAGCGTGAACTATCCCATGTCCGCCATGACCTGCCCGAAACCAGAAGTGACGTCATTTTGCGGAAATGTAGTTTTTTGCCATCAGGGCCTCATGAGCCTATACTGGTGTTTTTAAAAGTTATATTTGACTTTATGACTTTCTGTGTCATTTCTGGGATGCTTAGGACTCATATTGCACTGCTGGAAATAGTTTATTTTGATGCATATGCTGTTTTCTTTGCAAATTTGCATTATAATATTTATTTTCGTTTTTCCTACAGTATATGAAAATTGGTGTATTTCAAAAATAAAACTAAGAAGACACTCAAAATTAATTTCCTGTGGTGGGAAACTAGTTTGTGCAACTTTTTTGCATTTACAGTTTTGAGGGATATGCCTCTTAAATTTCTCTAACTAGAAATATATGTTAAAAAAACGATTTTCAATTTTTTTGTAGTTTATTGTACTTTTTTGCAATTTATGTAATTACTATGCACTTAATGCATACATATTATTAAAATTTGGGCTATAATGGTTGTATTGATGTATAGCAACTTGAAATACTCCCAAAAATGGCACTACAGCATGTAAAACTATAATATATGCTCTGGCGGACTTGGTTCTATGGTAGGTCTTAAAGGGTTAAAAGTGGGATGTGGTTTAATTTAGTTAATTCTGAAAGTTTAGGAGAGACATTAATACCTAAATATTTTATATTTCCAGATTGCAGTGGGGAAGGAGAAGAATTATGGAAGGAGTAATTAATCGGAAGGACTGTTGATTTTGACCAGTTAATTGAATAATCGGAGACACTTGAGAAAGAATTTATCAATGCAATTACCCCAGAGAGATTGGTTTGTGAGTTTTGGAGAAAAAGTAACACATCATCCGCATAAAGGCTGATTTTATGTTCTACATTCTTACATTTTATGCCCTTAATTGTTGTAGCCTTTCTAATTGCTGCTGCTAGTGGCTCAATAAAAATTGCAAACAGTGAAGGGGAGAGTGGGCATCCCTGTCTGGTGCCCCTCAGGAGACAGAAGCTGGAGGATGTTTGTTTGGTCATTTGTTCTGACACAAGCTGTTGGGGAATTATATAATATTTTTAACCAGTTTTATAGCTTGAGGGAAATACAGGGTCTTTGCCTGGTTTTAGTAAGAGACTGATATTTGCAGAGTTCATATTTGGTGGTAGTCTACCATTTTCTTTGATTTCCTGCAACATCCTGTGAAAAACTGGTACCAGAATCGCCCAGAATTCTTTGTAAAAATCTATTGGAAAGCCGTCTGGACCTGGAGCCTTATTATTTGGCATACTTATCAGAGCTTCCTGGAGTTCACCTGGCATCAGTGACGAATCCAGTGCCATTGCTTGGGTGTCTAATAATTTTGGAAGAGTTATGTTGTCGAGAAATTGATCGATTTCATTTTTAGATGGGTTTATTTGTGGTGTATATAAAGTTTCATAGAAATCCCTAAAAAATATGTTTATTTTTTTAAGATCATATATTGTATTCCCAGATAAATCTTTAACGGCACATATAGTTGTTTTTTCTTTATTGATTTTTAACTGGTTAGCAAGAAATTGTCCGGATTTGTTATCGTATTCATAATTTTGCAGGCAAAGTATTTGTACTAAGATTTTCGTCTTTTTATTAATAATTTCTTTTAATTCTAGTTTTGTTTTGCGTATTTTGTTTAATATTTCTTGATCTTGGTGTGACACATAGGCTTTTTCTAAGAATTTGATGTTTTTTGATGTTTTTTTTTCTAGTTCCTGAATATTTTTGTTTTCTTCTTTCTTATGTGATGAGAAAGAAATTATTTTACCTCTCATCATGGCTTTCCCTGCTTCCCAGAGGACAGATGCTGATGTTCCAGGAATGTCATTAAAGCCTAAATATAGAGTCCATTCTTTTTTAAAGTATTTGATAAACTCTTCGTCTTTGAGCAGTGATGTATTAAATCTCCAGTTTTTACTTGGTGTAGTATTATTCTTCTGTATTAGTGTTAAAGATACAGGAGCATGATCGCTGACAGCTATAGGATGAATCTCAGTGTCTGAAATGTTACTCAGCAATGAGCTTGTGAAGAGAAAATTATTTAGAAGATAAAGAAACTCACAACTCAGATATCTATTTTTTACATGCGCATGGGCAGTCAACGGTCCGATCTGCTTTGCACTGATGTGCACAACAGATGAGACACAGAAAAAGCGCCCAGGGCATCCTGAACGACCTTTATTTATACTTAAAGCAAGTCTCCACAGCAGTAGGAGTGTCATGTATGGAACTCCTTAAAAGGAGAAAGAGAGGGGGAGCGCCAGTCTGTCCATTTAAAACCGGATGTCACCACATTCCTTTTACACATATGGCTTCAATTTCTCTCTCCCTGTGTTGGCTCCAATTCACAACCTCTTCTTCCTTTAAATGAAGCTACAACTTAAGCATAATCACAAAATTAAAAATCTTTCATCAGAGCTACTGAACAGAAAATAATCCAGGCGAGGTTTTTTTTTTTTTTTTGTACTCGTTTTTATTCATTTTCAAATTAAACCGTAAGTCTTTTTTGTAGATGGAATCTTATTTAATGCAACCACAAACCCAAACTCAAAGGGGTCTGGTGATGCCAACCTGTATGGATTGTTGCTAAAACAGTATTCAGTCAGAAGGAAAACAAACGTCTTCTTTCAGCCAGTCAGAGCTGTGCTCGCTGTCCAAGCCTTTTTGTTTCAATCACAAAAACTGGACCAATCCTGGGACAAAAATCAAACACTGCAAAAGCCAAAAAAGAAAAGGTTAAAAACTGTATTTGGTGACTAATCATGTTTGATTCACCCCCCAGGTTTGGGAGCGGTTCTGTGGGCCGTAATGTGAATATTTAAGAAATTGGACAATGTTTCTGTTCAGGCATGATGCAAGGTAGTGCTCCTCCAGTCTGCTTTGTAGGCCATTTTGGAAGCAGCAGTCAGGTGAACAGCAGATGTAATTCCATTTTTCGATCTCCAGGCCATCTTTGAAGAAAAGCATGAATGGTATGATGCCGAAAAGCATGAATGATGTGATGCCGACTCCATGGTTAAGTCGGTGGCGCCGCACCGACTTAACCTTTTTAACCTTAAAAAAAGATGGCGCCGGTGCATGTGGCTTGCTGTCTATCACTGCCAGTGTTGTTTGTTTGTTTTGATTTTATTGACTATTGTAATAAATGCCAACTCTCTCTTGGTGTATGATCGCCTAACCGTACTGGATCTCCGACCTTCTGCCAAAGGCTGGGCAAAGTGGAACCAAGCTGGACATAAAACTTTGCCCCCGCTAATATCGGAGATCCCGGCTCACCTGTGCCGTGTTCCAGATCCACCACTCCGGCAAAAGTGCTGATGCCGGGGTCGAAGGGCTGGCTTCCTGGTGAAGCTGAAAGCTTCTTTAAGGTATTCTCTTAAGCCCTTATCCAGAAAACAAGGAGCGGTGCCAAACTTCTGTTTCTCTCGGCGATCGTTGGAACCTGTCTGTACCTGGCTGGTACCTGTCATCTGCCTGGATGGGATGTTCCAGTCCCGCCGGCGTGGTGTGAATCTGCGGAACCTGTGGCCTCTGTGTCGGGCTTCTAGGACGGTTAGCGACGGGGATCCGCCGCTTACCGCCAGAATTGGCCTGGTAAATGCTAGGTCCCTAGCGAACAAAACGTTTATCCTGAAGGATTTCTTCACATCCCGAGGACTGGATTTTCTCTGTGTGTGCAAGACGTGGCTGAGCGCTGGGGAGTGCAGCCTCTTCTCAGATCTTCTACCTGGCGATTGCTGTTATTCTAATTCCCCACGTATGTTGGGCCGGGAGGAGGAATAGCTACGATCTTTAAAAGTCATTTTAAATGTAAGAAGCTATCAACCCCGTCGTTCACCAGCTTTGAACTGTCTGTTTGAGTTGGGCTGCTCTCACACAGTGTTGTGTGCGGTGGTTTATCGGCCTCCAAAATACAATAAGGACTTTGTGTTGACTTTGCTGACTTCTTGGCTGAATTCCTGCCAAAATATGATCGTGTTCATATTGTTGGGGATTTTAATATTCACGACTGTTGTCCTGATATGCCCATGGCGAAGGGCTTTTTAAACCTTATTGATTCGTTTAATCTGGTGCAATGTGTGACAGGTCCCACACGTGAACGTGGACACACACTTGATCTTGTTTTATATCATGGCTTTTCTGTTTTTAACATAGATTTGTGATGCTGTGTTTTATGACCACAGTCCTGTGATGTTTGAAGTTCCTCTTGCCTGTGCCTCAGTTAAACCTCACGCTGCTGTTCAGCACTGTCGTGTTTTAACTCCTCCACTGCTGAACGCTTTTCATCAAGTCTCTCCTTGTGCTCGTGACCTCTCAGTCTCTGTTTCCTGCTCTGCTGTCTTTGACAGGTTTGAGCATGTGACTCTTTCCTTTTTAAAGGAGACTGTTGGTCGTTTTAAGTCTGTAGGGTCTCCAAATGATGCCGTCCCTCCTCAACTTTTAAAAGAGGTGTTACCTACAGTTGGTCCTTTGGTTCTTGAGCTGGTAAACCATAGTCTGACTGTCGTCAGGTGTCGTCCCTAAAGATTTTAAACATGCAGTAGTCAAACCCCTGATTAAAAAACCTGCTCTTGATCCTACAGTTCTTGCAAATTACAGGCCTATCTCCAAACTACCTTTTCTTTCCAAAATTCTTGAAAAGGTAGTTTACAGCCAAATAATGGCCTTCCTGGAAAAGCAAAATGTGTTAGAGGTTTTCCAATCTGGTTTTAAAGCCTTTCATAGCACTGAATCAGCCCTTTTAAAAGTTTTTAATGACATATTTTTAGCGACTGATGCTGGGGACTGTGTTGTTCTTGTGCTTTTAGATTTGACAGCTGTGTTTGATACCGTGGATTATGCCATTTTATTCTCTCGTTTGGAGCACTGGGTGGGCATTAGGGGCTGTTAAGATTCAAGAATTGAGAAAGGGTACAAGAGGTGATCGAAAAATAACCACACTGGTCCGGCCGGGTGAAGTCAAACGAAGATTTTAATTCACACGTGGGAAGATCACTGAAAACAGCAATTGATCTTCGACTTACTAAGGCACAAACAATTATTTTATAACATCAGGGTTTGTTTACTGACGCCCCTTCATGCGTCACCGGTACATTTTATACATAGATCAGATCAACATCATCATGACTTTTCACCCAGAAAATCATCTTCTATTTTCATGGCTTGGTACTTTCCGTTCTTGTCTTAAAATGAATTGTTCCTCTTTCTTGTCTAGACCTAACTAATCTCTCCTCTAAATAAGTCTAACTAATATGTGTGTACGTGTTGACCTCACATGCTCTTTGTGTCACCTCTTCACCTCCTACTGTCTGTGTCTCGTCCTCAAATGCTCTTTCTCAATTCACCTGTTGCACTTCTGACCTTTCACCAGGACAGAGGCTCACTGAGACTATGTGTATGTCTTCTACTAAATAAATGTTTTAACCAAGAACCTCTACTAAAACCTTAATATAAAATGACCTGATATAAGTGTTTTGTAAGCATGTATTGCAATTCCTTCTATGTTCTAGTTTTCCCTCAGCATGTATCACCTAGACACTCTCACTAGATGAAGCTCAAAACCATTAATGAACCTGAACATCAACTCAAATAAGCACAGATATGCAATATGTATAAAATAGTTATAACTGCACCTGAAATACAAAGTTAACATCATCATAAACATCTTAAGGCCATCTTAAAGCTATCTGTTACATTGTTAAAGCAATGATCATACTGCAGATTATATTATGCTGGTCAAATACTTTTCTGTTCATCCCCACAGGGCACAGCACTGGAGTGGTTCAGGTCCTACTTGGCAGGGCGAACTTTTTTGTGTCAGCCTCGGTGACTATGTGTCGTCCTCCGCTCCCCTCTTGTGTGGTGTCCCACAGGGCTCAGTTCTAGGCCCCCTCCTCTTCTCTTTATATCTGCTTCCTCTTGGTTCTGTACTGAGAAAGCACAGCATTCCTTTCCACTTTTATGCTGATGACTGTCAGATCTATGTCCCTCTAAAGAAAAAAGGCAGATACCTTACACAGCCATTACTTCAGTGTCTCGATGACATTAAGACTTGGATGTCTGTTAACTTTTTAAAATTCAATGATAAAAAGACCGAGGTGATGGTTTTTGGCAGCCCCACTGAGACCCCCAATGTGTATGTAAATTCCCTGGCACAGTATGTTAAGCCAACTGTCACAAACCTGGGGGTCAAAGTGGACTGTGAACTGAAGCTTGACAGTCAAATTAAGGCCGTGGTAAAATCTAGCTTCTTTCACCTCAGGCAGCTGGCAAAAATAAAGCCAATTCTTTCACGGCAGTACTTTGAGACAGTGATCCACGCCTTTGTTAGCACTCGGCTGGATTACTGTAATGCACTTTATATTGAGGTGAGCGCATCATATATCAGTCATCTACAGAGGGTGCAAAATGCCGCAACTCGTCTTTTAACTGGCACTCGAAAGTTTGAGCACATTTCCCCTGTTTTAGCTTCACGTCACTGGCTGCCCATTTCTTTTAGGATTCATTTTAAAATTCTTTTATTTACTTTTAAAACTCTCCATGGCCTAGCTCCATCTTATCTCTCTGAGCTGCTACAGCCTTATACACCCACCCGCTCTCTCAGGTCAGCTGATCAGCTGCTCCTGAAGATACCCAGGACTGGGCGTAAACTTAGAGGAGATCGTGCTTTTGCTGTAGCAGCTCCAAAACTGTGGAACGAGCTTCCTTTAGAGATTAGACAGGCCACTTCTTTATCTGTTTTTAAGTCACTCTTGAAAACCCACCTCTTTACCCTGACCTTTGACACCACGTGAGATGTTGGTTTTTATTTTTATTTTAGTTGTTTTTAGGTGATTCGATGCTGTTTTATCTTGTTTTTGTTTTAATATAGGGCTGTTTTAATTTTATGTTTTATTTATTTATTTCGCTGCTTTCTGTTATTCTATTGTTTTAACTTATTTTCTGTACGGCACTTTGTTCCTGTGCTGGGTATTTTAAAGTGCTTTATAAATAAAATTGGATTGGATTGGATGGGGCCAGGTAAGCGACCAGAGACAGCTCCATAAGGAGTGGGTTAGCTAAGCCAGTTTTGTCGGTGCTGTCCAACGTCATGTACTGTTCATAGCTGGGTACAGTGATGCAGGTAGACAGAGGTTTGCCACATGATGCACTTAGCTCTCAGACAAAGTTTGGGAACATAGGAAGGCAGTTTTTAGATATTGCGGGGTCCAGTTGGAGGAAAAAGCCTGTGAACTGCGACAGCTTCTGAGCTGGCAGAGGAGAGGGCTAGTCCACCTGCAGCTTCTTAGCTGCACAGTGAATCAGGGGCTGACTGCCGAAGCAGTGGCGGCACATTGGGGCTGTGCACACGTCATCACAGATCATCTGCCTTAAAGGCGTGAATAAAGGTTTCCTCAGCCAGGACACGTGAGGGCATGATATCCCATAGCACGTGTGTTGTACCGAGTGTATTGACTGAAATCAGAATCAGAATCAGAATACTTTATTCATCCCGAGGGAAATTAGGGGTTACAGCAGGCAGCACGCTAATGGCGCATGCGCACTCACAAAGGAACCTTCTGACCAACTTTACACAAACATCACATTGGGCAGACATGTCAGAAGGTAGGCTGATAGGAAAAAAAACAACGAAAATACACTACATGAGGTAAGAGGAGGAGAAAAAAAACTCCACTCAGACTGAGCTCCTAGTGGGAGAACAGTTTGATAAAAGAAAAAACACCTCAGCACAAAAGCACAAGGAACTACTTCAGCCTTTGGTTTAAAACTACTGTTAATAGAGGAAATTTGAAGGTTGAGTTTATTCCACGACTGCATTTCACTCACTGCCTCTGTTTGTTTCTCTTTCACTGCAGGACCAACATGGAGCAAGAAGTCAGTGCTCTCAGGAGGCCGACAAACCTCACAGAAGAAAGGAAGAGAAAACATACAGTTGTGATGAGTGTGGAAAGTCTTTTAACCAGTCTGGAAATTTAAAAACACACCAACTCATACACAGTGGAGTTAAAGCGCACAGCTGTGAGTTGTGTGGACAGTCTTTTACCCAGGCTGGACACTTAAAGACACACCAACTCATCCACAGTGGAGTTAAAGCATATAGCTGTGACTTGTGTGGAAAGTCTTTTACCCATGCTGGAAGCTTTAAAAGACACCAAATCATGCACAGTGGAGTTAAACCATACAACTGTGATTTGTGTGGAAAATCATTTACCTTGGCTGAAAGCTTAAAACAACACCAACTCATCCACAGTGGAGTTAAAGCGTACACCTGTGGGTTGTGTGGACAGTCTTTTACCCAGGCTGGACACTTAAAAAGACACGAACTCATCCACAGTGGAGTTAAAGCGTACAGCTGTGGGTTGTGTGGACAGTCTTTTCACCGTTCGGGAAACTTAGAAAGACACCAACTCATCCACAGTGGAGTTAAAGCATACAGCTGTGAGTTGTGTGGAAAGTCTTTTAACCGTCCTGGAAACTTAAAAACTCACCAACTCATACACAGCGGAGTTAAAGCGTACAGCTGTGACTTGTGTGGAAAGTCTTTTAACCAGTCTGGAAATTTAAAAACACACCAACTCATACACAGTGGAGTTAAAGCGCACAGCTGTGACTTGTGTGGAAAGTCTTTTACCCTGGCTGGAAGTTTAAAAAAACACCAACTCGTCCACAGTGGAGTTAAAGCATACAGCTGTGAGTTGTGTGGAAAGTCTTTTAACCATCCTGGAAACTTAAAAACTCACCAACTCGTCCACAGTGGAGTTAAACCATACAGCTGTGAGTTGTGTGGAAAGTCTTTTAACCAGTCTGGAAGTTTAAAAACACACCAACTCGTCCACAGTGGAGTTAAAGCGTACAGCTGTGACTTGTGTGGAAAGTCTTTTAACCAGTCTGGAAGTTTAAAAACACACCAACTCATCCACAGTGGAGTTAAAGCGTACAGCTGTGACTTGTGTGGAAAGTCTTTTAACCAGTCTGCAAGCTTAAAAACACACCAACTCGTCCACAGTGGAGTTAAAGCGTACAGCTGTCACATTTGTGGAAAAACTTTCCGCTGGCTACTCAGCCGAAACATTCACCTACGCATTCACACCAAAAATGATGTTTACTGCTGTGATCAGTGTGGTAAAGCTTTTGTGACATACAAAAACTTACAGCACCACATGTTTACCCACACTGAGGAGAGACCTTATAAATGTGACCTCTGTGAGAAAACTTTTAAATCTCCACGTTACCTCAAATCACACCAAAAGATTCACAGCAGAAAGAAACTCTAAAAGTGCAGTTACTGTGAGGTATGTATTTTTCTTTTAACAGTTTTACAATTTTATATGAATGAAGTTTAATTTCAAAGCTTAAAAGTTTTAAAAGCTCCTCCCCTTTCTCTCTATCTAACATTCACACTCCAATGGATGCATCGGAGAGCAGGTTGGAGTCAGTATCTTGTGGGATGCAGAGTAGAGCATCCAGGGGTTTAATCACCAGTCTTCCCATTAAGTAGATTACCTACAAATGAAGACTTAATGTTGCCCAGTAAGCTGAGTGTTATAATGTAAACAGTAAGATATAATTGGACACTGGCACAGATACTCCTTATTTCAGGCGCCATTAAAAATAAAAATGTTGAGAGAATTCCCTGACTTCCACTGTCTTTGTGTCTTTGTTTAGAAGCAGAGCGACACAGACTGATCCAGTTCTCAACCCTGTCGTCACTGTGGTAGTGGGAAAGAGTTTCTCTGTGACTTTTGTGAAAAAACTTTCAATCATCAAGAGAACCTAAACAACATCAACTCAGACACACTGGAGACAAAACGAACTACTGCAAAGAATATGGGAGAGGCTTCCCTAAACCAAGTGAATTAAACCAAAATTAACTCTGTCACATGGGGTCAAAAACCATCTCTCATTCACCACTGCGGATCATCTTAAAGTGCATGGAAGAGTCCACACAGGAGAGAAACCATACAAATGCAGAAACTGGGAGAAAAGTGTCTCGCTGTCAGGAAGTTGTAACAAACATGAACGTACATACATGGAGGGGAAACTACAGCTGTGACCAGTGTGACAAATCAAAACATTTCACACCCATTGATTTTGAAAACCTTCAATATGAACTAAAGCCATCAACAGGATGTGAAACGACCACTGATGTGACTTTATATCCAAGAAAAAGATAAAAAGTCAAGCTGATCTGGGTCTGGGTTGTACTTTGGTGTATTACCACCTTAAACAGTTTGATCTTTTTGTGGTTTCATTGACTCAGTTATGTCAGATTTCCTCTCTGTCCTGGTCTGGATGCTCATCTGTAAAGAAGTAAAACTCGGATGGTTCAGTGGTCTCTAGCAGCTGATTAGTGAGCCAGCACTTCTGTGTATCATGCAGTTGTGCTTCTTTTCCTCTTGTGTCGACTCAGCTCAGTTACTCGGTTAGAGGGTTCCACATATACAAGAATCCTTCCTGGAATCGTTTTTTGGTATGAGGTGTTCTTGGGAAGACGTCACACCACCACCACTGTGTCAGGCTGTTCCTGTGATCTTCTTTTAATGCCACGTGTAACGGGACTCAAATCTCTCGAAAAACTACAGCTTCCGTCTCATTTACCAACAAACATCATCCAGATGTTTGTTGTTAGATGTGAGATGAGCCTTTCTGTTGTTGAATCTCTCCCCCCATTGAATCTCTTATTGCTGAATCATGACCTCTGACCTTATCTAAGCTAAGTAAGGCCTGCAGGTCTTTAGATGATGATCTGGGTTCTTCAGTGACCTCCTGGATTAGTCATCGATGCACTCTTGCAGTATTTCTAGTCAGCCACTTGCTCCTGGGAGGCTTGAGTACTCTTCCATTTTTCCTGTAGTGTGGATAATGGCTCGTAGTTCGCTTGAGTCCCAAAGCCTTAGAAATGACTCTGTAACCTTTTCATACTGATGTCAGTGACTTTGTTTCTCTGTGTGAGGTCTTTCAGCCGGCTTCCATACATGGTCAGGTTGTTTTTCATACCTTTTTACCCTTAACAAATGAAACCATTTACAGACTATTTTCCACTGACCCAGGTAACCTTTGTCATATTTCTTTCCTTTTTGATCATCTGAAACATTCAAATGTTGAGTCCTTCAGGTGTAACCTTGACTGTTTTCCCAGTTGCAGCTTAAGCTAGGCTTAATCCTTCCTCTTTATACTACTGCTTAGCCACAACCAGCTGTGACAATGTTTATGGCTGGTTTGGTTAAAGTGCCAGTTTAGTAAATAGGAGAGGGCTCTCAATCCCACCAGTGCATAAAAACGTGAGTTCTCTGTCATTGCTCACTTTCTGTAAGAATGTCATGGCCCTGGGTCTTTTGACCCAGCGTTTTGTGTTTTCTATTATTGTGATGTATTTTGGTTCTGGTTTTCTCTTTCTTTGGGTTTTGGTTCTGTTCTTCCCCAGTTTAGTATTTAGGCTTTTCTGCCTGTGTATTCCTGTGTCAAGTCCGGATTTCTTAGTCTGTGTCTTTGCATGTGTGAGTTCCTGTTTTATTTTGTAGGTCTGTGTCTCTCGTCAGTGTTTCTAGTTTCACTTCCCTTGTCCCGTTATGTCCAATTACTCCCAGCCGTGCCTCCGTCTGTTTCAGGTCTGTTTTTGTTTAGCTTTTCCCAG
Organism: Copadichromis virginalis; assembly: GCF_057382275.1. Taxonomy (NCBI): domain Eukaryota; kingdom Metazoa; phylum Chordata; class Actinopteri; order Cichliformes; family Cichlidae; genus Copadichromis; species Copadichromis virginalis. The sequence continues at coordinate 33,889,482 of NC_140626.1, forward strand.
TTTAGGTTACTCGCTGCTCTGTTTTTTGTCACCCTCGCCTTTGTTTGTTATCTCACTGTCAATAAAGCTTCCTCACCTCAGTTGTGCTGCATCCTGGGTCCTTTAATAACTTACACCTGGCTCGCGTCGCGAACCCTGACAAAGAAAGCATGTTATCCTCAGGCAGAGCTGCAGACGATCAAGAATCCATAACTACTGGATGGTGGACGTTTCTCTAAGCAGACAGTCAGTTCTTGGGATGCCAGCTGGATGTAGTTTCACAACCTTTAACTTAATGTCTGTGTGTTTTTAACATCTTATGCTCTGGTTTAACTTTTAAACAACCTGATTAATGAAAGCACATCTTTTGACCACCCTGTTTGTCATCAGCGGTGGCTTTAGGATCATCCTCACCTGCTCATGGTTGCAGTTGTTTATCGGTTGAATTGGCATTTACTTTATAGTGTGATAAGATGTTAATAAGCGTATAAAGCTGTAAAGCCTCTTGAGTTACTTAAATCGCCTTTCTTCCTCAGTGTGATGCTCAATGTGAACTGCAGGTCGTCTTGATGATGTCTATATGCCTTAACGCATTGAGTTTCTTCAATATCATTGGTTAATTAGATATTTAGATTGATAAGCAGCCGAAATTGTGGACCTACTAAAGTGACCAGTGAGTATACAGTCTGGTTATCATCGTGTTTAACTTTGTTCACATGCACTGATGAATGAACAGCTGATGGCTGTAGCATAACACCCACTGTAGAAAACGGTATTCGTTATCAGGAAACATTAAATGCTGAGTGTAAATGCGGCATCAAGGGCATCGACAAAAAAAAAAAAATGCTCGTATTGGGAATGGCATGGGCACCGATCGGTTTTCTATCGCCCATTTGCTGGGAGTAAGGGCGCCCTCCGTTTGCGAGGTGCGCCTGCTGCTTGCGGCACAAGGAGGAGAGGGCGGGGCGGCGGGGGAATCTCTGAACGGCTGTAGCAGCATCTAATAACCAACTCGCAAAAGAAAACAAAATAAAAACAAACCAACAAACACGAACACACCAGACATCATGATACAGACTTATAATTTGCACCGATTTTTTTTCGAAATTCTATACTCGAAAAGTGAGCGCGAGAGCCCTCGGTGCGCCTGCTCGCTGCTGAAGTCAAAGTAAACTTTAATGTCATCTCCGCTACATACAGTCCAGTATATAGAGAGACGAGACGACGAGGCTCCAGTTACAGCAGTGCAAGTAAACAAACAATATATATAAGAAGAGTAAGAAAATAAATATACACTTTAGGACCAGGGGTAAAGGATCAATAACAATTTATAATTTATAATTTACGTTTTGATGATTTAATGTCTCACACACAACCCGTCGAAAGGGGAGGGGGTCCTGCTGCTTCCAAATAGAGCACATTTCATTTATAATGATGTAAATCCAAGCCCGTTATGGATTCATGATTTGAATCCTGGGTTGTGTGAAATCCCAGAAATAAACCTTAGACAAAGTGAATCTGTGAACTAAGGTGTAGGTCTACTAGGTTATGTTGTGGTGATCGTCGAGTTGGTGAATTTGTGTTCATTCTGGAGTGCAAAATTAAAACCAATGTAAGATGGACAAGAAAAGTTCAAAGCCATCAGGTCCTCAGTTTAGAAAAAAGAGAAAAGAGGAGGAGAAACGAGCAAAAGATGCAGGTAAGCAGACGTGTGATTGGATAATGGCAGGTCATCCTGAAACGGTCAGTGTCAGAATCAGAATACTTTATTAATCCCTAAGGAAATAATGTGGGTTACAGTTGCTCCAAGAAGAAATGGTAAAAATAGCAACAGTAACACACTAAACTGCAAACAGTACATTATGTTACAGATTTTAATATTAATTAGTCATTGTCAATTGTTGACTTGTCCTGTTCTCATTGTATGACGAATTATGATGGCTGTTTGGTAGCCGTTTGCATACAATGCATACTGTTGGGTCTAAAGTCAGACGTTTGTGTATTGTATGTACGGTCGGCAAGGTCTGTCATCTAGAATAGTAAGAAAGTGTCACAGTTTGTGTTGACAGACCATGGGGATGTGGAGAAGGAGGACCCAAAATGCAGGACTCTTCAGATGAAGCAGTGTCTTTATTTACAGTGTTGTAAATATGAACCACAATGAATCCCTGTGCATCCCACACTCCTGTGCTGTGTTCCCTCTCACTGTCTGTGCTCTGAAACTCTGTTTTCTAGTTTCCATGCACCCGTGCTTGCTGCCCTCTCGTCTCCACACTCCTGCAGGAAGAACACAGCCGTAAATACTTCACACTATGGCAAACTCACACTAACTGACATCTCACTGGGAAACTGACAGGAAGTCTCACGCAACGATCCAGCATCGGAGAGAACTCAACCACACTCCTAAGTAGCTCTCCTGATGAAGCTTGACCAGCTGCACACACCTACACCCACAAACAAGAAAAACAAAGAAAAAACAAGGGACAGCAACACCAAATATACACATGTCCATAAACTATTCAAGAACCCCGGGTACCCAGACGCAGGTAAAGTGTATTTATTAAGCGCTTTTCATAGACAAGCGGTCACAAAGCGCTGCACAGGATTCTTATCATTCTTATTTTCTGGTTTGTTTGTTTCTTCCCCTTCTCATCCAGTCTGTCTCTGTGTGCTGTGATTAGTGTCCTTATGTTTGTTTACCTCCTACCTCCTTAGTCATGTCTTTGTATCTGTCTTGTGTCCAAATCTTTTTAAAGTGATGCTACATCAATGTGCTCACAGACATTTACCTTACACTATGTTCGAGTTACAGTGCATCATCTGTGAAATATAACAGAGATTACAACCTTCAGCCTTCAGTGAGCTTATGGTGAGCCTACAACGTTATTCGTTAACAACAAAGCAAACGAAGCATGGCTTGACAAGTCTAGAAGATAGTTCAAATTAAATGATTAATTCTAATCTATGTCTCAAAACCATGCAAACCAATGAGTAGTGGAAGAGGTGTAGCTAATGAAGTGGCCAGTCTGAGGGATCTCCCTCCTCCTCGCTGAGTTTCTTTTGCTGCTCTCCTTCGTGTCTTTATAAACTGGTGGTGTTGCCACAGTATTCCTACACGCATTACTGCTTTTATTTACCGATGTGCAATATCTGCACATGCTGCTCCTCTTTCTCACTGTCTGCAGCCCAAATGTGTTTTCTCAGGGCATCTGAGTCACGTGATCGCACAGTAACGAATCAAAGCAAATCAGGAAGAAGGGGGCGGAGCAAAGAGTGTGTGCAGAAGAGGAGTCGAGCAGAGAGAGCTGCTTTTTCATGAAACGGGAGTGAAGTAGTGAACTTAGAGGAGAGAAACGAACTAAAGTATCGATCATAAACCACTACCAGCGTCCTGATCGATATCTGCATCGATCTGCCCACCCTTGTCTCCTGGATCGTAGCTGAGATCAGCGTGAACCACGTGGGTCTCTGCTCCCTGATCTGTTTCCTGTGTTTGGAAAGAGTTGCAGCTTCATCGCGGAGTTTCTCTCGGTTTGTGGGCTCATCTAAAGGTAAGCACCGAGCTAACTTTACTGTGAGTTCAGTTCATGTTGAGTTTAGCTCCTGAATGAGGTCTTCTGCTGCTCTCCTCGGTGTCTGTTCACAGTTTATTGTGAACACGTTGAGAGAAGCGTGAGAGAGTGTTTGGAGAAAAACACCAACTAATCATTAGCTCAGCATGCTGGGAGAAGTTGGAGCAGAAAAGGCTTTTCATTGTCCCTGCAGCTGTTTTTCTGCAGCTTCATTTCTATTTAAGTGATAACAGGAAGGTGTGTGTGTGTGTGTGTGTGTGTGTGTGTGTGTGTGTGTGTGTGTGTGTGTGTGTGTGTGTGTGTGTGTCCATGCTGCCCAGTCTCTTTTACTGTGTTTAAATTGCAGCTGCTAGAACACGGCTGTTCAACATCTATTCATTCAGTCACGTTTATTTCACATCTACAGACACGCATTTAGAATAGCCTTTATTGTCATTGTACAGAGTACAACGAAATTGGAGTGCCACTCCCTTGGTGCAAGTTTCAATAATAAATATAAATGTAAAATATAAAAGTACAAAAAAACAATCGTAGGTACTCAAACAATAGTATGTACAATATATACAGGATAGCAGCATTAATATAATGACAGTGACGGTATGGAATAGGTTCAATTGTTTTTGTGCTTATTTACTACGGTGATAGCTCTGGGAAAGAAGCTATCCCTGAATCTGTTTGTCCTGGTTTTATGTGACCTGTACCGTCGGCCTGACGGTAATAGTTCAAACAGTTGGTTGCTGGGGTGAGAGTAGTCCTTGATGATATTGCCAGCTCTGCTGAGGTACCGAGAGTTTGCAGTGACCTCCAGGCTGGGCAGAGAGCAGCCAGTGATCTTCTGGGCTGTGTTGATGACCCTCTGCAGTACTTTCCTGTCTGCAGCTGAGCACCCTGCATACCATGATGTTATGCCGTACGTTAGGTTCAAGGTTCAAAGTTCTTTATTTGTCACATGCATAGTTATACAAGTATAACACACAGTGAAATGTAGCCTGACACGCTCCTCGACATGTGCAAAAATTGGGGGGGGGGGTGTAGAGGAAGAACATTTTATATACATATATACATATATATATATATATATATATATATAGTATATACACTGGGTGAATGTGCAGTAGTAGCAGCAAGCAGGTGAATTCTGTACATTAATATGAATAGACATCTAACTATTTTACAGGATAGACAATGTAAACATATTTAAAATTAAAGGAATTGAAATGTACATTGTGCCTTGGTTTAGTGTCTGGAAGAGAGTCCTGTCTCAGTCAATTATAGATGATGTGAGAGGGCGGGTGTGTGTGTTTAGGGCACGGATGGCTTGGGGATAGAAGCTCCTCTTGAGTCTCTCTGTCCTTGCCCGGAAGATGCGGAACCTTCTACCAGATTGCAGAAGTTGGAACAGTTTGTTGCCTGGATGTGACGGGTCCATCAGTATCTGCGCTGCTCTAGTCCGGCATCTCCTGGTGTAGGTGTCCTGAAGCGGGGGGAGAGCAATCCTGCAGCAGCGTTCTGCTGTACAGATCACTCTCTGGAGAGCTTTTTGGTCCTTCACACAGCTGTTCCCAAACCACGATGTCATGTTCTGTGTGAGGATGCTCTCCACAGCGCCTGTATAGAAAATCCTGAGGATCTTTGGAGAGACCCTGAACTTCCTCAGTTGTCGTAGGTGATACAGGCGCTGCCTAGCCTTTTTGGTCTGGACCTGAATGTGGGCAGCCCATGTCAGGTCTGAGGAGATGTGGACACCAAGATACTTGAAGGACTGCACCCTCTCCACTGGAGCTCCATTGATGATGATGGGCTTGTAGTCTCTGTGCTGACCCCTTCTGAAGTCCACCACCACCTCCTTGGTCTTGCTGACGTTCAGCTGGAGGTGGTTGTCCTGGCACCACGATGCAAGATTCTTCACTTCATCCATGTAGGCCGCCTCATCGTTGTTGGAGATGGCACCCAACACCACTGTGTCGTCAGCAAACTTCACAATGGTGTTGGAGCCATGGGTGGCCACACAGTCTGAAGTGTAGAGGGAGTAGAGCAGTGGTGAGAGGACACATCCCTGAGGTGCTCCTGTGTTGATGGTGATGCTGTTGGAGAAGCACCTGCCCACCCTCACCACCTGAGTTCTGCCAGTGAGGAAGTCCAACACCCATGCACACAGACGGCTGTTAAGTCCCAGATCCCTCAGCTTTGTGAACAGTCTGCAGGGCACTATTGTGTTAAACGCTGAACTGTAATCAACAAACAGCATTCGCACATAGTTACCCTGTTTCTTGTCCACGTGGCTGAGAGTGGTGTGTAGGACGTGGGCGATGGCATCCTCTGTGGATCTGTTGGATCTGTAGGCGAACTGCAGCGGATCTGTGGTGTCTGGGATGGAGGAGGAGATGATGTTCTTCAGCAGCCTCTCAAACACCTTCATTACTACCGAGGTCAGTGCAACTGGCCGGTAATCATTCAGGGATGAGGGTTTGCTGTTCTTGGGCACAGGGATGATGGTGGATCTTTTGAAGCATGTGGGGACCACAGACTTCGCCAGGGACTCGTTGAAGATGTAAGTGAACACACCTGCTAGCTGGTCAGCACAGCAGCGCAGCAGGCGGCCGGTGATGCCGTCTGGCCCCGCCGCTTTCCTTGTGTTCACTCTCCTCAGTGCCGCTCGGACGTCATGCTCCGCGATGCTGGTCACCGGTCTCTCGCTGATGACGTCACTGTCCTCGGTAGTCAGGCGGTAGATAGCATTAGCCGCCTGGCTAACCTCAAAACGGGCGTAGAACTGATTCAGCTCGTTGGTGAATGCAGAGTCAGCGTTGATCAGCGCAGTGTCCCTGGCTTTGTAGTCCGTAATGGTGCGTAGTCCGTGCCACATACTCCGTGTGTCGCCCTGGTGGAAGTGGGACTCCACACGTTCCCGGTACCGCCGTTTAGCATCTCTCACCGCGCGCCGCACGCCGTATGAGGCCGCTTTGTAGGCGCTCATATCGCCAGTGGCGAGACCCGCGTTGTAGGAGGCGGTCCTGGCGTTTACTGCAGTGCGGATCGATCTGTCCATCCACGGTTTCTGGTTTGGGAATGAGGTGACTCTCGCAGTGGGGATAATCTCCTCCGCTAGCATATTGACGAAGCATACTGCTACTTCCGTAAACTCGTTGATGTCGACTGCGCATGCTCTGAACATGTCCCAGTCGACGTCGTTGAGTGCGTCCTGTAGCGTAGCTTCTGATTGGGCAGTCCACCGTTTTACCTCCCTCGTGGTTACTTCTTCCCTCCGTATGCTTTGTTTATACTGGGGGATGAGGAAGATGGCGTTGTGGTCAGACTTCCCAAAAGCCGGGTGTGAGACAGCTTTGTAGCCCTGCTTGTATGGCGTGTAGCAGTGATCCAAAATCCGATCCCCTCTCATTGGACACGAGACATGCTGGTAAAAGTTTGGCATGACTTGTCTGAGGTTCGCTTTGTTAAAGTCTCCTGCTACAATAAGGGCTGCGCCCGGGTCCTTGTTTTGAAGCGAGCTCAGCACATCATGTAATTCGGACAAAGCCATACCTGTGTCCGCTTGGGGTGGGATGTAGACCGCCGTGGCGATGACCGAGGTGAAGTCACGGGGCAGATAGAAAGGGCGGCACTTAATGCTCAGGATATAGCATGTTCTGACTGAGAGATTTCTGAAAAAATTCAAACGTACAGCTCTGCTATCACTTCCAACATAAATGAAGACAGGAAACTAAACAGCAGTGACGTTTGTAGGGTTACTGAAGTTGGGCTAGCTGGTATATAATGATGTGCTATGTGATCGCTAGCGACACAGCTATGTTAGCATAACATAAACAGTGAAGCTGGAGGACGAACACTAACACTTTTCCACTTATAAAAGTTAACGTTAAGGTTCCTCGTGGTTAGAGACAAATGCAATCGCATGGCAGGATGCTGTAAACGGACCAAACTTCAGTCAGGAGAACAACTGAGATAATCCATCCACAATACGAGGTTAGTCATTAATATACTGCAACAACATGGGAATAGAGCAGCTGCCAGAGAATTCAACCTTAATGAATCAATGGTACAGAAGTGGAGGAAGCAAGAAGAATGAGTTTAATAAAGTTTGATTTATCTGACTGCTTTGTTTCGCTTAATGTGCCTTATAATCCCGTGCACCTTATGGTCTGGAAAATACGTACTGCACACTGTAGTTTAATGTTGCAAAGCACCTCTTTTTAACTTCAGTGGATATTATACATGGTTATGCTCAGGATATGTCAGCCCATTTCTACTGGAAATACCTTTTGGTTAAACTGTCAGCAAGGAATTTGCATTTGCACTGTTACATTTTTATAAAGCTTTAATGTACATAAAAACCAGCTTCTTGTTTAAGTGAAAATAAATGGAAGGTTGTCTTTTTGTGCTAGTAATGTTTTTGAGTTGTATTTTGTCTCGCATCAATTATATCGTCAGTTATATCGTTATCGCAAATTTTCAAATATATATCGTGATAAATATTTTTGGCCATATCGCCCTGCTCTAGTCCCAGTCCGGTTGTTCAGTCTGACGTCACTAGCCGTGTCTGGGTCTAAACTCCGCTGCAGGTCCATATATCAAACGATCACTATGGCATTACTGAGAGTTGAAAAACTGTCTAAAGTCTTTCATCTTTAATAAAATGATCAGCGTTCTGCTCTACCAGGTGTAACAATTGAGTTTAACATCCAGGCATCCATGAAAACGAAATTTATGACATTTAACGGAGTTAGAAGTTAGCAGGGAGTTGCTCGCTAGCTTCTATCTAAATACAATATAGCATGTCCTGACTGCGGGGTTTTGGAAACAAATTCAAACGTACAGCTCTGTTATCACTTCCAACATAAATGAAGACAGAAAACTAAACAGCAGTGACGTTTGTAGGGTTACTGAAGTTTGGCTAGCTGGTATATAATGATGTGCTACGTGACCGCTAGCGACACAGCTATGTTAGCATAATACAAACAAACTTTTTTTCCACTCAATAAAAGTTAACGTGAGGATTCTCGGTGGTCAGGAACAAATGTAATCGCATGGCAGGATGCTGTAAAAGGACCAAACTTCAGCCAGGAGAACAACTGAGATAATCCATCCACAATACGAGGTTTGTCATTCCTATACTGCTGCATGGGCTGGGCTGTAGTTACATCCTAAGGTTTTAAAAACTGAGCTTCAATAAATGATTAGCGGCAATAAAAGCCGAGGGAGGTCAACAGTGATCACTGACTTTTTAGGAGCTTTTTGAGATTAAATAGAAGAAAATACAAAACATTAAACATGTTAACAACACAAAAGCCATATTAAACGCAGACTACTTTAGGCCCGGAAGTAGGATTCGTCACGTCATCACTTAACAATCTGATTAAGAGACCGCACGCTTGAAGTACGTGCACTACGCACGGTGCGTACTATCTTTCACTGTGATGTTACAAAGATCTGTTTTGTGTCCCAGCTGATCAGCAAGAGGAGGAGAGTCCGACGGAGCACCAGACGAACATTTTCAACCATTTGGGCTCAGCTCAGCTGCTACAGTGGACAAAAATGTCATCAACACAAAAGGTGAAGAATCTATCACTTTTATTGAAACTATGTGCACTTCATCAGCTGATGCTTGTTTGTCAAGATTGAAGAAGTTTATTGTCATTTTGTATGGTGTTACCCAGGCTGAAACAATATACCGTTTCTCACCAGCATATACAGTGCAATAATCAATACAATTAGAAAAAAAAAGATTAAAAAGCTAGTAATAAATCGCAACAATAAATGAGTAAATAACATAAAATCTAAATTAAAAAACAAACTCAAGTCCAAATGGTCACACTCATACACGTACCAGGAGTCCTTTCACAGAAGGGGATAACTAAATAATGTAGTGTGTGTATCTGGGGAGTATATTGTATGCTGTGTGTGTGTGTCGAACTCCAGGACTCGAGTGCTGGAGTCCTGCGGGTTTTAGACGTGTCCTAGATCCAACATGTCACAAAATGGCTGTGTGTAGGCAGGAGAGGACCCAAATGCAAAACTCACCAAGACTGAGGATAAAAAGCACAGCCTTATTGCTGAAAACAAGGGAAAATGATATAAAACTAAACTGGGAAAACTAATAAATCATACATGAAAACACAGAGTGACTCACACAGCTATGAGGGAGGACGCAACACTGAAAACAGGAAGACTGAGGACTTAAATACACACGAGGTGATCAGGAGAAGTGACATTAAATGGGGAAACAGCTGAAACAAATGAACATAATGATGTCACAGGGGAAGTGTAAAACTAAACACAATGAACACGGGAACACAGTGATGGGTTTGTCTGGCACAGACCCACCGCCGGAACGAGACAATTCTACTACATCAGCAAAAGCAAGACGCAAGTCACCAGAGCTCCTTGTGTGCTCTCGTGCACGAGGGAGAGAACTGTGATGAGCGCCGTTCCTTCTGCTTGAACCCCAGTCGCTCAGTTAGCTCCCCTGTAGCACTGCTCTTTATTGTGGTTACATGAACATGCATAGGTTCATTAACATATGACGTCTTACACAGGTATGCATGTGAACGAAGAGTGGCGTCTGTGTCAAGATGTGACCCCTGTGAACGACTCCCAAAAGCTGGTGCCAGTAGTCCAGCGGTCCACCTAAACAAAGGGCTCTTATACTTAAACAGATACAGAGTAGGTGTCCTTCCATAGTATAAATCAGTAAGAGAAGGTACGACGAATCGATTATATAACTCTAAGCACATATGAGTATATATTTCTAAGCATAAATGACAATCCAACAATATAAACCTAACACACAGGACCTCTTCAAGATAAAACCGGCAACATAATGAAACATGACTACATTAACTTAATGGCAAAAGACATGCAGACATGAAACGCATAAAGGATAAGGGAGACTTAACAGTGGTTAAAAACACAAGGAGAAACTAATAAACAAATGAACTTAGTTAAACTAATAAACTTAAACATACCATAAACCATAAACATCAAAATAAACTTGAACTTAAAACGCTGGGTCAAAAAACCCAGGATCGTGACACAACACAGCTGATTTAAAGGCTAAATTACCTCCTCAACATGTCTTGAAGTTCTCCAGAGGCCTGGTAATGAACTAATCATTTGAGTCAGGTGTGTTGACCCAGGGTGAGATCTAAAACCTGCAGGACTCCGGCCCTCAAGGCCTGGAGCTCAACACCCCTGGCGTTAGCAGCTAGCCTCGCATTAGCTCCTCCACGCTTACCCTGCTTCCACATCCTATCACACCGCTTTCTGTGTTTCCTCTTGGGTGTTACTCCAGGCGTATTTATGGATTTTCTCCAGCTTGCTTGGCATAGGAGCCCAAGCTCACCCAACACAGTGAGGAGATATTTCTTTTAGCACGAGATATGGTTATGAGCTTTCGAAGATAATCGCATTTGTAAAAGACACTGCTGCTCATACACACACTTCTCTTTCACACAGTTTATATTGGCACTACATGGTCTTTGTTAGCGTCAGGCTTATTGTTAAGTATTCATCTTCAATTTCTGTACACTTATTCATACATGCAGAACAAATGAATCATTTGTCCATTAAAAAGTATGTGATATGTCAGTCATCATTTTTATTATGGCTATAAGTACACGTCTCACCTTTTCATAGTGCATTTACACTCTTTTAACTAGAGAACATTGATTTCCAGTGTGATTCAGTTCATACTGGTTTGGAAAGGCTGTACCAGTGGCTGTCCAAGTTGCAAGTTTTTTGCTTCACTTGAGGTATTTCAAAAATGGTATTTTCCTGGGTGTTGGAATTTTTTATTTTTTTTATTTTTTTTTTTTTTATTCTACTATCGTGATAAGCCTGCTGTAATCAGCACACTCCAGCGTCACTCATTTTCTCCGGATTGTAGCTACTGGCAATTGCCCTTCTGTTGGTCCATGGGATAAGAAACTCGAAGAAGATCTGATTTTATAACAAACACCACAGATTATTGCTCTGTATTGTATTTCCTTGGACTCCAGTTTTGGCACAAACAAACTTCACATTGCAAATATAACACATCTCAGGGACCACCTTCTTTCATCGGGGTATCCATTTCATCAGCGCTTGACTGTTTTAATGTATTCTGGATGTCCAAATAAGGCTTTGAAATAACTTTTTAGGTTAATGTAATAATCATAAATTAGAAATCTGGAGAGCAGAAAATCCATGTGGGATGGCAGTCTCAGCTGTACTAACAAATATTGCCACACTAACATGCTTAAACTACTTTTGGCTGTTCCCTGATTCAGCGGTCACCACACATTTATTTGTGCAGTTTTGTCTACGGCCTTTTTATGGCTTTATTTTGAAAATCGCACAGCTCTCAGCTGTGCAATTTTATATGGTTAACTGCTCATTCCAGTGAGCAAACCAGTGCTCAAAGGCAGTTTTTATTTTTAATGCTGAATGCTCTTCTATCTATATATGTACTGTAAGAGCTGAACTCTTCCACAGCATGCATTTTTTTTATTTCTCATTGATATTTGGCCGTATTGGGGCCCGATGAATGTAAAAACATAGAATTGCCAGATTTTTTTTTTTTTTTTAACCTGATTTTTGTTTCTAAGAAAAATTAGGATATTCATTTAAAATGTCGATAGAACAGCAGCAGTATAATGTCCTCGTAAGTGGATATCAGGCCCTTGTAGAGCAAAATTGAGTATTTTGGTCTAAATAACCCAAAATGTGATGCCCACATATGTGGATGCCAGGTCCTAGGAGGCCAAGCGCTTGTTTTTTGCGTGAAGGGGGCACACAAGTTATCTGCCGAGCAGCAGTGAACAATACAGGAAAATGATCGGAGATGCACAACTCAGATATTTCCATTATGCACACATCCAGCCCGTGGGAAAGCACCAAGTCCAGTGTGTGACCTTTTTCATGCGTGGGACCGGTAACTCACTGGGTCAAGTTAAAAGAGTCAATAATATTTAAAAAGTCCTTGACCATAAGTTTGGAGTCACAGCAGACATGGATGTTTAAATCACCAAAGATTAAAAAAACTGTCAAATTTAAGAACAATTCCAGCAATAAAATCTGAAAACTCTTTGATAAAATCCTTATTAAACTTGGGAGGACGGTGTATGAGGCCACACAACAATGGGACAGCAGAGTTCAGGTGCAACTCAAACAGCTGCAGTTCAAAACTAGAAAATGAATCGTGCTGTAATGTTTGATGGCAGTGAAGTCGAGCGTTGAACACGGTGGCTAAAGATTATGCAATGCTTTGATTGTGTGGATCCTGTTTCTCTTTATTCTTTATCTTTTCCTCAAGTTGCTTCCGTACGTTTTTCGGCGCTTAACTACTCCCTCAGTTTTCAGCCGATTTTCTCAGTTCAAATCTTAAAAAATTCTGCTCTTTCTGCTAATTCCAGCTATGACTTTTGGTGCTCATAACTTCTATACTTTTTGAGATATTGATTTTTCTTTTCAATATTTTTTGCCTATTTCTGCACATTATCAGTGGCCTCACTGATTTTCCTTGCCGGGTTGACCTGTGTTTTAGCTCAGTGAGATGAGCATCCGTTCTCGGACTGGGAGGCCCGGGTTCAAATCCCGCTTATGACACCATTTTTTCAGTTAACACTTATTAACTTTTTTTTAACTCTTTTCAACACAAATTTCAGCTTTTTCACCCCTTTTCAGCACATTTTTCAGTTTTTTTCACCACTTTTCAGCAGAAATATCAGCTTTTTCAACTGTTTTCAGCAAAAACCTCTTTTCAGCAGAATTTTGCTCATTGAACTCTTTTCAGAAGAAATTCTGCTGATTGAACTCTTTTCAGCAAAATATTCAGAGTTTTCACCTCTTTTCTGCCCAAATTCTGCTTATTCACCTCTTCTGTAAAATTTTCAACCTTTCCACCTCTTATCAGCACAATTCTCAGCAGCTTCTATGTCATCTCTTGTGTTGGAGTGTCCTCTTGTGGCGCCTTTTGGGTAGTGCCTTATCAGCACAATACTCAGCCTCTTCTGCTCATTTCAGGACAATTGTCAGTCTCTCCACCTCTTCTTTGTGAGAAAGAGTGTGGCGCAGTGAGATATGTACCTGCCTTGAGTACCAGAAGGGCCAGGTTCGAATCCTGCTCAGGGCAAAAATTCATTTTTTTTTTTCAACCTTTTCAGCTTTTTTCACCAGACATCTTCAGCGTTAAGGCATCCACACAGCATTTTCGCAGGAAATGCAAATTTTTCTAGTTCTTTATCTTTTCTTCATCTTCAAGTTGCTTCCGTACGTTTTTTGGCGCTTAACTACTCCCTCAGTTTTCAGCCGATTTTCTCAGTTCAAATCTTAAAAAATTCTGCTCTTTCTGCTAATTCCAGCTATGACTTTTGGTGCTCATAACTTCTATACTTTTTGAGATATTGATTTTTCTTTTCAATATTTTTTGCCTATTTCTGCACATTATCAGTGGCCTCACTGATTTTCCTTGCCGGGTTGAGCTGTGTTTTAGCTCAGTGAGATGAGCATCTGTTCTCGGACTGGGAGGCCCGGGTTCAAATCCCGCTTATGGCAACATTTCTTTCAGTTAACACTTAAACTTTTTTTTAACTCTTTCCAACACAAATTTCAGCTTTTTCACCCCTTTTCAGCACATTTTTCAGTTTTTTCACCACTTTTCAGCACAATTACCAGCTTTTTCAGCTGTTTTCATCAAAAACCTATTTTCAGCAGAATTCTGCTCATTCAACTCTTTTCAGCAGAAATTTTGCTAATTGAACTCTTTTCAGCAGAATTTCTGCTTATTCACCTCTTCTGTAAAATTTTCAGCCTTTCCACCTCTTATCAGCACAATTCTCAGCAGCTTCTATGTCATCTCTTGTGTTGGAGTGCCCTCTTGTGGCGCCTTTTGGGTAGTGCCTTAGTAAACGTGAACCAAGCAAAAACCTCTTTTCAGCAGAATTCTGCTGATTCACCTCTTTTCTGCAAAGTCTTCAGCCTTTCCACCTCTTATCAGCACAATACTCAGCCTCTTCTGCTCATTTCAGCACAATTGTCAGTCTCTCCACCTCTTCTTTGTGAGAAAGAGTGTGGCGCAGTGAGATATGTACCTGCCTTGAGTACCAGAAGGGCCAGGTTCGAATCCTGCTCAGGGCAACATTTTTTTGTTTTTGTTTTTCAACCTTTTCAGCTTTTTTCAGCAGACATCTTCAGCGTTAAGGCATCCACACAGCATTTTCGCAGGAAATGCAAATTTTTCTAGTTTCTTTTCTTTTTCTTTCTTTCTTTTTTTTTTTTTTTTTTTTTTTTTTTTTTTTTCTTCCTTTCCCGTTTGGCTCTTTTGCATCAGAATTATTGTCTAAAGGCAAAGAAAGATGCCCAACGGATTTACTTTACCAAATTGACCATCCCAGCCTTGCCATAATGGTCTATTTTATTCACCTTTTATTGTTTATTTTATTTTATTTTCACTTGTTAAATACGGGACAGGCTTGACTGGGGAAAAGAAAGGAGAGAAAGAAATGGAAAGAAAAACAGCGGGGAAGAGGGACGGGGATAAAGGGCAAAAAACAAAACCCAACAAAATAAGTAGACAGAAAATACGTATACCAATCACCTGGATCACCTGTTGAGAAAGAAAAAAGAGAAAACAAGCAGAAGAAAAAAAAAAGCAACATAATAAAGAACATCATGATGATCTATGGGAATATAACAGTAAATACTAAATATTAAACATTATTGTGCAGCACGTAAGATCGACAGCGCACAGTGTGCTTTGAGGTAGGAGCCAAAAAGGGTGTCGTTTGTGTGTGTGAGCACCCGTGTGTACACCTGTGAGCATGAACGCGCTTGTTTTTAAAAGGTTCCTTCATGTAATGATCTGCCACTATCCCAGAAAGAGCTGGGGAGAGCCCCAGATGAGGGGTCACTCAGCAGCTGGGGAGCAGAAGCCAGGGGGGGTTGCAGTGACGCGCCCGTGAGCTCCGCCAGCAGCCAGCTGTGCCAGAGTGACCGAGCCCCAGGCCAAGAGGCCGAGGGCACCTCACCCACGAAGTGGCCTGAGTGAGACCC
Source organism: Copadichromis virginalis (assembly GCF_057382275.1). Taxonomy (NCBI): domain Eukaryota; kingdom Metazoa; phylum Chordata; class Actinopteri; order Cichliformes; family Cichlidae; genus Copadichromis; species Copadichromis virginalis. The sequence continues at coordinate 33,905,081 of NC_140626.1, forward strand.
TCACCCACGAAGTGGCCTGAGTGAGACCCTCACCCACGAAGTGGCCTGAGTGAGACCCTCACCCACGAAGTGGCCTGAGTGAGCCCCAGGCTCCAGTCCCCGACAAGCAGCCACCAAGGAGTGAGCCGGTGTGTACCTGGACGCACATCCCCAGACACAAAGAACCACCAACGCACCGATGTCAAGATCCTATATGTATGTGATATGAGAGTGTGAGTAATGTGGATATCTAAGTTGTGGGATGAAATTTAGGCACCGACAGCTAGAAGGGAGCAGAGGGGGGGATGCCTCCCCTGCACCCTGGTGACACACCTTTACCCTAAGGCCCTGCATGTGTGGGTGATTGTGGTGGAGCGGGAAGAGGGAGGCAGTTGGAGATGGGGAGGGAAGGAAGGGAGGGGCACGTGACCCCTCCCTGGGCCCAGCTGACCCCAGTAGGCACCCCCATACTCTGCCCAGGCCCATCCGGACCTGGGCCCAGTTCAGCAGCGCCGCCTGGCCCCACAGAGCCTGGGACAGCCCACCCGACCCCACTACAGAAAACTGCACCCACCCTGTCATCCACTCATCTTCCAGACTACACAAGACAATAGACACCCAGGCTGAGAACTTCCTCCACCTCTCCTATATCTCCCCCTCCTGCAGAGTTAGTTCCTGAAGAGAGGAGACCTCCTGCAAGCTGTAACAACCTCCCCCACCAGTTGAAGAGCCCCCCAGGTGGCTCGATGCACTGGCGACACCCTACGCCAGGGCTGTACCCCCAGACACCCACCCACCCCAGCAACACACAAACCGGGACCCAAGCCCCCAAGGCCCAGCCAGGGCCCCAGCCCAGAGACAGAGCACCCCCAGGACCCACCCAGGGGCAGCCAGGCTACCAGGTCAGTAACCCATGTCCGTCAGCACAGACCCTCCCCCCTATGCTCCTGGGGAATCCCCCGACGCCCCAAGTAGGGCTGTTCGATATAACGATTTATATCGGATGACAATATAAAAACTTCTATCGTTTCATTTTACGCTATCGTTTTTTTTGTGGTGTCGCAAAATAAACTGTTTACGGCAATATTTTTTCATTATTTTGATGGTCACTGTAGTGGCTATGTTAATTTCTTAAAGTTCTCTCTTTCTCTTATATTTAATATAACCACACTACAGACAGACAAGCGCTTGTTTTTATGCCTTGTGGTTAGCAACAGCGATGGTAAAACCACCGCGTGTCCGCTTGTTTATTTTCCACATAAACCTTTCACAATAAAGCTCAAGATCCTCTCGAGACTTTTCAAAATAAACAGAATCACGTGAAAGATGCAGAGTATTTATGGATGAGAAGCAAGAAAGAGCCGTCAGGTGCTAAAAAATAAACCTTAGACTCAAACGTTAGAACAGGCTTTCCCCCGCAGCATGTTGTATAATAAATACTCAGAAAGAAAACGGCGGCTGTTACAACCTATGTCTAAAAATGTATTGTTTCATGCATCAGTTAAAACACTCGACTCCAGGTAGGCAACGCCCAGCTGGAAAAACTTCATGCAAGTCGAGCTGCCCGAGATTCACAGAATTTACAGAAAATATCACATTTTTGTGATTTATATCGTTATTGGACGATAGATGTCTTAATATCGGGATATGAGATTTTTGGTCATATCGCACAGCCCTAGCCCCAAGCCCGTCCCTACCCCCAAACCAATCACAACAGCGAAGGTGGGACCAAACTATGACACCCCCCCCCCTCCCCACTAGGTGATGGAGCTGATCAAAGGTTTCTAAGGTTATGTTTCTGGGAGGAACCTAAGTCACCCAGTCGCCGTTTAATATCAGGTATTGCACTAATGCAATAATCAAAGTTTCTGTTTTGGCCGGGTTTACCGTATTTTCGCAACTATAAGGCGCACATAAAAGCCTTAGATTTTCTTTAAAAAGTGCGGCGCGCCCTATAGTGCAGTGCGCCCTGTGTGTTGTAAGGAGGACGTAGTAGAGAACACCTTGAGAACGCTAAAGGGTGAAGTGTGGGCGCTGATCGTATATACCGGACAATCGCACATACCTGTATAAAAGAACAGGTATGTGCATTATGTGGAACATCGTTGTTTTAACAACCCTGAAAATGGCAAAGAGACACGCCTATGAAGCACAGTTTAAACTGAAGGCCATCAGCTACGCGGAGGAACATGGAAATCGAGCAGCCACGAGAGAATTTAAGATGAATGAATCAATGGTTTGCAAGTGGAGGAAGCTGGAAAACAAGCTCCGGCAGGTCAAGAAAATGCAGCTGAGTTTCCGCGGACATAAGGCGAGGTGGCCCGAGTTGGAGGAAAGACTTGAGCGGTGGATCATCGAGCAAAGAACGAGCGGGAGAAGCGTTTCGACGGTCACCATTCGGCTAAAAGCAGTTTCACTAGCTGAAGAGATGAACATTGAACATTTCCAAGGAGGTCCGTCTTGGTGCTTTCGTTTCATGAAACGGTGCCATTTTTCCATCCGGACCAGGACTATGGTAGCGCAGCAACTTCCAGCGGATTATAATGAAAAGCTGGCCATCTTCCGCTCCTACTGCAGCAAACACATCAGCGACAAAAACATCCAGCCCAGCCACATCACAAACATGGACGAGGTGCCGCTCACTTTTGATATCCCGGTGAGTCACACTGTGGAGAAGAAGGGGACCAGCACGGTAGCGATACACACAACGGGGCACGAAAAGTCTTCTTTCACTGTTGTGCTTGGCTGCCATGCTAATGGACAGAAACTGCCGCCTATGGTGATTTTTAAGAGAAAGACTTTGCCTAAAGAGAAGTTTCATTACATGAAGGAACCTTTTAAAAAAACAAGCGCGTCCATGCTCACAGGTGTACACGCGGGTGATCACACCCACAAACTACACCCTTTTTGGCTCCTACCTCAAAGCACACTGTGTTCTGTTGATCTTATGTGCTGCACAATAATGTTTAACATTTAGTATTTACTGTCATATTCCCATATATCATTGTGATGTTGTTTATTCTATTACTCTTGTTCTCTTCTGCTTGCTTTCTTTTTTCTTTCTCAGCAGGTGATCCAGGTGATTGATATATGCATTTTTTTTTTCTCTGCCCGTTCTGTTGGTTTTTGTCTTTTGCCCTTCTCCCCCGTCCCTCTTCTCAGCTGTTTCTCTTTCCCTCTTTCTTTCTCCCCTTCTTTCCCCCAGTCAAGTCTGTCCCGTATTCAGTAAGTGAAAATAAAATAAACAATAAAAGGTGAATCAAATAGACCATTACGGCAAGGCTGGGATGGTCAGTTTGGTAAAGTAAATCCGTTGGGCATCTTTCTTTGCCTTTAGACAACAATTCTGATGGCAAAAGAACCAAACGGGACAGGCCAAAAAAAAAGAGAAAAAAAAAAAGAAAAAAAAAAAAAGAGAAGTTTCCAGCAGGAATCATCATTAAGGCAAATGAAAAGGGCTGGATGGATGAGGAAATGATGAAAGAGTGGCTGAGGGAGGTGTATGTAAGGAGACCAGGTGGTTTTTTCCACGCATCACCATCGCTGTTGATCTGTGACTCTATGCGTGCCCATCTCACAGCCGATGTGAAAAAACTAGTGAAACAAAGGAACTGTGAGCTTGCTGTCATTCCGGGAGGCCTGACAAAGGAACTCCAACCGCTGGACATCGGTGTGAACCGGCCGTTCAAAGTAAGGCTGCGAGCGGCGTGGGAGCAATGGATGACCGATGGGGACCACAGTTTCACTAAGAGTGGAAGGCAGCGCCGGGCGAGTTACGCCACAATTTGCGAATGGATTGTAGATGCTTGGGCTAACATGTCTGCTGGCACTGTTGTTCGAGCTTTCGCAAAAGCCGGCATCATTTCCAAGGAGCCGCACGGCACGGAAAGTGACTCTGACAGTGAAGAAAGTGAACTTGGCATGTTTGATGGAGATTTAGCGCAGCTGTTCAATTCAGACACAGAGGATGAGGACTTCGATGGGTTTGATTGATGACAATTACCGGTAATAAAAATGTGAGTACCAAACTCAGTTTTGCTCCCGCTTCATTTTTAGATACGCATACTTGTATGTTTGTATGCTGATGATGATGACAATTACCGGTAATAAAAATGTGAGTACCAAACTCAGTTTTGCTCCCGCTTCATTTTTAAATACGCATACTTGTATGTTTGTATGCTGATGATGATGACAATTACCGGTAATAAAAATGTGAGTACCAAACTCAGTTTTGCTCCTGCTTTATTTTTAAATATGCACACTTGTATGCTTGTGTGTTGTTGTTGATGACGATTACCGGTAATAGAAATGTGAGTAAGGTAAATGTGAGTAAGGTCCTCAACCTTTTTTGCGCCACGGACCGGTTTATGCCCGACAATATTTTTCACGGACCGGCCTTTAAGATGTCACGGATAAATACAACAAAATAAAACTAGTACCGGTACCGAAAAAAGAACATTTATTCATAACACACGTGAAAAGACCCAGGAAAACCGAGTTAACGATAAAAACTAACAAAATAACGCTGAAAACCGATAAAAACCCTGAAAACCATACATTTTACACCTGAGCCTCAACTCTCGCGGCCCGGTACCAAACGACTCACAGACCGGTACCAGTCCGAAGTCCGGGGGTTGGGGACCGCTGGTGTAGCAGATTCTTAGCTGGTGTGAAGTTAATACAGCCACGGAGTGATGACGGGGTCGCGGTAAAGCTGTCCATCCACATAGAGCCGGTCCACAGCGATGGCAGCGCGGGAGCCCTTCTGGATGAAGCCACGTCAGATTGTGAAGAGGACCCTGCGTCGTTACAGGATCTCTTTTGGGAACTGCCGATGCTTTGATTTCTAAAAGTAGCTGGTGATTGTACACATGTAGACCAAGGGCGTTTTGGGCTAACATAGAAAAGGATAAAGCTAGTAAAAGCCAAAGCAAAGCTAGCAGAGTTTACTGACGCAATGTCAACAGACGTGTCACCGTGCATACTGCTGCTGCCGTCTTGCCCCCAAAATTAGCGCCCCCCCTTTCACCCTTCGCACCAACTGACCAGTGGAGAATAACACCAACAGGGGCAGTAAACTGAGCTAACTAGGAGCAGCTAGCTAGCCCAACTCAGCAGAGGTTTTCCCAGAGAGATGAAGAGCGTAAGAACTGAGGGATGATTGTGATGACAGGGGTGTATATTTGCATGTCGGGCTGTGCACACGTCATCACAGATCGTCTGCCTTAAAGGCGTGAATAAAGGTTTCCTCAGCCAGGCGTGATATCCCATACCCCGTGTGTTGTACCGAGTGTATTGACTGAAAAGAAACTACTTCAACCTTTGGTTTAAAACTAGTGTTAATGGAAGAAGTTTGAAGGTTGAGTTTGTTCCACGACTGCATTTCACTCACTGCCTCTGTTTGTATCTCTGTCACTCCAGGACCAAAATGGAGCGAGACGTCAGCGCTCTCAGGAGGCCGACAAACCTCACAGAAGAAAGGAACAGAAAAAATACAGCTGTGATGAGTGTGGGAAGGATTTTACTAAGGCTGGAAGCTTAAAAATACACCAACTGATCCACAGTGAAGTTAAACCATACAGCTGTGATGAGTGTGGAAAGGATTTTACTTATGCTGGAAGCTTGAAAAGACACCAACTCATCCACAGTGGAGTTAAAGCATACAGCTGTGATGAGTGTGGAAAGTCATTTACCCTGGCTGAACACCTAAAATCACACAAACCTGTTCACAGTGGAGTTAAAGCGTACAGCTGTGACTTGTGTGGACAGTCTTTTACCCATCCTGGAAGCTTAAAAGCACACCAACTCATACACAGTGGAGTTAAACCGTACAGCTGTGACTTGTGTGGACAGTCTTTTACCCAGGCTGCACACTTAAAAAGACACCAACTCATACACAGTGGAGTTAAACCGTACAGCTGTGACTTGTGTGGACAGTCTTTTACCCGGGCTGGAAACTTAAAAAGACACCAAGTCATACACAGTGGAGTTAAACCATACAGCTGTGGTTTTTGTGGACAGTGTTTTACCCATCCTGGAAACTTAAAAGCACACCAACTCATCCACAGTGGAGTTCAAGCGTACAGCTGTGACTTGTGTGGACAGTCTTTTACCCGGGCTGGAAACTTAAAAAGACACCAATTCATACACAGTGGAGTTAAACCGTACAGCTGTGACTTGTGTGGACAGTCTTTTACCCGGGCTGGAAACTTAAAAGCACACCAACTTGTCCACAGTGGAGTTAAAGCATACAGCTCTGATCAGTCTGATAAAGCTTTTACTCATAGTAGCAGCCTACAGAATCATCAGGTTACCCACTCTGGATTCAAGGCGTACAGCTGTCACATTTGTGGAAAAACCTTCCGCTGGCCAGGCAACCGAAATATTCACCTACGCATTCACACCAAAATTGATGTTTGCTGCTGTGATCAGTGTGGCAAAATTTGTGTGACATACAAAAACTTAGAGCAGCACATGTTTTCCCACACTGAGGAGAGACCTTATAAATGTGACCTGTGTGAGAAGACTTTTAAATCTCCACATTACCTCAAATCACATCAAAAGATTCACAGCAGAAAGAAACTCTAAAAGTGCAGTTACTGTGAGGTATGTATTTTTCTTTTTACAGTTATTTCGAAGTATTATGTGAATGAAATTTAATTTCAAAGCTTATATGAGACATGAAAACTTCACATACAGAATATTGAGTAACATCTGACACAAATTTCCTGAAACTTTCCTGATATTGCAAAAACGTAACATTTTAAAAGCTTCTCTCATTTCTAACATTCACACTCCAATGGATGCAATGGATATGCAGAGTAGAGCATCCAGGGGTTTAAACCACCAATCTTCCCATTAAGTAGATTACCTACAAATTAAGAGTTATTGCAGCCCAGTAAGCTGACTGTTATAATGTAAAAATTAAAATGTGGAAGTTGGCAGAGCTGCTCTTTATTTCAGGCGACGTTCAGGATAGAAATGTTGAAGGAATTCCCTGACTTACACGGTCATTGTGTCTTTGTTTAGAAGCAGAGCAACACAGATGGATCCCTGTCGTCACTGTGGTGGTGGGAAAGTGTTTCGCTGTGATCTTTGTGGAAAAACTTAGTCATTTAAAGAGCCTAAAAATACGTCAACGCAGACACACTGGAGACGAAATGAATTACTGCAAAGAATGTGGGAGAGGCTTCCCCACATCAAGTGAATTAAAACAACATGAACTCTGTCACAGTGGGGTAAAAAAGCACGTTTGTGACCAGTGTGGGTCATCCTTCATCAGTGCAGGTAATCTTAAAGAGCATAAGAGTGCACACAGGAGAGAAACCATACAAGTACAGACACTGTGACCAAAGGTTCTCACAGTCAGATATTCATAACCTTCATGAACTTACACACATTGAAGGGAGCTACAGCTGTGACCAGTGTGACAAGAGCTTCAAGAATCTCAGTTCATACCCCGAACACAAACGATCCCACGCTGTAAATAAACTGTTTCACTGTTACCAATGTGCAAAAACATTCACTTCGTTATCTGCTCTGTGCAAACATCAGCGTGATTATGCAGAACTGAAATCACTGTATCACAATCAATCTGAAGATCCTCTTCTGGTTTCAGGATCAGACTTAAAAACCTTGAGATCAGGCTCCACAGATTTCAGCTGGAGTCTCCTGTAAAGAGTGCAGCTGATGTCACACTTGGATCTGATGAGCTAGCTCTGCTTTCTGGACCTGCAGTGAATAATCCTAAATGTTACAGTTAGGGAACTACAAGTGTGTATATATATGTACATCAAGTTTATCTTTTATTTTTTTTCCTTTGGATAATTTTACAATGGTAAACAGTAGTGGTAGAGCTGTGCGATATGACCAAAATCTCATATCCCATTATAAGACATCTTTTGTGCGGACAACGATATAAATCACAAAAATTTAACATTTTCGGTAAATTCTGTGAATCTCGGGCAGCTCGACTTGCGTGACGTGTTTCCAGCTGGGTGTCATGTACCTGGAGTCGAGTGTTTTAACAGATGCATGAAATTATACATTTTTAGACAGAAGTTGTAATGGCTGCCATTTTCTTTGTATTTATTACACGGCGTGCTGCAGGAAAAAGGCTGTTCTAACGTTTCAGTGTAAGGTTTATTTTTTTAGCACCTGACGGCTCCTTTCTGCTTCTCGTCCGTGAACACTCTTCATACTCTTTCGCAAGATTCAGTTTATTTTGAAAAGTCTCAACAGGATCTTGAGCTTTATTGTGAAAAGTTTTTGTGCAAAACAAACAAGCGGACTAAGGACAGCGCTAGTAAGTACTAGAGATGGACCGATCCGATATTACGTATCAGTCCAGTACTGACCTAAATTACTGGATCGGATATCGGAGAGAAATAAAAAATGTAATCCGATCCATTAAATATCTAAAAAGCACCTCACAAAACTTGCGACATGGCACAACTCGGCTCATAACCATAGCACATCGGAGCTGTATGCGTCACGTGATGGAGCAGCTGTGGCATGGGAGACCTGTCGGCGGTCTGGTTGAGCATTTGGAGCCTCGCTACCAAACCGTCATTTCAGTTATCCCAGAGAGAAGTAAAGCACGTGTGCAAGTTCATCTCTGAATGTTTGTAAAGCATTCCCACGTTAAGCTTAACAACCGATATATGGAGCGACTGCCTCTTCTCTCTCCCTCCCTCTCCTGCTGCTACTTCAATCGTGAAACTGATTAATGATCAGCTGATCGGCTTTTCTGTCGCGAGTCCGTCTCTCTTGTTTGTGTATCGCCCACTTTGCACCAGAAAGAGGAAACCAGCAGCTGAACAACAGCAGCACGTTTAAGCTTGATAATCTGTTGGTAGAATTTATTTAATATTACTTTCTACACCAGGATCCTTTTCCAGCTGACGGCTGTAACTGTGCAGGGGCGGAGCAAAGTTTAGCCAGGGCATGAACAGCGAAAAGGGGGCACAAAGACGTACTTTCTTTCTTATTCTCATTTAAAATATCTAGCGTTTAATAAATAATTATCTGAATCTTACACCCAAAGTTTTAATCTGATGTAAAATGTATAGAAGTCCATTACTGTATATAGTAACTATTAAGTCTAATATACCCTAGTAAGCTGTAGTACTTTTTCCTTTGGGAAGGTACCATCTGTGCAGTCTGAAGTTCTGTTGAAGAAAGATGTTGAATCTATTTAACTATCGTTAAAAAATAATTGATTTCTGTGTATTTTTTTTCACACTGCATCAAATTAAAGTTGATTACGTCGATTAAGCATCATGAGGTGGGGGGTGGTTCCCTATTTTTATTTTTTATTTTTTGCTGGCAGTTTGCCATCCTATTAGTTAGGCTGCTTACTCTTTAAAATACATGAATAGGGAGGATGGTGCAGGTTTAAGGTTATTAGATTGATCAGTTTTGCTGAACTATGAAATATTTTGGGTGCAGTGTATTTATTGCATACAGGTATAACAGAATAGCTTTAGTAGGTTTTTTTAAAACTAGAGTTTGAACTTATACAAAATGCAGCAAGATATTAAAAAACAGTTTATTGATTAAAAACACACTATCGGATTCATATTGGTATCCGCTGATATCCAAATTTATGATATCGGCATCGGACATAAAAAAAAAAAAAGTGGTATCGTGCCATCTCTAGTAAGTACTCTCTGCTTATGACCCAAAAAACCCCACAAAAAAACAGAAGTTTTAGGAGTGACGGTGAGAGAGAGAGACAGCAGAAAAAGAGAGAGAGCGAGTTCTGAACAACTCAGAACGAGGCCTCAGAACAAATAAAATCAATATTCGAACCCAAAGTAAAAACAAGATCCAGTGTGTGCCCTTTGTTATGTGTGGGGCCTGACACATGCGGCGTAAAATGAAAATAAACCATAATGTTGATAAAATTTCTGGCAAAGACGTTGGAGTCATCATCAACATGTAGGTTAAAATCCCCAACTAAAAGCAGTCAGGACAACCTCATAGTAGAGGACAGGACGTAGGTGATCCAGGAAAAGAAAAAAAGGACACAAAGACAAAGGTGTTCTACTAAGTTGAGAGCAGGACACTGTGCAGACCAGTCAAGTTCTCCCACACCAAACTCTCTTTATGGACCTTGCTTTGTGCACTGGTGCACAGTCACGTTGGAAGAGGAAGGGGCCATCCCCGAACTGTTCCCACAAAGTTGAGAGCATGAAAATGTCTGCTGAGCTGGAAGCAGCCGGAAAGCTGTAGAAGCCCAGAAGTGGAATGTGGAAGTTAATAAACACACTTGTCCTGTAAAAGAAAAAAAGAAAAAGAAAAAAAGGACAGGAAGTAGCTGAACTCCAACAAAAATAAGCTGTTTGGGCCAGCTGGACGATTCACTACAGCACAATAAAAAGGATCCTTATTTCCGACAGAAAATATCCAATTTTCACTCAGTCAGGTCTCAGTCAGAAATAAGAAGTCCAGTTTTTTAGAAGATATAAAATCGTTAAGCATGAACGACTTATTAGTCAATGATCGGGCATTAAAAAGCACCATGTTCAGCGGGGTGGAAGGATCGTTTTTAGCAGAGGCTCGAATTATTGGACGTAAATACTCACCAGTGGCGGTCCTAGCCAAACAGGCTAGGACCGCCACTGGTGAGAATACACCTCCCTATCTCCTTACCTTTTGTTTTCATGCTGATATCAGCTTTAACCAACACAATAAAGTCTCTTTTTATTGTTGTGTAGTGTGAGATTATTATATTATCTTATGCCACATTATACCCCTAATTAAAGATTGTGAAATTATTATGTAGTTTTAGTTTCCATTATTCTCCTGACTTAGAAGAAGGTGATAACTATTACATTTATTAAACTGATTTGTATTTCATTAGACTGCTGACTTATTATGAATGGATGATATTGTTTTATGATGCATGTTACTGCTGCGTTATAAGAAATATTGTTTTCAGAGAGTCATGGCCTTATTTGTCTGATTAGAAAAGAACAGAACATACTGCACAGGAAGCCAAGGTCATAACTTCGGCTCACTGAGAGAGAGAAAGAATGTGGATGTTTAGGTTTTATGACTTTGGAGGGGGGCTGAAGGTATAAGAATGTGAGAAACGCTCAGACACTTCAAGATCAGGCGGACACCCTCCCGCGCTCATCTCCCCTCCGGGTGGTTTATGCTCAAAAGTGTTGTATGGAATAATGAGAATTGTATGGAATAAAATGATTGTTGATTGTGCATTTATGTGTTGTCCTTCCTTCAGCCCAAAGATGAAAGAATTGGGAGAATTTAACAGTAGAACACGATTTTATCACAGGCAAGGCCATGGAAGCTCTCCTATCTGAAACTGTTCTGTGAGCAATATACCTTCAACTCTCCCTAATAAGGGCATGCTGTCGGTTTCATAGCATTTATCAATTTTTACCCACCAAGTTGACAACATCACTCTCTCACTCTCTGTGGGCAGAGCAAGAAGAAGGCTTCCATATCCTGGATTTTTCCAAACATGATCCGAAGCCTCGGCGCAGTGCGGCCCATCCCTCATCTAAAGGTAAGCGCCGAGCTAATGAGGTCTTCTGCTGCTCTCCTCGTTGTCTGTTCACAGTTTATTGTGAACACGTTGAGAGAAGAGTGAGAGAGTGTTTGGAGAAAAACACCAGCTAATCATTAGCTCAGCATGCTGGGAGAAGTTGAGCATTTGCTCGCAGAAATTTGGAGCAGAAAAGTCTTTTCATTGTTCCTGCAGCTGTTTTTCTGCATCCACCAAACCTCTACGGCCTCAATTCTATTTGAAGTGATAACAGGAAATCTGATCTACAGCTGCACCCTATCATCTAAACAAACTTGAGCACATTTTATTTTAGTCATTGTTTTCTTCTACGTGCAGTACAGAAAATCTCAACAAAAGTAATCAGTTGGCATCTGTGATTAGTTAGTGTGATCTGAACAACTTCTTCTTTGATTGGGTGACAGCAGTTGAAAGTAATTGGATGTGACAATTATGGGGAGGGCCCTGAATAATGTTAAGAAAATGGCATTTTAAAAGCTGTCACAGTTGGCACTGAGCTCTGGAAAAATTGACGTTTTTACTGGTCTTTGAACGCCGCTTTTTCTGCCAGGCAGAAAGCAAGGGTTTAAAGCCGCCCACTGGTGTAAAATCGGCGCTCTCACTTTTTACACGTCGATTTTACGTCATTGATTGATTGAGACCACGAGGCTGACCTCAGCGAAGATCAGAACACAGTTATTGCTCTGTTAGTTTCAGCATCAAAGATCTGCAGTGACAACCAGAGGTGTGGCCTCGAGTCACATGACTTGGACTTGAGTCACATGACTTGATGTCATTTAGTCATTTAGTTTATGACTTTAGACTTGACTTGGACTTTTAAACCAATGACTTGGGCTTGAACCTGTTTACTTCAAAGACTTGAGATTTTACCCCAAATCTAAAATGTAACACACATATTACATAAAAAGTGCGCACTGTTAATTCATTTCATTCATTCTTACCACACTGCGTACTTATGGGTGCGTGAGCTGTATCACAGCCAATCAAGTGAACCAGATTTTGTTTTTAAATAACAAAAAACAAACGGTCAGGCCAAAAATGCCCCTGTGATTCATTTTTTTCAGGTAGATAAACTATGAAGTAGTGTGTGTGTAGCCGGAAACACGTGATCTCCACAGTAGGCGGAAATACGTTCCTGCATGGATCATCAACTGCGGAAACCTTGCAAGTTGATCGTAAAGGTTAGCACAGAGTCTTTCATACATAAATTCGCCGTTAATAATTATATAATTCTAGGAATCATCTACTTTGTTTACACTGATTACGTTGGCACTTTGTTAGCGTTACAACAACGGTCAGACCCCCGAGGTATCTAAACTTTAGTAAGGAATGTGCACTTTTGACACCTCTGGTTAGCATTTAGTGGTCAGTTTCAAATGTATTTAATTTTTGCTTGTTATGAACAAATTCACTTCACTGCTTTTCACGATCTGTAACATCAATGCACATTGTTCCATTTACTGCATATTGCACTTTATTCATGTCTCTCATTCCACCTGCATCAACATTGTAAAGTTTGTCATGAAGAGGTTTATATATTTATAAATATTCTCTATTCCATTCTGTTCTGCTTTTTTATTGCCCAGATTAGTTAGTCTTTGTTAAATTGTCTGTTATATGTCAATAGATACGTATGTCACAAATAAAAGTGTCTTGAAAATTATGTTTTTATAAAGAATTTTCTCCCAAATCTCTTACATGCTAACTGTAACGTGTTATTTCTGCTAAAACCTGAACTTAAATGTGTATATGGTGTTTATCTGTTTTTCTCTCTGTTTTAGATGCACATATCAATGTGGATTTCTGCCTCCAAGCCAGAATTGCAGGAATGCACAACATGTTGCAGAAGACTCTTTCACTGCCCTCTGTGCCCCACTTTCAGCCCTACTGTCAGGGCAAAGATCGAGGAGCATATAAATGGACACATTAAAAATGCTTTGTGATGGGTCTGTCTAGCACAGACACACTGGAACGAGAGAATTTTAATACAACACCAAAAAGCATTAGACACCAAGCAGACAAAGTTCTTTGTGTTACTCGTATACGAGGGAGAGAACCACGACAAGCGCTGTTCCTTCGTTTGACCTCAGTCGCTCTCGTCGGCTCCCTCATAACACTGCTCTTTTATTGAGGTTACATGAATATACATAGGTTTATTAACATATATGACGTCTACATACAAACGAAGAGTACCTTGTCTGTGTGTTCTGTGTGTGTGTGTGTAAACAACTTCCTTAAACCTGCTGGTCTGGAAGTCCACCAGTTCATCTAAACAAAAAGCACTTAGACTAGAACAGATATAGATACGTTTATCCTACCACAAAACAATAAGAGAAGGTACGACCTCTCCCACGCTCCCAGGATGTGGGTGTGAATGACAGAACACTCTGGAATGCACGCAAAGTCTTTGCAGGCTCCTAAGGATCAACCCTCTACCAACATGACATTGATTATAAAACTCTAAGCATATATGAGTAGATATTTCTAAGCATAAATGACAATCCAATAATGTAAACCTGACAGTTCCGCCCTTTAGAAAAGTTCCCAGTTATGATCACCGCATGTCTGACAGTGTCAATGCAAACACACAGCATATGTCAATCACCCTAAATTACTGTAAAAGTACAAATGTATTAGCAGTCCTCTTATTCCTCATTGATCTCATCCAATGGTAAACTGCATCCCACAAGTGAACAAACGAATTGTTAATAGTTAAAGGAGAAATTAACATCCCAGCTTGGTGGTGTTCCTCATCTAGGCATGTAAATCACACGTCTCTCTGCAGAGTGTTTTAAGTTCTGCAGGGCGTCATAAATGTCTCTTCCAGTTGTCTCCATCACTGTCCACAGGACCAGAGTCCAACATGTATGTAGAATAGACATTCAAACATACCAGGTGTTTTTGTTGCTTGTCAACATGGCTGTCAGCTATCTCCAAAGCTGCAGGCCTCGTCCTGCGAGGGGGATTTCATGACTCCTCTACTGTCCATCCCTCTCTGCAGAAAAACCCCTGTGTGGAAAGCGTGCTGGATCCAGTTATCTTACTGCTGTTATGATCCCAGCAGTCTTCAGAGTGTCATTGTATGCATAGTACAGTGGCACAGCATTAGGTGATGTTCATAGGAGATTGCTGCCGTCACCACCATAGCTTCTGGTTCCTGTGCTTTTCACAGAATCATGATCCCATCCTCGAACTCCCTCTGCGCTGTGGATGGAGCTTGGCACGCTCCCCTCATCCTTCAGGTGCCCGTCTGTTGTCCACAATCTCCTCTGTTGGCCTCTGGAAATCCCCCTCGGCACAGCTCTCATTCCAACGCAGCTTCATGGTCCTTGCTGTGGCTCTGGAATCTGATCTGACGATGGGCCCCAAGCAGCACGACCTTTGACCTCAACCACTGACTGGGCTGTCAGCTATGCCTGGAATGGTTCTTGCTTCTCACTGGGCCTCTGAAGATTTTTAGGAGATCCCTTTCAGCAATATTCTGACTGCTGCACCTGTATTTCCTTGCTAAGAGGAAAAACTTCTATTTGGAGAGCATGTCAACAATCATCAAACCACATTTCTCTTTAGTTCAGTGAACTTCACTTATAGGCCGTGAAAGCCTCATCTGAACCTGGATGCACCACTTGCATAGTTTTAATACCTGTAAATGAACTGTTAATTCCACAAATCCATGCAAAAATCATATAAGACATAGAAAACATAATGTAAACCTGACACTTTGCCTTTCAAAGGTATGTTGGCATTAAATATACCTCATAGTTAAAGTTATAAATATGCACTTCTTTTCAGCACTTCTGCAGTCTCTTTGTTGACTTAAAAGTTGCTTTTCACATTGTACAGTTCAATTCATTCATCAGCAAGACAAAAAGTGTGTTTTCATAAAAAATGTTTTCCTGTTCACCACATTTTTTGACAGCTCTTATGATTTATACCAATTTGCTTTCATTATTGAGGATGGCTTGGATATTTTTGTTAATATGTACAATATGTTGTTTGTTTTTATTAATATGTACAATCAGATTGTTAGATAAACTGATTGCATTCTGTACAACTACATTTACATGTTGTTGACTTTTCTTTTTTTTCTCTCTCTCTTCCAGACAAAATGATATGCCGGTGCACTTTCGCTGCCCTGTCTGTAACATGACAGTCATACAGCGTGGTGATATGGCAAGGCATTAATTGTCATGTCAGCATTCAGGACTGCTCCCCACTGAACTCTCCGATGAGCCCTGCCCCTCTCCCGCTGACCAGATCACAAGCTTGTTGATAAATGGGACTGAATGCAAAGATTTCAGAGAGATTGAAAAGGAAGTCTTCACTTTTTATTCCAAATTGTACTCCTGAGAATATTCAGCAGCTGATTCTGATAGTTTCTTTAATAAGATTCATAATCTCATCCCATGTATTGACAAGCCGTTCAAAGATCTGTGTGATTCAGAGCTTAAAATTGAGGAACTGGATTTAGTGATCATGAAAATGGCATTAGACAAGTCCCCAGGGACAGATGGACTCACTACTAATTTTTATCAATTCTTCTGGAAGGACCTAAGAACCTTATTATTTGATGCATTAAAGGAATCTATAGAGAAGAAAGAACTGATGCCAAGCATGAAACAAGAGTTGATAACCCTGATCCCTAAATCGGGTAACGATAAAAATTTAAAACCCATCACCTTAAACACGGACTATAAGATCCTGTCTGGCAAAGGGCTGAGAGGCTAAAGAAAGGCATCTCAAACATTATCAGTGAAACACAATCAGGTTTTTTGAAAGGAAGACTAATTGTTAACAATATTAGGCTGATTTTGGGACCTCCTTGAGTACAGTGAAATAATCCAAGAGAGAGGGTACATCCTGTACAAAGCATTTGACTCAGTTGAACATACGTTCATATTAAAAACTCTGCAGTCTTTTGGTTTTGGAGAGGAATTTATAAATGTTATAGAGATGCTATATAATGACATCAACAGCTCTGTTTTGCTAGAACATGGTACATGTTCAAGGTTTGAGGTTAATAGAGGGATAAGGCAGGGATGTAGCAGCTCACCACTTCTGTTCATCATGGTTGCTGAGCTGTTGTCTATTTTGATTAAAAACAGTCACATTGAGGGGTTAACTGTGATGGGTGAACAGATAATAATCAGTCAGCTGGCAGATGATACCACCCTGTTTTTAAAAAAATGAGGACCAGATTCCTTCAGCCTTACAGGTGATCAACCACTTCTCCAAAGCTTCTGGCCTACAGCTGAATATTAATAAATGTGAAATACTAGCTCTGCATGAGTGTCCCCTGCAGGCAATAAATAATATACAGATCAAAAAAAAAGAGATGAAGTATCTGGGCATTGTAATTTGCAAGGATAAGACATCAACAGAAAATAAGAATATCTGTACCAATATAGAAAAGTGTAAGTTTTAAACAGGTGGCTGCAGAGGGACATAACTCTGTTTGGGAGAATCTTGCTAACCAACATGGACCAAAGAGTAATCTTTTTTTTTTTTTTTTTGCCTGTCCCGTTTGGCTCTTTTGCATCAGAATTGTTGTCTAAAGGCAAAGAAAGATGCCCAACGGATTTACTTTACCAAATTGACCATCCCAGCCTTGCCGTAATGGTCCATTTGATTCACCTTTTATTGTTTATTTTATTTTCACTTACTGAATACGGGACAGACTTGACTGGGGGAAAGAAGGGGAGAAAGAGAGAGGGAAAGAGAAACAGCTGAGAAGAGGGACGGGGGAGAAGGGCAAAAGACAAAAACCAACAGAATGAGCAGAAAAAAAAAGAAAAGAAAAAGAAAATGCATATATCAATCACCTGGATCACCTGTTGAGAAAGAAAAAAGAAAACAAGCAGAAGAGAACAAGAGTAATAGAATAAACAACATCACAATGATATATGGGAATATGACAGTAAATACTAAATGTTAAACATTATTGTGCAGCACATAAGATCAACAGAACACAGTGTGCTTTGAGGTAGGAGCCAAAAAGGGTGTAGTTTGTGGGTGTGATCACCCGTGTGTACACCTGTGAGCATGGACGCGCTTGTTTTTAAAAGGTTCATGTAATGATCTGCTAGAGGGTGTGGGGGGGGCCACAGCCCCGTCCTCCAGGGCATGAAGCAGGTATGGAGGAGATCAAAACTCCAGACATCCAGAGGCCCCCAGACCACAAGAGACCAAGGAAGACCAACAGAGGGGCAGCTGCGCCACTGTCCCAGAAAGAGCTGAGGAGAGTCCCAGATGAGGGCTCACTCAGCAGCCGCGGAGCAGAAGCCAGGGGGGGTTGCAGTGACGAGCCCGTGAGCTCCGCTGGCAGCCAGCTGTGCCTGAGTGACCGAGCCCCAGGCCGAGAAACCGAGGGCACCCCACCCCAGAAGTGGCCCGAGCGAGCCAAAGAGTAAACTTTCAAAAGTAAGTACTGAACATAACAATATTAGTAATTTCACAATATCGGGGTCAACCTTCAGGATCAATAAAGTTTTATTGAATTGTTAGTTGACCTTAATCTTACAGAGAATGTGATGATTTCATGGATATTTAAAGTCAGCACTGAGACAAATTTAGTAATGCCAACATTACAAAAGAACAATATTTGTCTCTTATATATAACACAGTCAAAGGAACCTGTCTTTAAGTGAAGATTTAAGGTGACGGGAAATATAAATAAGTGCAGCTTGAATCTTTAATGAAGCTCAGTATTTGAAACAGAGTTCATGTTCACTGCTGTAATAACTAATAATGATTGAAATAACAACCTTAATATTGGCCATATTATATTTACATTACCAAAGTAAGATGACTTTAGTCTCATGAACAACATGAGCTAATTGTTATTTACTAGCTGATCTTAAATGACTGTTCAGTACAGAAATGAAGCCCAACAATCATGTTTTACAGTCCTGTGGTCTCAGCCTCAGATATTTATCAAATCAAAGCTCATGTAGAAACAAATAAACAAATAAAAGATTTTCTCCTTCATTTCTGTCAAACAAAGCTGTATGAAACATTTCCAGCTGTTAGTATCATGGTTGCTAGGCAACCTGGGCAGTGCAACAGAGGCTAGACCGTCCCATTTCACAAGCCTCATGTTACGCCCCTAGTCTAGGCGTGTAGAGACGCACATAAGGTTGGAGGAGAGACAGACAAATCCCCGCCCTGGTTCCCAAGCCAAACATCCAAAACCAGTTGTGAGTAAAAAAAAAAGGTGATTTTATTGAAGGTAATGAAGCACAGCTCCAGGGTGAACCCAGGCCAAAATAATAAACAAAACCTACTAAGTCCCACCAGAAAACTAACTAAACCCTAAGAAAGAAACAGAACAAACAAATGACAATACTAACCCTCGCTCCCTAACCCGGAAAATAGGAGAAAACTGTTCCAAAGAAAAGGTGGCTCACCCCTTCCGCTTCAGCCTAAGGGTGCCTAAGCACTAAGTTAATGCACCAGCCGTAACACCTCGCACTTCCGGCCGTAGCGGTCTTTGAGTACGCGGCCCGTGTGGACCGTTAAGGCTGCGTACTTTAAGGCTGCAGACCCTGAATTGGGATACAGCCAGGTGAGTGCAATTAAGGGCCAATCAGGAGCGAGAAAGCAAAAGAAGAAACAAGGTAAATCTGGTCATGTGAGGGAGAGTGAGACAAAGGGTAAATAAAACAAGAATCTTTAAAACAATAATTAAGCAATAAACAATTAAAGGACAGAAAAGTTTATTTTCACTTTCAACTATAGACACTTGTTCCTTAAAAACAAAAACTGTACAGTCAACACTTTTCTGCAATTTTACATTTATTTCTCACAATTTAAGTCCAAACAATCATGCTGACAGTTTTTCCCCCATTTGTTGTGTATAAAAGCAGTTAAATATGTAATTTCTTTACACTGACAGAAAGGGGAGTTTCACTGAACCGGTCCACTAAAGATCACAGTGGCTGTGATGTAAGATGAGTTTGAGAGGGAGAAAAAAAAAACATTAAAGTGATTTATTCAGGCTGCTTGGAGAAAAGGCCAAATACTTTTGATCCAGTGATCACTGTCCTGCATGATCACGCTGATGTTTGCACAGAGCAGATAATGAAGTGAATGTTTTTGCACATTGGTAACAGTGAAACAGTTTATTTACAGCGTGGGATCGTTTGTGTGCGGAGTATGAACTGAGATTCTTGAAGCTTTTGTCACACTGGTCACAGCTGAAGTTCCCTTCAATGTGTGTATTTTCATGAATATTACGATGACCTGACCGTGAGAAGCTTTTGTCACAGTGTCTGCACTTGTATGGTTTCTCTCCTGTGTGGACTCGTTTATGTATTTTAAGATCACGTGCAATGGTGAAGGATGACTCACACTGGTCACAGACATGCTTTTTAACCCCACTGTGACAGAGTTCATGTTCTTTTAATTTACTTGGTATGGGGAAGCCTTTCCCACATTCTTTGCAGTAGCTCATTTTGTCTCCAGTGTGTCTGCGTTGATGTAGCGTTAGACTCTTTTGATTACTGAAAGTTTTTTCACAAAGGTCACAGCGAAACTCTTTCCCACCACCACAGTGACGACAGGGTTGAGAACTGGATCCATCTGTGTCGCTCTGCTTCTAAACAAAGACACAAAGACAGAGTAAGTCAGGGAATTGCTTCAACATTTTTATCCCGTTTTTAATCACCATTTTAATGATATACAAGTACAGAAGCTCAGAGACATACATAGAATAGAATAGAATGCCTTTATTGTCACTACACAGTTGTATAGTGAGATACAGAGCATCTCCACTGTATACATACAGATGTAAAGGAGATGTTGCAACAGTTTGAAAACTTGAGACTTTGTGGGGAAAAAATTGCTTCTGCTTTTGAATTCTTCTCTTTCTATACCTCCATGTGGCAATGTTGGCTGAGTGGTGATAACTATTGTTCAGGAGATTACTCTAGCAGCTTCCTGCACCTTAAAGGTGGGCAGGAATAGTGTGGAGTGTATACGGGCAGCCTCCACCATCTGTTTTCTTTAGCATAGCAGTTAGTGGACTGTAGTTAGATTGCAAAGAGTAATCACTGCAGGTTGAACGGGTCATGGATAGAACATTGAGGTTAGAGCAGGGCGATATGACCAAAAATATTTATCACGATATACATTTAAAAATTTGCGAGAACGATATAACTGACGATATAATTGACACTATACTAATATATTTTCACTTAAACAAGCAGCTGTTTTTTATGTGCATTAAAGTTATATAAAAATGTAACAGTGCAAATTCTTTGCTGACAGTTTAACCAAAAGGCGTTTCCAGTGGAACCTGGCCGACATATCCTCAGCATAACCATGTATAATATCCACAAAACTTAAAACGAGGTCATACACACAATACGGTAACATTATGTTGAAGCACAGTACGTATCGCTCCGCCTACGATAGCCGTAATGCTCCGATAATCCATCAAGCGGTGCGGCTTTGTAGCTTAGCAAAGTCGTACTGAAACATCTGACAGATTTTCGAGCGCCATGCACATAAAATCGTTTCGAGGTCAGTAAACACAACCAGAGTTCATACATAAGGCACACGGGGTTATAAGGGGCTCTGTCGACTTTCAGAAAAATCAAAGGATGATTTTAAGTGCGCCGTATTTTCCAAACAACACGGTAATAACAACGGCCCACTAACATGCTCTACCAAAAATATTTCTTTTTATGTATCTGACAGACGAAAGCTAAACCAGTTCCACACCACTGAAGTTGCAGCATTTTGACAAACCAGTTCTGGTTCATCCGTTTCACTTAACGATCCACTTTCACTCTTCTCATTCTGCATCGCCGCCATGTGCGTATGTAAACAAAGGCACTGCGCATGTGCGCTTTACCCATATTCTATCGCGATATGTCATTTTCCTATCGTTGCCCAAAATTACACCGGTATTACCGTGAACGGTATGATATGGCCCAGCCCTAGTCGAGGTTGACAAAACATCACAGACACATGGAGAACTGGGCGAGTTGCTGACTGTGCAGCGCAATGGGAGAACCAACTGAACTGAGCAGAGAGTCCAGAGTGTGGAGAGCTAAGCTGAGCAATGAAACCAGCTAATTGCTAACATGCTAACACAACTGAATAAGCAGAGTTGTTCCAAACAGCCAGGCTAAAATAACAAGATAAAAATATAAATACATACCTCACAGTAACTGCACTTGTACAGTTTCTTATTGGTGTGGATCTGTTGGTGGACTCTCAGGTAATGTGGAGCTTTAAACGTCTTCTCACACTTGTCACATTTATAAGGTCTCTCCTCATTGTGAGTAAACATGTGATGTTGTAACTGTGTGTCTGTTACAAATAGTTTCCCACACTGATCACAGCAGTAAACTTCATGTCTGGTGTGGATGCGTAGGTGAATATTTCGATACCCTTGATGTCTGAAAGTTTTTCCACAAATGTCGCAGCTGTACGCCTTAATTCCAGAGTGGGTAACTTGATGACTCTTTAAGTAGCTACTGCGAGCAAAAGCTTTGCCACACTGATCACAGCTGTATGGTTTAAGTCCACTGTGGATGAGTTGGTGTGTTTTCAAGCTTCCGGCGTCGGTAAAAGACTTTCCACACAAGTCACAGGTGAATGGTCTCTCCCCAGTGTGGATGAGCCGATGACATTTCAAGCTGGAGTTCTGAGTAAACTCCTTCCCACACTCGTCACAGCTGTATTTTTTCTCTCTCTTTCTTCTGTGAGGTTTGTCGGCCTCCTGAGAGCGCTGACGTCTCGCTTCATGTCGGTCCTGCAGTGACAGAGATACAGAGGCAGTGAGTGAAACGCAGTCACGGAACAAACTTTTTTACTAATGCACGATCTACTGTAGAATATAAAGCACCTTGAGGCGACTGCTGTTGTGATTTGGCGCTATATAAATAAAATTGAATTGAATTGAAACTCCCTCTGTAATGAAAATGACAATAAAGAAAATATTTTGCTCATTGGAAAAAAAATATATTGTATGAAAAATTACTTTATTTTACTTCAGTATCCTTATAAAATGTTATCTTTGTATTTTCTTGTAACTTGACCACAGGTTCAACATTTCTTCCTCACCATCTGTGTTGAGCTCATTGTTTCCTCTGTAGTGGCTGAGCTGAGTCCAAATGGCTGAAAATGTTCCTCCGTCAGATTCTCCTCCTGCTGATCAGCTGCTGGGACACAAAAGAATATTTTTATGTATTTGATCTCTGACAAAAAGAAGCAGAGCAAACACAAACCAGAGAAAGCAACATTTAGAAGATTCATTTGTTCCAGCAGCTGCAGGATGGTTTCTACAGGCTGAGGAACAACAGTCACTGCAGGAATCAACATCTGCACATTGATTTTCTGTTAGAGGAACAAAGTGAATGCAGACACACAGACAGGCTCTCTCCAAACCCTCAGAACAAAAGCTGTCCAGCTTTGTGTGTCTGTCAAAATGCTTTTTACAAACCCTGCTGGAATCAGTGTTGTTACAGCTGCAGTCAAAGCAAGATGGAAACAATGAAGAAGGAAAGTTCAAATCTACTCAGACTAAATGTCTTCAGTCAGTGTGTCAGCCTCCAGTTAACAACAGTGGTGAGAAACTGCACTACTGAACCTCCACTGACTGAGTAACTGTAGTTTGGTGCTTCATCAGAACTTCATGGCAGTTTGTACACAAACTGGAGAAAACATCTAAGAAACTGAAGGTGAGCTGATAGTAAGAGGATCATCATCTCACACTGCACCAGGATTCTCAGACCATGGGTCCGTTCTTCGTACCTCGCTTACTACATCCAAGATCAAATCATCGCGCTAACTTTGAGCTCGCTGTCCCGGTTCTCCGAACACACCTGTTGTTGACGATTAGTACAGCTGGATGAAGTAATGTGAGATCACTGGGTGGCTTAACAGGGGCTACGCATCGATAGTAGAAACATTGATCGGCAACCCTTTGATTGGTCGGCGAAAATGTCGAAGGAGAGCGCTCGGTATTTTTCGGCAGCAGAGCAAGAACTCTTGATTGAGGGATTTCAGGAGTTTCAGAGTTTAATTAAAACGCAAGGGAACACTGCAAAGGCTGCAAAAGCAAGGAGAGAGGGCTGGCAGAAAGTTGCTGACAAATCAAACTCATAAGTAATTTAATAATATTAATAATAATGGATTGGATTTATATAGCGCTTTTCAAGGCACCCAAAGCGCTTTACAATGCCACTATTCATTCACTCTCACATTCACACACTGGTGGAGGCAGCTACAGTTGTAGCCACAGCTGCCCTGGGGCAGACTGACAGAAGCCAGGCTGCCATATCGCGCCATCGGCCCCTCTGGCCAACACCAGTAGGTGGTAGGGTAAATTTATTATATTATATTACATTATATCCTCTTTCACATTAGAGCCACAACAGGACCCACTAGAACATGGGAACAAGTAAAAGTGAAATATAAGAATATTCTACAGAATGGTAATATTTATCACTTATATTGCTTTTCGTCTCTTGGAAAGAGACCCTGAAATAATCTGTTTGTTTGTTTATAACAGCAACCAAGAAAAGGGGCAGAGCAAAAAAAGACAGGTGGTGGTCCTGCACCCCCTCGTCAACAAGTTGGTTAAGTAAATAATACCCTCACGGGAAAATCGATATCTCTCTATGAGCACACTGTCGCGCTGAGCTAAAGGATCCTGTCTGTCCCGCAATATACGCTGGATTCTGAGGACTCTCCTTATCAATCTTGCACCTTCCACAATGGGTTGGTCGCGTATACGGACAGGACATGGCTGCGACAGGCTTCCCAAATCCACCTTCGCTTTTATAGCCGTGGTCTCTCATCTTGATTACACGAAGTAATTTACTATTACTACTCTAAAATAAGAATTACATCTGAAATAATCACATACATGTAATAGAATGATTAATAGTACATTTCCCTTTTTTTACGAAATGACCTGTATGTATCTGTGTGAAATCAATGAAAGAATCAAATACTGCATTGTCTTTAGTTACATTGATGTTATTTATTTATGGAAAAACAGTGGTAAAATATCGCTGTTGCTTTCGTATAAATGAAGCGGACATACCTGAGTGGCCACGATCTAATCCTGTTTACATAAAGTAAGCCTGCTCCCGAGCAGGTTTACGCTTACGGCTCTGTTACTATGACAGCAAGTCCCGGATGAGCTTCGGAGAACCGAACGATCCAGGATCACGCGAAATCGTCAACAATCAAATCCAGCTAACTTACTTAGCCAGGTACGAAGAACGGACCCCATGTCATGGTTCACTTGATCCCTGCAAACAGGCACAAACAAAAACTGTCTAAAGCTTTTGTAAAGACACTGAAGCAGTGGACTGATGAGGCTGTGGAGAATCTGCAGGTGTGTCTGGACTGCACCGACTGGCAGGTTTTCAGGATTGTTACCAACAGTTTGGATTATTATAGAGATGCTGTGACGTCCTGTAACATCAGCTTCTGTGACGACAGCTGCACAGCATCACAGTCTAAACTCCAAAACCTGTTTTCAGCTAATGACTCTGCTTCTGTCTGGAAAACAATCAGACGGTGAACCAACCACAGACCTAAAGACCCCACTGCACCAATAATTCACAGCTAGCAAACAGCCCTGAACAGCTCCTGCTGCGGATTCTACCAACAATGACCTGTTACTCCCCCACCCAAGACTTTCAACACCTTAGCACCCCCCATCATTATAAAACATGGGCCTGGACCTTCTGTAGAACTTCAACTACAGAAATAAAACTGAACAAAACACCCGAGTTCACTCCATGATCAACATTTCATAGAATGAACACTTATAGTCAGGTCTACCTGTGAAAATGAGCATTAAACTTCAAATATTCACGTGAGCAAAAGAAATCAATCTGATCAATGAAAAGTAGAAAAAACTTCTGTCTTCTGTACACAAAACTAAATAAAATCCAACATTCAATCCACAACATGATTAAAAACATTATTCTTCTCCCAAATCACCAAGAGCTGCACATTAACCACCACAATATATTTTTATTCTCTGTGCTTTCAAATATGAACACTGTTTACTTTCATCTGTTTCATTCGTTTTTGTTAACATCTTCCTGTGCATCACTTTACAGCAGCCACACTCATTGAAATGAGACTTTGTAGTTCATTTCCTCTCATGTGTTCATCCACAGCAGCAGGGCAGTCTATTGTGACCCTGATACTGCAGCAGATCTATGGGCTCAAAATGTGGTCATAAATATTTTGTACTTGTAAAAAAGATTTGTGTGTGCGTAAAAAAGATTTGTGTGTGGACTTTGCCAAAAAACCCTGCAAGTTACAAGTACGGATTTTGACCCTATTTTTCTTCCCGTCATCTGATTGGTCAATGTCATGTCAATCACAAATGTAACAATCCAATCAGAGAACAGATGGGTTTGGCTGTCGGAGGGGCGCTTTTTTTGAACTGCAGGTCCTTGAAGGGTGATACAGTTTGAAGCTGGAGGATCGCTATATAAATATCCGATAGCAGCTAGGTCCCCTAACTTTCAGCAGCTGTTGAAAGGAAAAAGTTGTGGTATATCAGTGGTTAGAAATACCATTATTACTTTAGGATTAGTTTAACACAAAGTCAGGGCTGACCCAGGGAGTCACAGTGCGCAGCATAAAAGTCCTTTCACATCGGACGCAGGATGTGCTGCTAATGCTAACTGCTAACTAAAAGCAAAGGATCCAGAATTTGTTACGCTGGCTGCTGGGCTCTGTGGGTTTTTGCAGCAGCTCTACCTGTACTAGATGCACCTGCTCCTTGTCTTTTCTATCTCTGACTTTATGTCCTCTACAAGAGTTTGTTTTTTTTGCTGGTTCTTCAAATGTTCAATAAAAACATGTATGCTAATTCATAACGAAGAAAGCTTTGTAATGAAGACTGTCATTTCCAAAACACTGCCCGTCCCGCGGTCCGCAGCGCTGTTGAAAAGGCTGTGGAAGTCCCTGTATTAAACACATAGACCTGTGACACAAAAAAATCACCAAACTCGGACGACCACAGACTGTTTTCCTTCGTGGTGATGAAGGAAAACGCTGGGTGGGCATTTATACTCAGAGTGAAAAACGATACTCAGGGTTGAGTAACCCCGAACTGTCCAACTCGGAATATTCGGTTTCAGAAAGGCTGATAACAATTAGTTCAATCAACGCGGAGTTGCTTTAATCCCAAGTGAAGCGCGCGCACGAGGATACATAAAGCCCTGATTAGTGGAGCACAGATTAAGCGAGTCACCATGGAGACGGAGGGAAAGAAGGCGCGGTCAATGTATTTTACAGCGCTTGAGGCCGAAATTCTGATGGCAGCATATGCCGATAACATGCAAATTCCGCGGAAAAAAAGTAACACAGCCTCAGCTGCAAAAGAAAGAGAGCATGCATGGCAAAACATAGCCGACAGAGTCAATGCGTGAGTGTTAATTTAAACACTGATCTAGGGATTTCCACCCATTTAACACGTTATTTTATTTTATTTTATTTTGTATTTCATACATTTTATTTTGTGATGTAATGTAAGCGCAGGTGCAACCCAACAGGCCCCAAACGTTCCTGGCAGCAAGTAAAGATGAAATATAAAAATATAGTCCAAACAGGTAAGGTGTAATTGTATTATGAGCCATAGTGCTTGGTCTGTTTGTCCGATGTAAATCAATTGCAGTTAGAGGCTACATTAATTTCCCCTCTGTAAGCACTTATTGAAATTATCTGAGCACATTACAAGTACATATTTGCTTACTCTGTATGCTCAAACGTGACCCGTTATAGCCAACAGAAAAAAAGCGGAGGCCCGAAAAACAGGTGGGGTCCTCCACCACCACCACTCACAGAGGCTGAGCAGTTGGCTTCCACATTTGTGATAATGTTGGCAGCATCACATATGATCTTCACAGTGCAGAGAACACAAATTAGCATCCATTACTATAATGAAATAATTTGTTAGTTTGAAATGCTACAGGGAACTATGTACCTGTACATTAATGCTGTGGAAAGACTTCCTGTTCACATAGTCTCCTTCATTTACTGAAGGAGCAATGATTGGAATGTGAGTGCCATCTATACAGCCAATCACGCCTGGGAACCGTGAGAATAAATGTAAAATTTAAGTAGTAGTTCAAGTATCACCACATCATACATTAAGTTTTGTTCATCCTGCTACCTGCAATTTTGTGGCATCCCTCTTTGATAAATCTTGTGGGTCTATGACCGGGGAACACCACAAACGCGTACAGGAGACGTTTCAGTGCAACTGTAACATTCCTGACTGCCCGACAGACGGTAGCCTTGGAAACGTGCTCAGCGTCACCAATATTATACAGAAAGCTCCCGTTTGCAAAAAACCGAAGTGCAATACAAATAATATGTACAGAACTGAGAGAATGTCCGCGATGTGTCACATGAGCAATATTAGGCCTGAGGATGTTATTCAAATGAATTATAGATTGTGCTGAAAGACTGTAACGTTCACACAGGAAATCATCAGGAAATGATAAAATGTCCAAACACGCTCTAATCACTCTCTCCCGGCGGAGAGCTCTGCGGAGAATTTGGGCTTCAACATCTACTGGCTCTTCAAGGACGGGGCACGCCATGTCTGACACTTCCTACAGTCAGGTTTCTGACAAAGAGGCGGAGAACGTCAGGGTTAGTTGTAGTAAACCTGCTAGGGGGCAGGTTAGCTTCACGGAGTGTCGTCATAGTAACTCACTCAGAATTAATCTAAACTCGCTTTGTGAAACTGAAAACCCAGAGTTTTCGTTATCTCAGGGTATACTTACTCAGAGTTTGCACTAAACCGGCTTCCTGAAATAGGGCCCTGCAGTTCAAAAAAAGCGCCCCTCGACAGCCAAACCCATCTGTTCTCTGATTGGATTGTTACATTTGTGATTGACATGACATTGACCAATCAGATGAAAGGAAGAAAAATAGGGTCAAAATCCGTACTTGTAACTTGCAGGGGGTTTTTTCTAAGTCCACATACAAATCTTTTTTACGCACACACAAATCTTTTTTACACATACAAATCTTTTTTACAAGTACAAAATATTTATGACTACATTTTGAGCCCATAGTGCTCGGGCAACTCAGGCAGAATGCGTGAGTGTCTCCAGTACTCTGTACCGCGGGGCGATGGGTGGGTGGGGGGAGAGTAACGAACTTCTTTTTTCAAATCTATTCTTGGCACCCCCTCACGGCAGTTTCCTTCTTTCTCTTCTTTCATAGCTTACTTCCTGCTACAATCACGAGTGAGGCCTTCATTTCCCACAAAACGCTCAACTTCTCCCAGCATGCTGAGCTAATGATTAGTTGGTGTTCTTCTCCAAACACTCTCTCACTCTTCTCTCAACGTGTTCACAATAAACTGTGAACAGACACCGAGGAGAGCAGCAGAAGACCTCATTCAGGAGCTAAACTCAACATGAACTGAACTCACAGTAAAGTTAGCTCGGTGCTTACCTTTAGATGATGGGATGGGCTGAGGCTTCGGATCATTTTTAGAGAGATCCAGGATATGGAAACCAATATCGGAACGATTAGCCCCTCACACTTCCCTTCTGGTGAAGAAATGACGTAAAAATCGCCGTTTAATAAGTCAGGATCCCGTATTTTACGCCAGCGAGTAGCTTTGAACGTCTGTGTTGCTACCCGATCCGTACCGGAAATCCGATTGCTACCACGCATGCGCAAATATTACGTCACTTCCTCTCTTTGCCAACATTGCGACATTGATACGGGTTTTTTGTTGTGTTTTTTAAAGAACTTAATAAACAATGAGTATACAACATACGAACAGATGAAGTATACAAAAGAACAGGGCCCTATTTCAGGAAGCCGGTTTAGAAAACTCAGAGTGAAAAACGATACTCAGGGTTGAGTTGGTGTCTCTCTCCCCTCCCTCCAGGACATTTACAGCACCCGTCTCACTAAAAAAGCCCTTTGCTAGTTTTTTTTTTTTTTTTTTTTTTTTTTTCTTTTATTAGTAATATAAACATACAAACAAAATGCACCATATATTACAGATTCAGAGAATAAACATTTCTGACATATTAGCAACTTTCATATATAGTGAAAATAAAATATAAAGATGGGGTCACATAAATTAACAGATTATTAACTTACTAAATCAAAATCTTCTACAAAGGAAACAAAAAAAGCAGCCTTTTTCTTTTTAACTAAAGTCAAAGATTTAACCAACAGGTTTAGGTCGTTTTTCCAGTGAGCCAGTGTTGGTTTAATCTTTAAAAAGCGACATTTATGTATAAAATACTTACACAAGATTAATAACACATTAACACCATAATTAGCTTTCTTTTCTTTCAAAAACACTCCAAACATTATCATATTTAAGGTAAATGGGGTAATTTGAATCCCACTGGAATAAAGCCAGGTATGAAAATCCAACCAAAATATTTGTATAAAATTGCACAAAAAGAATAGATGGTCCAAATCCTCCTCTTCTGTTTCACAAAATACACAATTACCCGTTTCTATTTTGAATCTATCACTAAGGAGTCTATTTGTCGGGTAAATTTTATTCAAGATTTTAAATTGGACTTCTTTCCCTTTAGGAGGGATAGGGAAGGTGATATAATCAGTTCTTATTTTTTCAATTTCTTCCCTTTGGAAATCTTTTAATATGTAATTACGTCTAAGTAAATTTGGAGAATAAAGACTCCTTAATGAAGATCTAAGAAACTTATTGTTGCATTTAACATCACAAAATCGAATACCATCTATATATAATTGCCTTAACTTGGGGGAGATGTCAGAATATATTATATCATTTACAACTATGTTTTTAAGTGACAATGGAATGGATTTTATAACCCGATGAAATTTACTCTTAGAACATTGGATATTAAACTTTTGGCAAAAATCTTGATGTCCTAGAACATGTCCTTCCTCATCTACAAAATGGGCAATTGCCCAAACACCTTTTGATAACCAATCTTGAATAAAAATAGATTTTCTGTTCATCAGTATATATCTATTGTTCCAAATTGGGCTATTATGTGGAGTGAAATTATGTTTAAATAACATTTTCCAATAAAGAAGGACCTGTTTATGGAATTCAGAGAGTTTAGCAGGTAGCTTAGTAATTTCAAAGTCACACTTTAGGAGAAAGTCGATACCCCCTAGTGTGTTAAAGACCTTATAAGCCCTTTGCTAGTGATGTGACGTTCTGTATCGAGGCTTCGGAGCGTGTGTCGAGTAATGGAGGGGGCGTTTCCGCGAAGCGCGTATCGAGGCTTGCTTCATTTATGGGAGGAGCTGAAAATGATGACGTCCGAAGCCTCGCTGCCCGGCTGTACCACGTGACTGGTTCGAACTTTGCCGCGAGATATGACAGCGATATAAAGCCCTCAGACTTCATTCAAAATGTGGGTGTTTGATGGAGAGTTGCGGTTAGTGAGAGTTTGGAGACAGTTTGGAGGTTTATGAGAGTGAGGAGAGAAAGTCAGGAGAGAATGGAGCCAGCTAAGAAGAGGAGGCTGTCCTCCCCTGTGTGGGAACATTTTGATCTTATTCCTCCCAACAAGGTATGTAAATTTCTACAGAAGATGTATTTTCATGATACTGATGGTGCAATACAATTTATGTTGAGCTGTCTGTACTTTTGTACAAGGTGAAGTGTTTGCTATGTGCCAGGGAGCTGGGATATAACAACAACACCTCATCCATGCTTAGGCACTACAGAGCTTTGCATGAGAATAAGGGGGACACCGATTGTGGAGCAAGACCAGGTGAGCCATCAAATGCAATGATAATATAGCATGCTGTAATGTTACTAAATTATATAACAATATTATACAACTGTTATAAGTTACGTGTGTGATATTTATATTTGTGCTTTATCTTTATTGTCTTTCCTCAGGAGAACAATCTCAAATAGATGAAGACCTGGTCAGCATGGTGATTGAGGACTCACAGCTATTTAGCATTGTGGAGGACAAAGGATTCAAAAGATTTGTTAAATCATTAAATCCCAGCTATGTTCTCCCCACTAAAAAGGCCATAAAAGCAGTGAAAATGTAGTTTTTACAGAATAAAATATGAACAGGCAGGACTGAGGCTCAAAGCCTCAGTGTGTAGCTGTCCATACCTCAACGTTACAAAAGCACAACTACTGTCCACACCCCAACCACACCTCACCTCACAGTAAATGATCATTTCCATTTCAAGCATTTCCAAATAATCATTTTCCATACTGCCACTATAAATATACACAGTATACTGCCATCACTACAATATACATGTTTTACACACTCCTTTTGTTGTTGACATTTACAGGCTGTGTGCAAAATGCCACACTCTTCAAATTCATGCCACCTATTATTTTTTACGTCCAGTAGGTGTCCTGCTAGAGCAAATGAAGCTTCATGAAGCTTCGCATTGGGGTGAACCAATTGGATGAAAAGCTTCAGTGCTTCATGGGGCTTCATCTGCCCATCACTACCCTTTGCATAGCGGCTGATCCCACGCACCCAATGCAAAGCTTCTTCAAGCTGCTGCCGTCGGGGAGGAGACTGCGGAGTCTCCAGGCCAGGACCAGCAGGCTGAAGGACAGCTTCATCCATCAGGCTGTCAGGAAGCTTAACTCCCTCCCGATTCTGCCCCCTCTCCCCTCTCTCCTCCACGGTCTCACTGAACTCTGTCACACACACTCACACACACACACTCTCTGACTCACTCACTGGCCTGCACCAGTTACCAGTCACTTTGTGGAGCATTGGACTGCCATTACCTCATAAGACTTTGTGTTACACTATCTCATACCGTACATTACTAAATCTCCATTTGCACTATTTGCCTATTTGCACTACTCTGCCTGGTTTGCACTCAATGTCATTTACCCTTATATTGTATATTGTATAGCTTTCTTGTTATATGTAAAATTGTATTATATTATTTTATTTTTTTTACTTTAAAATATTTTACTTGCATTTTTAATCACTCTTATATTTAAATGTTCATTTTCTATTTTATCTAGGGATTGAGAGTAACGAAGTTTCTATTCTCTGTATGTCCTGTACATGTGGCAGAATTGACAATAAAGTTGACTTTGACTTTGACTTGACTTTGAGTAACCCCGAACTGTCCAACTCGGAATATTCGGTTTCAGAAAGGCTGATAACAATTAGTTCAATCAACGCGGAGTTGCTTTAACCCCAAGTTAAGCGCGCGCACGAGGATACATAAAGCCCTGATTAGTGGAGCACAGATTAAGCGAGTCACCATGGAGACGGAGGGAAAGAAGGCGCGGTCAATGTATTTCACAGCGCTTGAGGCCGAAATTCTGATGGCAGCATATGCCGATAACATGCAAATTCCGCAGAAAAAAAGTAACACAGCCACAGCTGCAAAAGAAAGAGAGCATGCATGGCAAAACAAAGCCGACAGAGTCAATGCGTGAGTGTTAATTTAAACACTGATCTAGGGATTTCCACCCATTTAACACGTTATTTTATTATATTTTATTTTGTATTTCATACATTTTATTTTGTGATGTAATGTAAGCGCAGGTGCAACCCAACAGGCCCCAAACGTTCCTGGCAGCAAGTAAAAATGAAATATAAAAATATAGTCCAAACAGGTAAGGTGTAATTGTATTATGAGCCATAGTGCTTGGTCTGTTTGTCCCATGTAAATCAATTGCAGTTAGAGGCTACATTAATTTCCCCTCTGTAAGCACTTATTGAAATTATCTGAGCACATTACAAGTACATATTTGCTTACTCTGTATGCTCAAATGTGACCCGTTATAGCCAACAGAAAAAAAGCGGAGGCCCGAAAAACAGGTGGGGGTCCTCCACCACCACCACTCACAGAGGCTGAGCAGTTGGCTTCCACATTTGTGATAATGTTGGCAGCATCACATATGATCTTCACAGTGCAGAGAACACAAATTAGCATCCATTACTATAATGAAATAATTTGTTAGTTTGAAATGCTACAGGGAACTATGTACCTGCACATTAATGCTGTGGAAAGACTTCCTGTTCACATAGTCTCCTTCATTTACTGAAGGAGCAATGATTGGAATGTGAGTGCCATCTATACAGCCAATCACGCCTGGGAACCGTGAGAATAAATGTAAAATTTAAGTAGTAGTTCAAGTATCACCACATCATGAATTAAGTTTCGTTCATCCTGCTACCTGCAATTTTGTGGCATCCCTCTTTGATAAATCTTGTGGGTCTATGACCGGGGAACACCACAGACGAGTACAGGAGACGTTTCAGTGCAACTGTAACATTCCTGACTGCCCGACAGACGGTAGCCTTGGAAACGTGCTCAGCGTCACCAATATTATACAGAAAGCTCCTGTTTGCAAAAAACCGAAGTGCAATACAAATAATATGTACAGAACTGAGAGAATGTCCGCGATGTGTCACATGAGCAATATTAGGCCTGAGGATGTTATTCAAATGAATTATAGATTGTGCTGAAAAACGGTAACGTTCGCACAGGAAATCATCAGGAAATGATAAAATGTCCAAACGCGCTCTGATCACTCTCTCCCGGCGGAGAGCTCTGCGGAGGATTTGGGCTTCAACATCTACTGGCTCTTCAAGGAAGGAGCACGCCATGTCTGACACTTCCTACAGTCAGGTTTCCGACAAAGAGGCGGAGAACGTCAGGGTTAGTTGTAGTAAACCTGCTAGGGGGCAGGTTAGCTTCACGGAGTGTGTCGTCATAGTAACTCACTCAGAATTAATCTAAACTCGCTTTGTGAAACCGAAAACCCAGAGTTTTCGTTATCTCAGGGTATACTTACTCAGAGTTTGCACTAAACCGGCTTCCTGAAATAGGGCCCAGGGCCCTGTTTCAGGAAGCCGGTTTGGAAAACTCAGAGTGAAAAACGACACTCACGGTTGAGTAACCCCGAACTGTCCAACTCGGAATATTCGGTTTCAGAAAGGCTGATAACAATTAGTTCAGTCAACGCGGAGTTGCTTTAACCCCAAGTGAAGCGCGCGGACGAGGATACATAAAGCCCTGATAAGCGGAGCACAGATTAAGCGAGTCACCATGGAGACGGAGGGAAAGAAGGCGCGGTCAATGTATTTCACAGCGCTTGAGGCCGAAATTCTGATGGCAGTATATGCCGATAACATGCAAATTCCGCGGAAAAAAGTAACACAGCCTCAGCTGCAAAAGAAAGGGAGCATGCATGGCAAAACATAGCCGACAGAGTCAATGCGTGAGTGTTAATTTAAACATTGATCGAGGGATTTCCACCCATTTAACACGTTATTTTATTATATTTTATTTTTTATTTTATACATTTTATTTTGTGATGTGATGTGAGCGCAGGTGCAACCCAACAGGCCCCAAACGTTCCTGGCAGCAAGTAAAAATGAAATATAAAAATATAGTCCAAACAGGTAAGGTGTAATTGTATTATGAGCCATAGTGCTTGGTCTGTTTGTCCGATGTAAATCAATTGCAGTTAGAGGCTACATTAATTTCCCCTCTGTAAGCACTTATTGAAATTATCTGAGCACATTACAAGTACATATTTGCTTACTCTGTATGCTCAAATGTGGCCCGTTATAGCCAACAGAAAAAAAGCGGAGGCCCGAAAAACAGGTGGGGGTCCTCCACCACCACCACTCACAGAGGCTGAGCAGTTGGCCCTCAGCCAAAACAGTGGGCGCCCTGTGGCCGAAGGCATCTCTGCGGGGACATCCTCTGAGTCAATAACCCCGCAAGACACAAGTGCCTACATAGGGGGTAAATTCAAAATAATACATGATGTGCATACATCCTTTCTTCACAGTCACCTTTGCAGTGCTACTCATTCATTTGATAAACTCTTTACCATAATGGATTATTTTGTAGTGAAGTTATTTTCCTACTGATTTTGCCTTCCCTCAGTCTTGGTTGTCTTTGAGAGCATAATGACAATGAAGTGTAAGGTGATTGGTATGTTTGTTAATTGCCATTTGGTCCCTTGTAAGTTATAAGTGACCTGTATAAACCTCATATTCTATCAGTTGATGGTGATGGTGTACTGCATCTGGTGCAGCCTCCTGTTGAGCCAGACCAACATGCAGTTGTGAGTAATACTCCACAGATTATATGAGTTTACAGTAGAACAGCAATGTTGTTTATTTCTTTACTACAGGAAAATAATGAAGAAACATTGACAGCTGTTACAGAGGAGGAAGCAACAGAGACACTTTATGAGGTTTACATCTTTTAATACTTTGTGTACAGGAAATACAGGCGACCAATAAAGCCAGTTGAACAAAAAATCTGTTTATTCTTCTTTCAACATGTTGAGGTGATGGGTCAAAAGAAATGATTGTGACATATGGTGTCTCTGACTGCGCTTCCATCTTGTATGTCCGTGGGAGGGTCAGGATGTTCATGGTTTGGATCACTGCTGATGTTTGGTTCAGAAGGACAGTGTTCTCCTCTAATTGTGGCAATGTTGTGAAGAATCACACATGCCACAATAATGTCACATGCCCTTTCTGGGGTGACCCTGAGTCTTTGCAGGCACTGGAACCGGGCCTTAAGCATTCCGATAGTCATTTCAATTCTGGCTCTTGTCTTGCAATTAGCCAGATTATATCGCTGCTGTGGGCCCGGTTCAGGGTCAGGGTAAGGGGTAAGCAAATAGGGTAAACATGGATACCCCCTATCACCAAGCAAGTAGCCAGTGAACTCTCCTAAGACAGAAGGGTACACTTAAGTTCAAATGTCCCTGAAGCAATTGGTCTTTATATATTTTAAAGTATTCTCAACTCACCATGTCCAAATTTTGTGCTCAGTGTACATTCACGGAATATTTGTGAGTCATGGACAGAGCCTGGCCACTTGGCTTCCACATTTGTGATAATGTTGGCAGCATCACATATGATCTTCACAGTGCAGAGAACACAAATTAGCATCCATTACTATGATGAAATAATTTGTTAGTTTGAAATGCTACAGGGAACTATGTACCTGTACATTAATGCTGTGGAAAGACTTCCTGTTCACATAGTCTCCTTCATTTACTGAAGGAGCAATGATTGGAATGTGAGTGCCATCTGTACAGCCAATCACGCCTGGGAAC
The DNA here is from genome assembly GCF_057382275.1 of Copadichromis virginalis. Lineage (NCBI taxonomy): Eukaryota > Metazoa > Chordata > Actinopteri > Cichliformes > Cichlidae > Copadichromis > Copadichromis virginalis. The sequence goes on from NC_140626.1 coordinate 33,941,689, forward strand.
CCTGAAAATAAATGTGCAATTTAAGTAGTAGTTCAAGTATCACCACATCATACATTAAGTTTTGTTCATCCTGCTACCTGCAATTTTGTGGCATCCCTCTTTGATAAATCTTGTGGGTCTATGACCGGGGAACACCACAAACGAGTACAGGAGACGTTTCAGTGCAACTGTAACATTCCTGACTGCCCGACAGACGGTAGCCTTGGAAACGTGCTCAGCGTCACCAATATTATACAGAAAGCTCCCGTTTGCAAGAAACCGAAGTGCAATACAAATAATATGCAATGAACTGAGAGCATGTCCGCGATGTGTCACATGCGTAATATATGGCCTGAGGATGTTATTCAAATAAATTATAGATTGTGCTGAGAAACGGTAACGTTCGCACAGACAATCATCAGGAAATGATAAAATGTCCAAACGCGCTCTGATCACTCTCTCCCGGCGGAGAGCTCTGCGGAGAATTTGGGCTTCAACATCTACTGGCTCTTCAAGGAAGTGGCACGCCATGTCCGACACTTCCTACTGTCAGGTTTCCGACAAAGGGGCGGAGACAGTCAGGGTTAGTTGTAGTAAACCTGCTAGGGGGCAGGTTAGCTTCACGGAGTGTGTCGTCATAGTGACTCACTCAGGCTGCAGCTGAACTCGCTTTGTGAAACCGAAAACCCAGAGTTTTCGTTAACTCAGGGTATACTTACTCAGTTTTTCCACTAAACCGGCTTCCTGAAACAGGGCCCAGAACATGAACACACAAAAACCAGGTGTAAAGAGAAAAAAGTAATAATTATATGAATACACTCAAAAGAAGCACTCATATATATTCAAATAATTTAAAAATTTAAAAAGTTCATTTACCTAGGTAAATGAACTTTTTTTTTAAATTATTTGACTATATATGAATGTGTGTGTATAAATACACAAATAATACACACATGCTTTCATGCTTTCAATTGTGTAATTTAAGTGATCTAGGTAGCTCTGTCTTGGAAGTTCAGTTCATGCTAGAAATGTGTTTTGGAGTTTATACGTGTTTTGTCTCTAAGACCACTTTTTTTTACATTAGTAATTCCTTTTGTGCATAATTTTATATTATTGTTAATAATAAATTAATTAAAGCAACAAAGCAACCCGAAGACTCGGTTTGGAATCGAAAGAGCCGGTTCTTTTTAGTGAGTCGAACCGAAAGAACCGGTTCTCTAAAAAGAGTCGGAAATCCCATCACTAATATTTTAGATAGCAAGGAGCAGATGGCCGAGGTTTTTTTTTTTGGGGGGGGGGGGGGGGGGGGGGGGGGGTTTGAATACGTTTTATTGACAAAGCACAAAATACAGATATACAGATACAAAATAGCAAACACAATGTCAGGGGGTTCGTATAAAAAAGCAAAATAGACACAGTCTATTATAGAATCACATGATATTGAACAGGGAACATTTATGGCAGACGGCCGAGTTTATTAAACTCCACCGACACCGCGGTAACACAAATCTGCCGTCGAGTCACGTGATCGCACAGTAACAAACCACAGCAGATCAGGAAGAAGGGGCGGAGTCATTTGTCTGTGCAAAAGAGGAGTCGAGCAGAGAGAGATGATTTTGCATGAAACGCAAGTAAAGTAGTGGACTAAGAGGAGAGAAACAAACTAAAGTATCGATCATAAACCACTACCAACGTCCTGATCGATATCTGCATCGATCTGCCCACCCTTGTCTCCTGGATCGTAGCTGAGATCAGCGTGAACCACGTGGGTCTCTGCTCCCTGATCTGTTTCCTGTGTTTGGAAAGAGTTGCAGCTTCATCGCGGAGTTTCTCTCGGTTTGTGGGCTCATCTAAAGGTAAGCACCGAGCTAACTTTACTGTGAGTTCAGTTCATGTTGAGTTTAGCTCCTGAATGAGGTCTTCTGCTGCTCTCCTCGGTGTCTGTTCACAGTTTATTGTGAACACGTTGAGAGAAGAGTGAGAGAGTGTTTGGAGAAAAACACCAACTAATCATTAGCTCAGCATGCTGGGAGAAGTTGGAGCAGAAAAGTCTTTTCATTGTCCCTGCAGCTGTTTTTCTGCCTGCACCAAACCTCTACAGCCTCATTTCTATTTGAAGTGATAACAGGAAGTCAGAGCGATCTGCTGCAGTATTTTCATACATCTATGGAGAGAGAACCCATGGAGGGTGGAGAGACTGTGATCACGTCATTATTGGTAGAATCCGCAGCAGGAGCTGTTCAGCTGTGAATGGTTGGTGCAGTGGGGTCTTTAGGTCTGTGGTTGGTTCACCGTCTGATTGTTTTCCAGACAGAAGCAGAGTCATTAGCTGAAAACAGGTTTTGGAGTTTAGCCTCACTAAAGCTGAACTTTGCAACTGTCTCTGTCCCCACTCTGAAACACTTCCTGCCATGAAGTTCTGATGAAGCACCAAACTACAGTTACTCAGTCAGTGGAGGTTCAGTAGTGCAGTTTCTCACCACTGTTGTTAACTGGAGGCTGACACACTGACTGAAGACATTTAGTCTGAGTAGATTTGAACTTTCCTTCTTCATTGTTTCCATCTTGCTTTGACTGCAGCTGTAACAACACTGATTCCAGCAGGATTTGTAAAAAGCATTTTGACAGACACACAAAGCTGGACAGCTTTTGTTCTGAGTCCAAGATCTTAGAAAGAAAGTGACTGGACGTCTGTAAGCTTTTTTAAACGTTTCACCTCTCATCCAAAAGTGGCTTTTTCAGTTCTAAAATCAAATGGTGGAGAGTCCCAGGCATTTAAACCCTTGTGGGGGTTGTCAACTGAAAGGGTCGTCAACCCACTGTTGACCATTGATCTTATCACAAGAGCCAATGTGTGGAAAAATGTGTGTGTCAGCAGGTCCTGAGTGAAACCATTGTGAGACCCTGTTTCACTCTATCATGTAACTCGGTGCTGTCCCTGTTAAAGAGCCAAGAGCCTTTCTTTCCACTTCCTCCATGTAAAGTTTGGCTACAATGGGACACACTGGGGAGCTCACAGCACATCCATGTTTGTGTCTGTAGAAACCCTCGTTGTATTTAAAATATGTGACTTTATGCTGCTACCAATGAGCCTGAGTGGGACTCCTTCTTTGTGTGTCTATGGAAGTTCATATATACAGGGTGCAGCATCCACCGGGTAAAGGTGGTGGTATGCAGGGAGCTCAGTGGCTTTTTCAAGTTCTTGTTGCAGCTGATGACTTTCTTTTTGTAGCTGCTTCTGGGGTTTCACCTTGAAGCTTCATAGGTATTGTTGTCACTGAGTGTAGTAATGTTTATTTGCTCTGCTTCTTCTTGTCAGGGATAAAATACATATCTATACTTTTGTGTCCCAGCTGAGTAACAGGAGGAGAAGAGTCTGGTGGAGCAGCAGAGGAACAGTTTCAGCCATTTGGACTCAGCTCAGCCACTACAGAGGAAACGATGACTTCAACACAGGAGGTGAGAAAAATATCTCAGTTACATCTATGGCTGTGCAACATGATGAAATGCATATTAGATGAACGATATAAAAACATCTATCGTTTCATATTATACACTATTGTTTGTTTCGTGGTGTTGCAAAATGCGCTGTTTATAGCAGTATTTGTTTTTTCTTCTCCCACCTATGGAAGAATCACATGAAAGGGTACAGAGAAAGTTTAGAGGCAAAAAAGAGCCATCGAAATGAACCTTAAACTTTAAGTCGACTTGTGTGAAATTCAAAGAATTTACAGAAAATGCACATTTGTGATATATATCGTTATTGTTATGAGACATGTGTCATATCGGGATATGAGATTTTGGTTATATTGCACAGCCCTAGTTGCACTGTTATTGTTATATTAAAAAATTAACAGAGCGTAAGATGGACACACACAATACGTGTGTGCTCACAATTCAGCCTTCAGTTACCCGGCTTTCATTCAAAATCTGTTTGTCGTGAGCACCTACACATTAAACAACTTACAGATTATAAATGGCTTCAAGCTCACACTGAGGCCTGTGGGGCACTATCACCCACTGAGACACATTTATATGTTTTTATATATGAATATTTCATACTTTAATGATGCCTATTTATTTAAGGGAGATGAGCAATACATTATAATTGTACATAATAATATCACAGATGACAGATTAATAGATTTTATGTAGATGCTTGTGCGTTCTTAAAGTCTTATATGTTGAATTGAATGTGTCATCTGTTCAAAGCCTCCCAGTCAGTGCTGTTCTCCATGCCTGTCTGACTGTACATGATGTTATTAGTAGTGATGGGACGTTCTGTATCGAGGCTTCGGAGCGTGTGTCGAGTAATGGAGGGGGCGTTTCCGCGAAGCGCGTATCGAGGCTTGCTTCATTTATGGGAGGAGCTGAAAATGATGACGTCCGAAGCCTCGCTGCCCGGCTGTACCACGTGACTGGTTCATGAAGCGGTTCGAACTTTGCCGCAAATAATCATTTTCCATACTGCCAGCATAAATATACACAGTATACTGCCATCACTACACTATAGGTGTTTTACACACTCCTTTTGTTGTTGACATTTACAGGCTGTGTGCAAAATGCCACACTCTTCAAATTCATGCCAGCTATTATTTTTACGTCCAGTAGGTGTCCTGCTAGAGCAAATGAAGCTTCATGAAGCTTCGCGTTGGGGTGAACCAATTGGATGAAAAGCTTCAGTGCTTCATGGGGCTTCATCTGCCCATCACTAGTTATTAGCACAAACACTTTAGAGGTGATCAATTAGGACTTCAGCAATAATACAGACAGCAACGTGGTTAAACATTTTACAGTAGGTGTTATTGGGAATTACCTTTTTCAGTATTTTTGTGTGTTGCATTTTTCTATGTTTTAACCAAAGGGAAATAAAGGGGTTTAAATCAACCTGATTGTTACACCCCGGCCTAGGCAACCGGCGTGCAACATATGAAAATAAAAATAAGAAAAACACACGAGAAAAAAACTAAAGCGCTCCACCAAAATCCCAAAACGAAGGTGTCTCAAACGAAAATATTAACAAACCCATTCACAGCTATTTACAACAAAACACCAAACTATTTACAACACGGGGGAGATCGCGACCATGACCAACTGACACACAGGGCTTAAATACCTAGAAGGAGCAATCAGGGAATGGACCACAGGAGGGAAACACAGCTGGGGCAAATTAGACCTGACGAGACAAGGAAACGTAAACTGAACACACTAAGATAACAACAGACCTTCAAAGTAAAACAGGAAACACATGACAGTCACGCAAAAACAAAACACTGACAACACCGAAACGTAACATTTCCCCCCCTCCCAAAAATCAAACATGTAACCCCAAGTGAAATGTGTGAAAAATCTGCCGACCAAACTCTACATTAAATAATTTCCCCCAGGGATCAATAAAGTATTCTGATTCTGATTCTACATGTGTTTGGTTGGCAGATTTTTCACACGACCGAAACCTCTGGCGATATGCCTCTGGAACTAGCTCATAAGCCCTTAAAATAGTGGATTTCACAATTTCATAATCCAGGCTGTCATCAATAGACAAGCTCGCACACACTTCCTGTGCTTTCCCCACCAATTTACACTGCAGCAACAAACTCCACACATCCTTGGGCCATTTCAAAGTGGTTGCGATGCGTTCAAAGGCATTAAAGTAAGAGTCAACTTCACTTTCTCTGAAAGGTGGCACTAAAGCAATTTGCCTGCTTGCATCAAATTGGTCAGAGGAGAACGAATCAGAAGATTTATTCACAATTTTACTCACTGGGGTAGAGGTAACATTGCGCTGTCGGGAAGGATCCAGCTCCATAGCCCTTATGCGGAGATGCATAAGCTCAACTTCTTTGGACTTAGTCGCAAGCTCCACCTCTTTCAGGCGAAGGGCGAGCCCAAGATCCTCCGTAACCAATCCTGTTGATTGTTCGGCTGGGCTAACGTTTGGGATCTGAATGGCAGCAGGAGCCTCCGCCCCTGGCGACACCCGTCCACTGGCAGCTTGTGGGATGGTTGCAGCAGCTTCTGCTCCCGCATCCACCACCAAACCTCCAGTCGCCTCAACCGGCCGAGGTTGTTTTCTCCTGTTTATTTCAGTTAGGGAGTTAGGTGTAGCGCTTGTCTTTTGTTTGATGTTTGATTTCACATAGGGTTTGAACCCGGGAACCCCTAAGCGCCAAACATCTTTAGGGGAGATGTTTGGTCTTGGGAAGGGGGGTGTTATGGCCCTGTCCATAATCTGTTTTGGTGGCTGTTGTTGTCTGTGCCTTTAAGTCTTTGCAGGCCCCGGAGTGGATGAGCTGACGGCTGCTGATTGGTCCCCTGGCCATGTGATCTTCTTCAAATCCCTCACCAGCAGTTGTCCCGGGGCAGCCACTGACAGCAGCAGCAGACCTGACACTGGCCTCCAAAACTTGTTATGGACAGGGCCATAACACTGATGGTTTATTTTAATTTTCACATGGTCTTACTCAGATGATACAAAGTGAAACATGCATTCTTTTTTTACTTGCTGGAAAAGCTTGAAAATGGACCTTGAAAGTGCATAAAAAGTGCTTGAATTTGACCCTGAAAATGGCGTATCAACTCTGAATTGTATCAGCACCCATCGAAACAGCAATATCATCATTTAAACTCACATTTTTTCGTAAAGTAAGAGATTTTCCCCGGTGATCAGTATTTCTTCAATACAGTGGTCCCTCGCTATAATGCGGTTCACCTTCGCAGATTTATTTTTTTTATTTGTGCAATTTTCCTTCTTTTTTTTCTTTTTTTGCAGCCCATTATGTTCCTGATTGGCTGAGGACCATTGTCAATCAATCTTGTGCCGTGTCTCCTGTACAGTACAGAATGCATTCAGCTTGTTAAATTTACATAAATCTTCGATCGCTAGTAGTGTGACTATTAAGTGCTGTATGTTGTGTTTTCTCCCCAACAAACACAACAGTGTCGACGAAACATTTTGCACCACCAAAGGCAGCCGCGGGTGCCTTTGGTGCCTGTGCTGCTCCCCCTGCACACCGTGGCATAGAAAAGTACTCCAGCAACCAGCGACTAGTAAAACATCCTCAGAGCTAGAGCAGGGCGATATGACCAAAAATATTTATCACGATATACATTTGAAAATGAGCGATTACGATATAATTGACACTAGACAAAATACTTTACAACTCCACAACTTTATTAGTGCAAAAAAACCAAACAAACCCATCAATGTATTTTCACTTAAACAAGCAGCTGGTTTTTTATGTGCATTAAAGTTATATAAAAATTTAACAGTGCAAATACAAATTCTTTGCTGACAGTTTAACCAAAAGGTATTTCCAGTGGAAACTGGCCGACATATCCTCAGCATAACCATGTAATATATCCACAAAACTTAAAAAGAGGTTATACACACACAATACGGTAACATTATGTTGAAGCACAGTACATATCACTCCACGAGGCTCCGCCTACGATAGCCGTAATGCTCCGACAATCCATCAAGCGGTGCGGCTTCGTAGCTTAGCAAAGTCGTACTGAAACATTTGACAGATTTTCGAGCGCCGTGTACATAAAATCGTTTCGAGGTCAGTAAACACAACCAGAGTTCATACATAAGGCACACGGGATTATAAGGGGCTCTGTCGACTTTCAGAAAAATCAAAGGATTGATTTTAAGTGTGCCGTGTTTTCCAAACAACATGGTAATAACGACGGCCCGCTAGCATGCTCTACCAAAAATAGTGCTTTGTTGTGTATCTGACGGACGAAAGCTAAACCAGTTCCAGTGAAGCTGCAGCATTTTGACAAACCAGTTCTGGTTCATCCGTTTTTATTCAACGATCCACTTTCACTCTTCTCATTCTGCATCGCCGCCATGTGCGTATGTGCACATGTGCGTATGTAAACAAAGGTACTGCGCATGTGCGTTTTACCCATATTCTATCGTGATATTTCATTTTCCTATCGTTGTCCAAAATTACACCGGTATTACCGTGAACGGTATGATATGGCCCAGCCCTACTCAGAGCTTCCTGCAGATGTTAAAGGGAACCCCAGCTATTAAGACATGTTTGCGCTAAAATATGTATTGTGCCTTCAATAAAATATGTCTTATTAAAATACGCCAAATGTTTTCCTTTTAAGCACATTTTATATAAAACAGATTTACCAGTAGGCCGCCATTGTTATTTACTTCTCAATGCACTCTGGGTAGGGACGTCATACAGTTGTACCGCATCCAGTTCAAGTTTGCAGCGCACTGGAAATGGCTTCTGTTCAACCTTTCCAGTTCACACCAGAGCGAACCGAGTGAGATAATGAAAATAGTCAACCAGCACTTAGTTTAGATGAAGATGAACACAATCTGTCACACGAGGACGAGAGAGTGAGGGAAAACTACTGGTGTCTATGCGCCTACTGCTTGCCAATGGCAACGGTGACTGAGAAGGTTTGTTGTAAAGCACCAAAACTTTGAAGCCGTATGTGTTAATCCAGATGTTCTCTGGGAAGCCCTTGTTAGCCTCATGATCAGTATCCAGTCTTTAAGTGATAATGTGATTGTGGTGGGGCGTGGTTTGCGGTGCCGCGCGGATGCACCTGCACGGCATCCGCAATCACGCCCGCCGTGTTAAAACACGGGGACTCAGGGGTTGGTGTGGTGTGACGTGAATTAAATAAAGTTGGCTTTGAACGTTGCTCCGTGGTCCCGCCGTGCCTTATTCACGCCACATTGGTGCTGAAACCCAGGAGGCGGCACGGCGGGTCTGTATCGGAGCCAGGGAATGGAGGAGCTGGCCCGGAGGGTGGCCGAAATGGCGGCCGCCCAGCGGGAGCAGGCGGCGGAGGTGCGTCGCCAGCAGGAAGAGCTGCAGGACCGGTCCGAGCGCCACCTGGAAAGGATTGGGGAGCTGGTGGCGCTGCTCTGGGCCTGGGCGCCAACCCCACAAGTGTGTCCCGAGGACAGTGAAGCGGTGTGGGGAACCTCGGCAGCCGGAGGTGGTGGACGAGTCACGTGGGGGGAGGAGGAGCAGCCGGGTGAAGGGCTGCTCCTGCCGGGAGCGGTGGAGGAGCCGCTCCAATCAGAGGCGGAGGACGAGGCGGGCGAGGGTCTACACCTGCCGGAGGAAGAGGAGTCGCTCCACCCAGAGGTGGACGAGGGGCTGTGCCTGCTGGAGGCGGAGGCGCAGTGCGGGGAGCCGCTCCAAACGGGAGTGGCGGAGGCGGTGGCGGAGCAGCTGTGCGAGGAGACGGAGGTCCCTACTCCAGGGCAGCCTGCGCAGCCGGAGTTGGAGGCAGAGGAGCGGGACAGCCCCGCTAAGCCGGGGGTTGGCGGACTGGCTAGTCCAGCCTCGCTGCCACCAGTCGATTCTGTGCGCCTGACGTCTGCCCAGCCGCCTGTGTACAGGAGCTCACGGCCATGCCTGTGGGGCCGTGTCCGCTTGCTACGCGGCCGACCTCCGGACCAGCTTCGCCGTTGCCGCTGGATGCGCGGGCGGCCACCAGAATGGACGCTTGCCCGTCGCTTGGCCAGGGGCTGGGGCGCCGATGTTTTGGGCCGAGTCTCGCCCCAGTTCGCGGGGGGGGGGGGAGTAGGTTCGGCCAGATTGCTCCCCGGCCTCAATCGGGCGATGGGGGTATGTGGTGGGGCGTGGTTTGCGGTGCCGTGCGGACGCACCTGCACAGCATCCGCAATCACGCCCGCCGTGTTAAAACGCGGGGACTCAGGGGTTGGTGTGGGTGTGGTGTGACATGAATTAAATAAAGTTGGCTCTGAACGTTGCTCCGTGGTCCCGCCGTACCTTATTCGCGCCACAGTGATGAATCCTGCTTCCTGCCCAAAGTATTCTGCATTTAATAAGGCTGCTGTGTTTTTTAACATGTTTAAATGCTTTGCATCTTGTTCTATTTAATCTCAACAAGGCCCTAAAAACAGTCAGTGATCACTGTCGCCTTCTCACGGTTTTTATTACCACTGTTCATTTTAAAGCTCAGTTTTTAAACATTTACGATGTAGCTACAGCCCAGCGCACGCAGCAGTATATTAATGCCTAACCTTGTGTAGTGGATGGATTATCTCAGTTGTTCTCCTTCCTGACGTTTGGTCCGTTTACAGCATCCTGCCATGCGATTGCATTTACTCCTAACTAGAGCAGGGCGATATGGCCAAAAATATTTATCACGATATATATTTGAAAATTTGCGATAACGATATAACCGACGATATAATTGATGCGAGACAAAATACAACTCCACAACATTACTAGCGCAAAAAGACAACCTTCCATTTATTTTCACTTAAACAAGAAGCTGGTTTTTATGTACATTAAAGCTTTATAAAAATGTAACAGTGCAAATGCAAATTCCTTGCTGACAGTTTAACCAAAAGGCATTTCCAGTAGAAATGGGCTGACATATCCTGAGCATAACCATGTATAATATCCACTGAAGTTAAAAAGAGGTGCTTTGCAACATTAAACTGCAGTGTGCATTACGCATTTTTCGGACCATAAGGTGCACGGGATTATAAGGCACATTAAGCGAAACAAAGCAGTCAGATAAATCAAACTTTATTAAACTCATTCTTCTTGCTTCCTCCACTTCTGTACCATTGATTCATTAATGTTGAATTCTCTGGCAGCTGCTCTATTCCCATGTTGCTGCAGTATATTAATGACTAACCTCGTATTGTGGATGGATTATCTCAGTTGTTCTCCTGACTGAAGTTTGGTCCGTTTACAGCATCCTGCCATGCGATTGCATTTGTCTCTAACCATCAGGAAACTTCACGTTAACTTTTATAAGTGGAAAAGTGTTAGTGTTCGTCCTCCAGCTTCACTGTTTATGTTATGCTAACATAGCTGTGTCGCTAGCGATCACGTAGCACATCATTATATACCAGCTAGCCCAACTTCAGTAACCCTGCAAACGTCGCTGCTGTTTAGTTTCCTGTCTTCATTTATGTTGGAAGTGATAGCAGAGCTGTACGTTTGATTTTTTTCAGAAATCTCTCAGTCAGAACATGCAATATCATGCTTAGGTAACTAGCGAAACTAGCGAGCTAACTTCCGCTAGCTTCCTGCTAACTTCTAACTCCGTTAAATGTAATAACTTTTGTTTTCATGGATGCCTGGAAGTTAAACTTTATAGTTACACCTGGTAAAGCAGCAATGCTGATCGTTTTATTAAAGATGAAAGAATTTAGACAGTTTTTAACTCTAAGTGATGCTGCAGTGTTGTTTGACCTGAAGTATACGGAGTTTAGGACCCAGATTACTCCCAGATTTAAGAGCATCTTAGTCCGACAAATATGACAATAACAACGGCTGCTTGCATGTTCTGCAAAAAAATGTGCTTTGTTGTGTATCTGATGGACAAACACCAAACCAGTTCCACATCACGGAAGTTGCACCATTTTTACAAACCAATTCTGGTTCATCTGTTTCACTCAACAATCGGCCATGTGCGTATGAAAACAAAGGCACTGCGCATGCGCGTTTTACTCCTATTCTATCGCGATATTTCATTTTCCTATCGTTGCCTAACATTATACCGGTATTACCGTGAACGGTATAATATGGCCCAGCCCTACTCCTAACCACTGGGAACCCTCACATTAACTTCTGTCGAGTGGAAAAAAGTCCACCACTCATTAGTGTTCGTCGTCAAGCTTTACTGCTTATGTTATGCTAACATAGCTTGTTGCACTAGTGATCACACATAGCAAATCATTATACACCAGCTAGCCCAACTTCAGTAACCCAACAAACGTCACTGCTGTTTACTGTCCTGTCTTCATTTATGTTTCAAGTGATAGCAGAGCTGTACGTTTTAATTTGTTTAATAAATCTCTGTCAGAACATGGTATGTTATATTTAGATAGAAGCTAGCGAGCTAGCTCCTTGCTAACTTCTAGCTCGGTTAAATGTCTCAGCTGACTGCAGGTTTACAACATTGGGAAAACCACAGGACAGAATCAACTTTTGGAGATTTATTTTCATGGATGATTGAGCATGCATCAAGACATTAGACAGTTTTTTAACTCTCAGTAATACTGCAGTGATCATTTGTTCCACGACTGCATTTTACTCACTGCCTCTGTTTGTATCTCTGTCACTGCAGGACCAACATGGAGCGAGAAGTCAGCGCTCTCAGGAGGCCGACAAACCTCACAGAAGAAAGGGACGGAAAAGATACAGCTGTGATGTGTGTGGGAAGGAGTTTACTCACAGTAGCAACTTAGGACATCATCAAGTTACCCACTCTGGAGTTAAGGCGTACAGCTGTGATGAGTGTGGAAAGTCTTTTACCCAGGCTGGAAGCTTAAAAACACACAAACTCATCCACAGTGGAGTTAAACCGTACAGCTGCGATCAGTGTGGTAAAGCTTTTGCTCGCAGTAGTACCTTACAACGTCATCAAGTTACCCACTCTGGAGTTAAGGCGTACAGCTGTGATGAGTGTGGAAAGTCTTTCACCCTGGCTGCAAGCTTAAAAACACACAAACTCATCCACAGTGGAGTTAAACCGTACAGCTGTGATCAGTGTGGTAAAGCTTTTGCTCACAGCAGCGGCTTAAGAGGTCATAAAGTTACCCACTCTGGAATTAAGGCATACAGCTGTGATCAGTGCGGTAAAGCTTTTGCTCACAGCAGCGGCTTAAGAGGTCATAAAGTTACCCACTCTGGAATTAAGGCGTACAGCTGTGATCAGTGCGGTAAAGCTTTTGCTCACAGCAGCAGCTTAAGGAGTCATCTAGTTACCCACTCTGGAATTAAGGCGTACAGCTGCGACTTTTGTGGAAAAACCTTTCGTCGGCTACTCAGCCGTAATATTCACCAACGCATTCACACCAAAAATGATTTTTGCTTCTGTGATCAGTGTGGCAAAACCTTTGTGGCATACGACCATTTACAGCGGCACATGTTTACCCACACTGAGGAGAGACCTTATAAATGTGACCAGTGTGAGAAGACTTTTAAAGCTCCACGTTACCTGAGAGTCCACAAACAGATTCACACCAGAAAGAAACTCTACAAGTGCACTTACTGTGAGGTATGTATTTTTCTTTTTGCACTTGCACTTTTGTTGAAGTATTTTGTAAATTAAGTTTCATTTCAAACTTAAACGAGACAGGAAAAGTCAATCTAAGAATATTTGGAAAATCTGAAATAGATCTCCCAAAACTTTCCTGATGTTGGGGAAAAAAGTAAAGTTTTAAAAGACATTCACACTCCGATGGATGCATTGGAGAGCAGCTTGGGGGTTAGTATCGTGTGACCAACATTGGTCACACAAAATGTATTCCGCTACAGATTACAAAATACATGCACGAATAACGTAACATGACTTAAATGAGCTGTGGGCCACTGCTGGCACTGTCATCTCATTGAAGGGCCACTTTAGTGGTCAAGTAGTACAAGAAATGCAAGAAAACAACCACAAATATTATCAAAAATGTAGTGTTTTCTTTTCTTGTTTAGTTTTTTTATTCAAATATTGTATACCAAGACAAAACTGCAAGCATGAACCCAATTTCTTCCCCTCACTGTAATATTTTATTTTTTTAAATTTATATATATACATAAATACATACATATTAGGGGTGCAACGATACACAAAGTTCACGGTTCGGTTCGATACTTTGGTGTCATGGTTCGATATTTTTTCGATACAAAAAAAATGTTCATGCTTTTTTAATTTGTCATTTATTAAAATTATAAATATATATTTTAACTCAAAAATACAGTTTTTAAATTTAATGTTGCTGAAACAACAAAGGGATAAAAAAATAAATATATCTGATTGAGAAATCACTCATCTTTGGAAAAGAGAGTTTATTACAGAGAAATGTCTCTTTCCAAAATAAAAGCTCTACTATGCGCTTCTTCTGGGCTATATTCTCAGCAGCATATTAAACATATCAGGTCCCCATAAGGAGAATCCTGTGCTAACGGCTGTCTAAATGACTCGAGTAAAGTTTGTAGCATGCGTGCTTGTTGTTTTTGTCTGCTTCCACTTGTCTTTGCACTAGGATGATGTCAGCGTAGATGTGCAGTCATATTCGTTGTGTTCCTACTAGTGCTGTCAGCGTTAATCTCGTTGAAATGACGTTAAAGCCACAACACGGCAAATCTCCGTTAACGAGCTACCGCGGATCGCCCCGTGCGTGGGACTGGACGGCGTCAACACGTTAACGAGCTAACTGCGCTAACGCACTAGCTCCCACCCATGCAATTGAGCATTGCGTGGCACATCCAACATACTGTTTTACTTTAGTCCATGACGCGCTTACCTTCAGGGTCATTCGTCACATGAAAACCAAAATAGTTCCGAAGCCCAGATCTGAATGAGGGTGGGGGAGGTTCAATTTGCCATGTTGCAAGGAGAGCTTAGCTTCTGTCTCGCTAGCTTGCCCTGCGCTCAGTGAATCTGCGTTCAACTACTCCGCCTAGGCTGCACTGTCGAGCGCAGATCCACTGAGCTCTCAACACAGACAGCATCGTCAGAAGGAAATTTGATAAAATAAAATTTTGTATTGTTCGATACATATGCGTACCGAACCGAAAGCACTGTATCGAACGGTTCAATATCGATACGAGTATCGTTGCACCCCTAATATACACACACACACACACACACACACACACACACACACACACACACACACACACACACACACAAAAAGCCCCTTTTTCAGGCGACATTCAGGATGTTGAAGCAATTCCCTGACTTCCACTGTGTTTGTTTCTTTGTTTAGAAGCAGAGTGACACAGATGGATCCAGTTCTCAACCCTGTCACCGCTGTGGTGGTGGGAAAGAGTTTCGCTGTGACCTTTGTGGAAAAACGTTCATTCATCAGCGAAGCCTAGAACTACATCAACGCAGACACACTGGAGAAAAAATGAACTACTGCAGAGAATGTGGGAGAGGATTCCCCACATCAAGTGAATTAAAAAAACACAAACTCTGCCACAGTGGGGTTAAAAACCACGTCTGTGACCAGTGTGGGTCATCTTTCTTCACTGCAGGTCATCTTACATTACACAAACAAGACCACACAGGAGAGAAACCATATAAGTGCAGACACTGTGACAAATGCTTCTCACATTCAAGTCGTTGTAATGATCATGAAGATACACACATTGAAGGGAACTTCAGCTGTGACCAGTGTGACAAGAGCTTCAAGAATCTCAGTTCATACTCCGCACACAAACGATCCCACGCTGTAAATAAACTGTTTCACTGTTACCTATGTGCAAAGACATTCACTTCATTATCTGCTCTGAGCAAACATCAGCGTGATCATGCATGACTGAAATCGCTGGATCACAATGAATCTGACGAGACAGAAAGATCCTCTTCTGGTTTCAGGGTCAGACTTAAACACCTTGAGATCAGGCTCCACAGAGTTCAGGTGGAGTCTCCTGTAGAGAGTGTCAGCTGATGTCACACTTGGATCTGATGAGGTAGCTCTGATTTCTGGACCTGCAGTGAATAATCCTGGATGTTAAACTAGGGAAGTTGCAAGTATAGATGTGCACATCAAGTGTTTTCTTTTTTCTTTGAGAGATTTTCATTCTGTAAAAGAAACTTTAATGTTGAAAATGTTTGTCCTATAGAAAATAAGAGAGGAGAGTTGTTGATTCTTGTTTAACTCTTATCTGAATAGCACTTACCTGAGTGCCTTGCCACCTGTTAGCCTACTTCCTAGGCCTTATTCCTTGAAGAAAAGACTTCTCTGAAGAAGCACTTATACCTGAGTTAAGTCATTGTTTAATCACTCACCTTCACACGTTCTTTATTGTCAGATGTCTGCATATTGCTGATTAAACCTACTAAACATTTTGAACTGTGCCCTGTTAATGAGTCCTCCAGGTGTAACCTTGCAACTGCTAAGACGTCTCTGATGGTACAGGGCCATTGAGGGAAAGATTATCTGCCTTTTAAGTGATGCTGCGAAATATATGACAGCCACTGCCAGACATGTATCCATAAGGCATGTTGTGTGCATTGCACATGCACTAACACCTGGCCTAGAGGAACTGCACAGAAAGTGGTGGCCTATTTTAAGATCAAGCATGACTGCTGACCTAAAACAGGCACTAGAACAGCATCTTCTTGATGCTACAGCAATCATATGATGAGAGGCAGACAGTTGGAGAACAAGCTCGATGACCTAAGAGCAAGGGTCACCTTCCAACGTGACATGAGGGACTGCAACATTCTGTGCTTCACGGAGACATGGCTGTCCCCCACCGTGCCGGACCAGGCCGTAACTCCGTCGGATTCATTCTTTGTGCTCCGCGCGGACAGAACGGCAGAGTCGAACAAAACCAAAGGTGGAGGAGTGTGTTTCATGGTAAACAGAAAGTGGTGTGATGCCAGGAGCATTTCTACTCTCTCCAGCGGCTGCTCGCCACATCTGGAGTTCCTGGGCATTAAGTGCAGCCCTTTCTATCTGCCCCGTGAGTTCACCTCAGTCATCGCCACGGCGGTCTACATCCCACCCCAAGCGGACACAGGTATGGCTTTGTCCGAATTACATGATGTGCTGAGCTCGCTTCAAAACAAGGACCCTGGCGCAGCCCTCATTGTAGCAGGAGACTTTAACAAAGCGAACCTCAGACAAGTCATGCCAAACTTTTACCAGCATGTCTCGTGTCCAACGAGAGGGGATCGGATTTTGGATCACTGCTACACGCCATACAAGCAGGGCTACAAAGCTGTCTCACACCCGGCTTTTGGGAAGTCTGACCACAACGCCATATTCCTCATTCCCCAGTATAAACAAAGCATACGGAGGGAAGACGTGACCACGAAGGAAGTAAAACGGTGGACTGCCCAATCAGAAGCTACGCTACAGGACGCACTCAACGACGTAGACTGGGACATGTTCAGAGCATGCGCAGTCGACATCAACGAGTTTACGGAAGTAGCAGTATGCTTCGTCAATATGCTAGCGGAGGAGATTATCCCCACTGCGAGAGTCACCACATTCCCAAACCAGAAACCGTGGATGGACAGATCGATCCGCACTGCAGTAAACGCCAGGACCGCCTCCTACAACGCGGGTCTCGCCACTGGCGATATGAGCGCCTACAAAGCGGCCTCATACGGCGTGTGGCGCGCGGTGAGAGATGCCAAATGCAGGTACCGGGAACGTGTGGAGTCCCGCTTCCACCAGGGCGACACACGGAGTATGTGGCACGGACTACGCACCATTACGGACTACAAAGCCAGGGACACTGCGCCGATCAACGCCGACTCTGCATTCACCAACGAGCTGAATCGGTTCTACGCCCGTTTCGAGGTTAGCCAGGCGGCTAATGCTATCTACCGCCTGACTACCGAGGACAGTGACGTCATCAGCGAGAGACCGGTGACCAGCATCGCGGAGCATGACGTCCAAGCAGCACTGAGGAGAGTGAACACAAGGAAAGCGGCGGGGCCAGACGGCATCACCGGCCGCCTGCTGCGCTGCTGTGCTGACCAGCTAGCAGGTGTGTTCACTTACATCTTCAACGAGTCCCTGGCGAAGTCTGTGGTCCCCACATGCTTCAAAAGATCCACCATCATCCCTGTGCCCAAGAACAGCAAACCCTCATCCCTGAATGATTACCGGCCAGTTGCACTGACCTCGGTAGTAATGAAGGTGTTTGAGAGGCTGCTGAAGAACATCATCTCCTCCTCCATCCCAGACACCACAGATCCGCTGCAGTTCGCCTACAGATCCAACAGATCCACAGAGGATGCCATCGCCCACGTCCTACACACCACTCTCAGCCACGTGGACAAGAAACAGGGTAACTATGTGCGAATGCTGTTTGTTGATTACAGTTCAGCGTTTAACACAATAGTGCCCTGCAGACTGTTCACAAAGCTCAGGGATCTGGGACTTAACAGCCGTCTGTGTGCATGGGTGTTGGACTTCCTCACTGGCAGAACTCAGGTGGTGAGGGTGGGCAGGTGCTTCTCCAACAGCATCACCATCAACACAGGAGCACCTCAGGGATGTGTCCTCTCGCCACTGCTCTACTCCCTCTACACTTCAGACTGTGTGGCCACCCATGGCTCCAACACCATTGTGAAGTTTGCTGACGACACAGTGGTGTTGGGTGCCATCTCCAACAACGATGAGGCGGCCTACATGGATGAAGTGAAGAATCTGGCATCGTGGTGCCAGGACAACCACCTCCAGCTGAACGTCAGCAAGACCAAGGAGGTGGTGGTGGACTTCAGAAGGGGTCAGCACAGAGACTACAAGCCCATTATCATCAATGGAGCTCCAGTGGAGAGGGTGCAGTCCTTCAAGTATCTTGGTGTCCACATCTCCTCAGACCTGACATGGGCTGCCCACATTCAGGTCCAGACCAAAAAGGCTAGGCAGCGCCTGTATCACCTACGACAACTGAGGAAGTTCAGGGTCTCTCCAAAGATCCTCAGGATTTTCTATACAGGCGCTGTGGAGAGCATCCTCACACAGAACATGACATCGTGGTTCGGGAACAGCTGTGTGAAGGACCAAAAAGCTCTCCAGAGAGTGATCCGTACAGCAGAACGCTGCTGCAGGATTGCTCTCCCCCCGCTTCAGGACACCTACACCAGGAGATGCCGGACTAGAGCAGCGCAGATACTGAAGGACCCGTCCCATCCTGGCAACAAACTGTTCCAACTTCTGCAATCTGGTAGAAGGTTCCGCATCTTCCGGGCAAGGACAGAGAGACTCAAGAGGAGCTTCTATCCCCAAGCCATCCGTGCCCTAAACACACACACCCGCCCTCTCACATCATCTATAATTGACTGAGACAGGACTCTTCCAGACACTAAACCAAGGCACAATGTACATTTCAATTCCTTTAATTTTAAATATGTTTATATTGTCTATCCTGTAAAATAGTCAGATGTCTATTCATATTAATGTACAGAATTCACCTGCTTGCTGCTACTACTGCACATTCACCCAGTGTATATACTGTGTGTGTGTATATATATATATATATATATATATATATAAAAATAAATAAAATGTTCTTCCTCTACACCCCCCCCCCCCCCCCCCCCCCCCCCGCCCCCAATTTTTGCACATGTCGAGGAGCGTGTCAGGCTACATTTCACTGTGTGTTATACTTGTATAACTATGCATGTGACAAATAATAAAGAACCTTGAACCTTGAGAAGTTCTGGCATCACTCTGAACAGAAGTCAATCCACTTCTAAGGACCGTGAAAAAAAACAGCACTGGCTTCACAGTGATCAACTTATTTTAAATGGCAACAGTGGAAATGTCCCAGCAGAAGAAAGTCATGGGGTCAATGTTCATTCCATTCATAACAATATTGCTTCATACGACTCAGGAAATACTGGGAAATACCACCAATGTGACAGCAAACCAACTGGGAAAGAACATGTCTGCAACCCTTTGACAAGACCCTACACCCTAGAGAGCTCAGCTGTCACTGTCCACACTGCTTAATCCAAGATTTAAAACCATTAGTTTCCTCAGTGAGCGCAAAGCACAAAATGCAGAGTGACGACTGACTGCTGAATGTGCAGCTCATGAGGCACACACTGGAGAGATCTACTGATCACCCATCGACATCACCTGCACCTCAACGAGTAGCACCGAATGAACAAAATCCATCCACAGGTAATGTCACGAATAGTTTATTATTAATATGAAGGAGAAAATTAGTTCAATTTCAGTTTAATTGTATTTATATAACCTCAACTCACAACAACAGTTACCTCGAGGTCATTTATATGGTAAGGTAAAGACAAAAAACACCAACAGTAGAAACATAAAAATCAAAACCTTTCAGTACACATCCATGTGATGTTACTCAGTCTTTCAGCTTTTAACCATTGGAAAAATCTTGGTGAACAAGATACTAAGATGTCAGTGGCCAAGAAGACAGGGAGTCCCTTCAAAACCCTTAGACTAGCCAGGGGATGTAACAGGGGTAATTCTCAAAATGTGGATTTTATTGTACCCCAAAAAAGACAAGGTTACTTCAAAAATACACAATCACGAAAATAAGTTGTTTTAAGAATTAAGTGGGACCGTACACAGGATTCTACAATGTATAAAATATAACTCAACAAAGTGACCTGCACAAATGAGAGACAGCTCAACCTATATAGCAACTTTAAACATCAAAGGTGGAAACCACAGAGACAATAGCTAAACATAATACAAGAATAATCCCCCGTCTAATTTGGTAAATTAACTGAATGCGAAAAATTAGAAGCGTAAACATGAATCAATATTACCAAATTATTTCAGTTGTGTGGTTGTGGAAAATCACTTATGAGAAGAGTACACAGGAAATCAGATTCTTTTCAGCTATGGCTCTAATCGGTCTGGAGGAGTTGCAATTTGTTTCAATAAATTCCCAGGGGAAATTATAAAACCGATGAAGAGGATCGTTGGTTAACTCGGTGGTTCTCAAACATTTTTCACTTGGCCTCCCTTTGTTTTCCAAAAGCCCGCCCGCCCCCCCTGCACAATCATGCAAATAAAAGTAAAATGCAATAATGTGGTCCTGTTGCTGAGGTTGGGGTGATCCTGTAATCTCTTATGGACTACCTCCAATGCTTGATAGCAGCACAAACAAAATATTTTGCAGCACAAACGTAGCACAAATGGTTGATATCAATTTTGTTTGATTTGGGATTTGGGTTTGGGGGCTGGTTAACCTTTTGGCCTTTACATTTTCATTAATATCTTTAAGCAGAACCAGCACAAACGACAATTTTAGCAGCACAAACCAGCACAAACGTAGCACACTTGATTAACACCAGTTTTGTTTGATTTAATTAATGCGGGGTGGCTGGTTGACCTCCGATGACCTCTAGAAATTTCCTTTAATATCTTTTTTTTTTTTCATCATTGTTTTTATTGCAGATTTTCCTTTAACAAGACAGTGTCTCGACATTAGACACTGAACAACAAAACAGTACAAACACAAAACGTACACAACAGCTCTTAAATAAGGCATAATACAAGATACAAAACACAAAATATAACATACAAGAGGTGGTGAGTCAGTCTTATAGCGCCCGGGTGATGATCACGTGCGTAGTAGTCCTTTGAATAAGATAGCGGAAAGGTCAGGTCCAATATAGTCCAAAAAGGGGTGCCACATCCTGTAGAACTGACCCACACTGTGGTGTATAACGTGTGTGAGGTATTCCAGAGGAATCAGTTCAAAAATTATTTTGCGCCAGCCACAGACAGTGGGAGTCCTATCGTTGATCCATTGTAAGAGGATATTTTTCCTGGCTGCAAATGTTAGAGTGTTATACAATCTTTTGTTGGCCGCCGCTTTTAGGCGGTCACTTGGAAGACCTAGAATCAGGGATAAAGGGTCCATCTCTATATCAACGTGGAAGATTTTCCCCAGTTCACCTGTAATGTCAGCCCAGTATTCTTGAAGCTTGTAACAGGACCAAAAACAGTGAGTTAAAGTTCCAACATCAGTTTTGCACTTAAGACACACAGGGGAAAGAGAGCGGCTGAAGAGGTGTCTGCGGTGAGGGGATACGTGTAATCTGTGTAAAATCTTAAGTTGGATTGCTCTTGTCCGAGTACAAATTGAAATCCTTTTAGCGAGAGACCAAACGGTATCCCACTTATCTTCATCTATGGTTACCGACAGTTCCCTCTCCCACACACCTCTAATCCCCTGCGCATCAGTGGTAGTCAAAGCATTAAGCACATGATAAAATGAACTCAGAGACACCTTCAGCTGTTGCCTAAACAAAATCTTCTCAACATCAGATACTTCAGGGTGCTCAGCAAGGGTTGTACTGTGAGTGATATAGTGTCGTATTTGCAAAAAACGAAAGAAATCCTGTCTAGGCAAGCCGTAACTGTTGGCAAGTTGTTCAAACGACATGAGTTTCTCACCCGAGAAAAGGTCACCAAGAGACTTCATATTCTTATCAGACCATCGTTGAAAGCCGGGGTCGGAGGAACCCGGAGGGAAAGCAGGGTTATTCATTATAGGGGTAAAGGTTGATGTTATTCTCGATCTTCCCTCAAGACGGCGGACAATTCGCCACGCTTTTAGAGTGTTGATTGTTACAGGATTTGTACAAAGGGCCTTAATTCCGTTAAAATCATTACAGAATAATAGATCGCTCAGTTTGCATTGTGACAGAGCTGTCTCAATATCCGACCAGATTGAGGTTTTACCCCTGACCCAGTCGCTCACAAATCTTAAATGGGCAGAAAGCTGATACAATCTAATATTAGGTAGATCCAAGCCGCCCCTGGAGCTTGGCAGATGCAACACTGCCATCTTGAGTCTGGGTCTGCGCTTGTTCCAGATGAAAGAGGTAAGCCAACCATTTATGTCCTTCAGTACTCTCTTAGAGAACAAGACGGGGATCATTTGGATAGGATACAATAGCCTGGGCAGCACATTCATTTTGATCAGGGCAATGCGTCCTAGCCAGGAGACAGGAAGTGACGCCCACCGCTCTAGGTCCTGTTTGAGTTTGCCAAATAAGGGTGTGAAGTTGGCTTTGTACAATTGGTCGAGAGACGGGGTAATAAAGATCCCCAAATACACAAATCCATTAGGAGACCATTTAAAAGGAAAAGAAGGAACAGTAGCCGGCATTGTGAAAAGAGTACCGAGAGGCATAGCCTCTGACTTAGCCAAATTGATTCTATAGCCAGAGAAACAGCTAAACCTGTCAATCACCTCAATGAGACTGGGTACGGATGTTACAGGGTTAGTCAAAAGAATCAAGATGTCGTCCGCATATAAGGTTATTTTATGACACAGCTGTCCAATCTCTAAACTACATATTGTGGGTGTCGCCCTTATGGCCTCAGCAAGAGGCTCTATGGCCAGAGCGAATAGAAGGGGCGATAAGGGGCAGCCCTGCATAACTCCCCTATGAGTGTTGAAGTAATCAGACCTAAGTCCATTAGTCAGGACTGCTGCCTGTGGATTATTGTAGATAACTTTGACCCATTTTATAAAATTCTCCCCCACGCCGAATTTGCCTAGAGTATACAACAAATAAGACCACTCAATTCTGTCAAATGCTTTCTCCGCATCGAGAGAAAGCACCAGGCCGTCAATAGATTTTTGCTTGAAAGCTACAATAGCGTTCAGTAAGCGTCTAACATTGGTGGCTGAGTTTCGACCCTTTATAAAACCTGTCTGGTCCTCCATTATCAGCACAGGTAAAAAAATTTCTAAGCGGGAGGCCAGAATTTTAGAAAGCAGTTTCCTATCCACATTCAAGAGGGCTATAGGTCTATAGGATCCGCACAAATCAGGACACTTCCCTTTCTTTAGAATTAGGGAAATGTTGGCTTCCTTCAGTGTCTGCGGGAATTCACCCATAATGAAGGAGTGGTTGAACATATCAAGAAGCGGTTCCACAATAATATCCCGAAACTGTTTATAAAATTCACAACAGAAGCCATCAGGCCCTGGTGACTTTCCACTTCGCAGTGATTTAATAGCCTTAATCACTTCGGTCTTAGTTATAGGGCTGTTAAGGGCAGTCTTCTGTTCCTCTGACAAATTTGGTAAGTCGAATTGGGTAAAGAAATTATGCATCAGCTGCTCCCCCTCCGGGACTTGTTGAGAAGAGTACAAGGCTTTGTAGAACTTCTTAACACAGTCGTTTATCAGTTTGTTTTCATATATCTTGTGGCCACCTTCATCAGATATCGCTGCAATGGTATTAGATTCTGCGCACTTCTTAACATAGTACGCCAGACATTTACCGGCCTTATCTCCATGCTCGTAGAACCGCTGTCTGGTGTATTTAAGTTTCTTCTCTGCATCTCTGGTAAGAAGGCAATTCAGCGCTGACCTGAGTGCGGTTATTTCTTGCCATAATGGTGGTGATGGGGAGGGAATATATCCATCAATATCCATCAATTCGCTCTCTAAAGATTTTTGTTCCTCCATCCGTTGTCGCTTCTTTGTCGCAGAATACGAAATAATTAGGCCCCTCGCATAAGCTTTGCATGTTTCCCACAAAACAGAGGCAGTAGTAGCTGAGGGGGTGTTGATATCCAAAAACGCTTTAAATTCGGCAGAGAAGTGAGAGGTAAATTCCTCATCCTTAACAATAATGGTATTAAGCCTATGGTTTACCTATGGTAAATGGTAAATGGCCTGTATTTTATATAGCGCTTTACTAGTCCCTAAGGACCCCAAAGCGCTTTACATATCCAGTCATCCACCCATTCACGCACACATTCACACACTGGTGATGGCAGCTACATTGTAGCCACAGCCACCCTGGGGCGCACTGACAGAGGCGAGGCTGCCGGACACTGGCGCCACCGGGCCCTCTGACCACCACCAGTAGGCAACGGGTGAAGTGTCTTGCCCAAGGACACAACGACCGAGACTGTCCAAGCCGGGGCTCGAACCTGCAACCTTCCGATTACAAGGCGAACTCCCAACTCTTGAGCCACGATCGCCCCCATGAAGCGCAGCTTTAAGATCGAGATCCATGATTACTCTAGCGTGATCTGAGATGATTATACTTGTTATGTCGCACGATACTACTGAACCCAAGTCAGTTTTCGGGAGAAAAAAGTAGTCAATTCTAGTTTGGGACCTATGCGGAGCCGAAAAAAATGTGTATTGCTTATCGGAGGGGTGGGTATATCTCCAAGCATCAACAAGTCCAAACTCGTCGCATAGAGCATGAAGCGCTTTGGCCTGAGGAGAGGGAGTTGCAATGCTATGTGGAAATCTGTCCATAAGCGGATTTAACATTAAGTTGAAATCACCACCAATAATAACGGTAGAGTTAGGAAGAAATGGGGCTAATTCCAGAAACATTTTGGTAAGAAAGGTAGTCGGGTGGGCAGGTGGAAAATAAACATTCAGTAACAAAATATTTTGGCCTTGCAAAATCCCTTTAACTATCACGTAGCGGCCCTTCAGATCCTTAACGCAATCAGTTACTACAAAAGGTACATTTTTCCTAATCAACACTGCCACTCCTCTACTTCTTGTAGTGAAGGATGAAAAAAACACTTGTCCATATAATCCTTGTTGCAACTTCAAGTGCTCATTATTATCAAGATGTGTCTCTTGTAACATAGCAACATCTACACCGTCCTTTCTTAGACAAGTAAATATCTTCCTCCTCTTAATAGGGCTGTGAACCCCTCGTACATTCCAGGTGCATATTCGCAGCCTACTCATTATTAGACTTATTCATGTATCATACAAAGCATATTGAGCCAAAGGGTTCACCACACCCTGGTTGAAAATAAAACAGCAAAAAAGAAAAAAGAAAAAAGAAAGGCAAGAAAGAGCTGTGTGACGGAACATTCAAAGAACAGTGATTTGGCAACAGCCCTACTAAACATGTAGGGAAAAACCAATTTCCTCCTGCCCGTCGGGAAAGCTGAAGGGCATTGCATGCGCGTAACTCACGCCTACCCATAGACGAAAACACAGTCCGTCCGGTGCCCGATGGGGTGGAAGATTTCACCTGGTCGCTTATAAGCAGCGAGGACGAAAAAAGAGAGTCACATACGCCTAGATTCGGCAAGTACTCACACCGGTTCATAAGGCATAGTGTGAAGAAAAGGAGTACTCCGGTGGTTACGGGGATTCAGGGCAGCGAGTCCGCGTAGGACGCAGCTGCCTCCGGTGTGTTAAATCTCTTCTCCTTGCCGTTGGCAAACAGCCTCAGTGTGGCGGGGTAGAGAAGCGCACAATCCACATTCTTCTTCCTCAGGCAGCTTTTTACCTCGTCGAAAGCCTTGCGTTTCTTGGCTACCGCCGCTGAATAATCATTAAAGAAGGAGACTTTGATCCGACCTGTTGGTTGGTTCGGCTGCGTAGCCAGGCGCCGAGCTGCATCCATCACACGTTGTTTATCAGCAAAGTTGTGAAACTTCATAATGATGGGTCTGGCGCGCTGGCTGGGGCCTGGCCTCGGTGCTAGAGAGCGGTGAGCGCGGTCTAGTTTGATCTTCCCATTTTTAGTTGTGAGCTCGAGATAGGAGGGGAGCCATGACTCCACGAAGGCGACAACATCATTTCCCTCCGTGCCCTCGGGAAGCCCGACCAGGCGAAGGTTACATCTGCGGCTGCGGTTCTCTAAATCATCCATGTGGTCTGCCATGTCAGTTACTTGTTTTTCGAGTCGAGCCACTTTCGCCTGCAATACACCTGCCGTGTCTTCCACGCCTGAAATCCGTATCTCGGCGTCTCCCACCCGTGTCGCCAGAGCCTGGATCCGAGACGTCTGTTCACAGATTGCGGCCAGCACAGTATCAACTTTAACATCCAACAGAGCTGTAATGCTGTCAGTTATCTTACTCAGAGCCGCAAGGATGTTCGGGTCGATATCACTCCCAGTTTCCTCAGCGTCAGCGGAGATTTCTGTGTCGCTGGCGTTAGCTTCTTCAGGCTCAGCCGCCATAGGACCCACAATGTCGCTAGCTTGCACAACCGGAGCTGTCTTTTTCTTAGACCTGACGTTAGGCATTTTAGAAAAATAGTCGTCCAGACTCATTATAGAGTTACTCCCACGCACATTTGTAACGTTTCACCAGGTGAACACGTATTTTAGACGGATAATCGAGGGACCTCACCGGAGCACAGCGAGATGGGTGTTCAACCCTTGCCAACCCTCCTTTAATATCTTTAAAATGATGGCAGCACAAACTAATTTTTTTTTGCAGCACAAACCAGCACAAGTGTAGCACAAACGTTTTATACCACTTTTATTGGATTTGAAGAAGGTGGGGGGGGGCAACTTCCCTCACATCGCTGAAACACATAAATGAAAAGACAGCCCCTAAACTTATATTTCTATTCAATAAGTTCTATTTATGTTAAAAGGAGGCCTCCTCTCTACCTGAGATGTGGATCATGATTTCCCTTTCTGTTCACACTGTTTGTGTCTATGTTCTCACATTCTGCATCTTTTTCTTTCTTTTCTTTTGTTATTTCTCTTATTGTAATGCTCAACCGTATATATTTAGATGCATGGATAAATAATAGTGCCTTATATGTTTATATTGTTGTTGACAAATAAAGGTTATTTAAAAAAAACATCGGCCATCTTTTTCTTTCTTTTCTTTTGTTATTTCTCTTTGTCACTACCCGATCCGTACCGGAAACCCGATCGGTACCCCGCATGCGCAAATCTTACGTCACTTCCTCTCTTTGCCAACATTGCGACATTCAATGTATTTGAATGATACGGTTAGCGCCCAGTTAGCTCCAAGCATTTCTCAACAGCTCTGCCTCCTTTTCGACTGCCCGGGACATTTAAACAATGGATAATCTGTATACAAAGAAATGCATGCTTTTCTCCTCAACAGAGAGCGTCCCCTGATTGAGCAACAGCGCCGTAAAATAAGAAGAATGGCGCCTAATTATAGAGTTAATAATGCAGACTTTGTAATATCTCACGTGTAGATTCATCAGCCAGATGAAGTGTTTACTGACAATTGACAGTGATAGCGCACATCATCATCACTATTCCAACAATCCTCTCCTCACAGACAAGCATAAACACACTCGACTATCGCTAAATCAGATTTAACACACGTTTGTAATGACGCTAATTCAGTTTATGTTGGATTGTGTGTCCACAGGTGTTTGTACTTTGCGTCGTAATAAAATGACGGTAAAAGGCTCCGCCCACTTCCTATCCATGTCTTACCATGCAACGACTCTGTGAATGGACTGGAGAAGTGTAGTGGTAGAGTCCTCCGTCAGGAATGAGATATGTGTGTCGACTTTTTATTCTCCCTTAAAATTATTATGCCATAACGCTGCACAGAGCAGCTCTGCTAACAGGTTATGGGCCCAGAGCAGCAGTAAAGAGATCCTGTAACTGCCAAAGGAAGGGCAGCGTTTCCTGAAACCGCAAGTTACCGGCAGGTGTTAAAAGTTTGGCACGGTTGAGTGCGTAAGCGTTTTTGTGCATCATGAGCAGACGCACGGCAGAGTCGGGCAGTCGATATTCCCGTTTGCAGTTTGATGGAGATGAAAGGAAATATGAGATATGGGAAACGAAGTTCCTTGGTCATCTCAGACTACAAGGTTTGAAAGATGTCATCTTAAAGGCTGAGGGTGATGAAGAAGCCGATGGTGAAGATGATGACAAAAATGCAGAAGCATATGCAGAGTTGATACAATTTCTGGATGACAAAAGTTTATCGTTAGTTATGAGAGATGCAGTTGATGACGGACGGAAAGCCCTAAAAATTTTGAGAGGTCATTATGCAGGAGTGGGCAAGCCAAGGATCATAAGTCTGTACACCGAACTTACTTCTCTCACAAATGAAAAGAATGAAAGTGTGACGGACTATATTATCCGAGCAGAAGCAATTATCACAGCGTTAAAAAATGCGGGTGAGTCATTAACTGATGGACTTCTGATCGCAATGATAATGAAAGGTCTACCAGAGACGTTTAAACCCCTGATTGTGCACGTTACACAGAGCGAAGCAAAAATCACATTTTCAGAGTTTAAAGTAAAACTCAGAAGTTATGAAGAAACCGAGAGAATGCGTGCGGCTGTAACTGATGACAACGTAATGAAGACAAAAGTGCATTTAGACCAGGATTCTACTTCATGGCGAGCAGATGACCGAAGATCAAAGAATAATGAGATTGTGTGTTTTAAATGTGGACTAAAGGGACACACTGCAAGAACGTGCCGATCCAGAGTATGGTGCAGTTTTTGCCGGAGTAGTACACACAAAGATGCGACCTGTAGAAGGAAGCTAAGACGGGATGAAGCGAGAGGGGTTGTGGAGAAGGACTACGCGTTCAAGACGGGCTCCGAACCCCAGAGGGTCCCGGATGGCGGCCAAGAGATGCTGAATAACCAGCTACTGGTGGATACGGGAGCGACGTCACATATCTTTACGAAGATCGAGAGTTTTAAGACTTTTGATGACACATTTCGACCCGAGGCTCATTGTGTAGAGTTGGCTGACGGAAGGCGGAGCAGAGGAGCTGCAAAGCGGCGAGGAGATGCTGAGATAAGTATGATTGACAGTAAAGGACGCAGTCACAAGGTCACATTGAAACAAGCACTCTACATTCCATCGTTTCCACAGGACATTTTGTCAGTAAAAGCAGCTACTAGTAACGGAGCCACTGTGGTTTTCAAACACGGGGACAGTTTTCTTAAACATGTTGATGGAACAAAATTCCCTATATATGAACACGAGAGACTGTTCTTTATAAACACTGTGCAAGAGTTTGAAGAGAAATGTAATGGATGTTTTGATATGCAAACGTGGCATGAAATTCTAGGACACTGTAATTATGAGGATGTTCAAAATCTGCAAAATGTCGTTGATGGAATGGAAATTAAGGGTAAAATCAACAAAAATATGCAATGTGAAGCCTGTATACAAGGGAAGTTTACTCAAACTAGGAACCGAGAACCAGATGAAAAGGCCAGGGCAGCATTAGAGTTGGTACATACGGATTTAGCTGGTCCGATTACGCCGAACTCTAAAGAAGGGTTTAAGTATGTTTTGTCGTTTGTTGATGATTATTCAGGTGCAACATTTGTATATAATCTGAAACACAAAAGTGATACAACTCAAGCAACTGAAAGATTTATTGCAGAGGTGGCGTCATATGGGAAAATCAAGTGCATTCGTTCTGATAATGGAACTGAATTTACAAGCAGACAGTTCAGAGATTTATTAAGTAGACATGGCATTAGGCAGGAAACTTCGGCGCCATATTCGCCTCATCAAAACGGAACAGCAGAGAGGAACTGGCGTACACTTTTTGACATGGCGAGATGCATGTTAGTTGAGAGCGAATTGCCAAAGTCTTTATGGCCATATGCAGTACAAACCGCGGGAGTGATTCGGAACCGATGTTTTAACAAACGCACAGGTCAGACAGCGTATAAGATGTTAACTGGAAAAAGACCTGATCTTTCTAGAATGAAAAAATTCGGATCATTGTGCTATGCTTATAAACAAAATAGGGGAAAGCTGGATCCAAGATGCGACAAAGGTGTTTTCTTGGGATATGACAAAAATAGTCCAGCATATTTGATCTATTTCCCAAAAACCGGGAAAGTTGAAAAGCACAGATTGATAAAAATACTAAATCCCGCGACAATGGATCAACAAACACAGAGTGATCAGATGTATGAAGATGAGGTTTATGAATCCAGAAAAGATGGTGAACCCAAACAGACGAAGGATGAGGATATTCCAGATGGTAGTGAAAGCAGTCAAACTGAGTCCGAGGTTAAAACTGATGATAAAGTAGATGCTGGAGCTACACGTTATCCATCCACAATCAGAAAGAGACCTGATTATTTGAGTGATTATATCACGGATGTGAAAGAGTGTGAAAATGAACAGATGCAAACCAGTGTTGATTATTGCTACAGATTGTTGTGTGAAATACCCACATCATTTAGCGAAGCTATTGTGTCAAGTGAGTCAAAAGAATGGGAAAGAGCGATGAATGAAGAAATCCAATCCCTTAAGGAGAATGACACATTTACTTTAACCACTTTACCAGAGGGTAAGAAAGCAGTGGGGGGTAAATGGGTTTATGCCGTTAAAAAGAACTCAGACGGATCAGACAGATATAAAGCTCGATTTGTGGCTAAAGGTTTTAGTCAAACAAAAGGAGTTGATTATGAGGAGACTTTTTCACCGACTGCTAACTTATCGAGTGTGAGAGTTTTGATGCAGAAAGTGGTTCAGGATGATATGTTGGTTCACCAGATGGATGTAAAAACCGCCTATCTACACGCACCAATAAATGAAGAAATATATATACAACAACCAGAAGGTTTTGAGACAGAATCAAGTGAGACTAATAAACTGGTGTACAGATTAAAGAAATCACTTTATGGGCTGAAGCAATCGGGTCGTAACTGGAACCAAACCTTACATGACTATTTAAGCAGTTGTGGATTTAGACAAAATATTGCTGATCATTGTGTGTATTCAAAAGAAACTGAAAGTGAAAAAGTAATCATCATAGTGTGGGTGGATGATTTACTCATTGCAGCTAACAATGAAAATGTGCTTTCAGGCGTGAAAGAAATGCTCTCTTCTAAATTCCAAATGAAAGATCTGGGGAAGCTTAACCATTTTCTAGGAATATATTTTATTCAAGAAAAAGAATGTGTCACAATGTCACAGAAAATATATATTGAGAACATTTTAAAGAGATTTAACATGCAAAACTGTAAGCCAAGGTTAACACCCTGTGAACAGAAATGGACTCATTCTGATAAATTCGAGACATTACCAGATGTGAGGAGATATCGTGAAGCGGTAGGATGTCTTATTTATCTGAGCTATTGTACGCGACCTGATTTAAGCTATGTTGTCAGCAAACTGTCACAACACTTCAATGCACCAACTGTTGATGATTGGACAGCAGTGAAACATGTTCTGAGGTATCTAAAAGGTAGTCGAGGAAAAGAACTGTGTTTTAGGAAATGTTCAAGTGGAAAACTAGGTCTACAAGCATACAGTGATGCAGATTGGGCATCCGATGTTTCTGATAGACGCAGTATGACAGGTTATTGTGTAAGCCTAAATGAAAATGGTCCTTTGATATCATGGAAAACCAAAAAGCAGACAACTACAGCACTATCAACTTGTGAAGCCGAATACATGGCATTAGCAGCAACAATTCAGGAATGTATGTATTTGACTTATTTGATTCAAGATCTTGATGAGTTTGAGTATGAAATACCTATGATATTGGAGGACAATCAGGGAACAATCGCTTTGTCAAAAAATCCAGTGAACAGACAAAGATGTAAACACATTGATGTGAAATATCATTTTATAAGGTCAGCTGTACATGAAAGGAAAGTGCTCATTGATTACTGTCCAACTGAGTCAATGGTAGCAGATATGATGACGAAACCAGTTTCAAAGTCTAAGTTAGACAAATTCTCTGTATTTGTGTTTGGAATGTAAGATGTTTTTTCGGAGGATTGTTTTCCCCAACCTGTGTACAAGTGGGGGTGTTGGATTGTGTGTCCACAGGTGTTTGTACTTTGCGTCGTAATAAAATGACGGTAAAAGGCTCCGCCCACTTCCTATCCATGTCATACCATGCAACGACTCTGTGAATGGACTGGAGAAGTGTAGTGGTAGAGTCCTCCGTCAGGAATGAGATATGTGTGTCGACTTTTTATTCTCCCTTAAAATTATTATGCCATAACGCTGCACAGAGCAGCTCTGCTAACAGTTTATAATAGGGTTTATTCGCTCGGTCAGCAGGTGGCGGTATCCTCGTACACTGGGGAGTAAACTGCCATTAAACGAACAGAAGAAGAAGAAAACATCTGCACATGCGCGGTACGGATCGGGTAGACCCGATTTGTACGGTCAGACTTTACACATGCGCAGTAAGGATCGGAGAGTCCTGATCCGTAACTATCTTTTTATTTTTCGTTTTTGTCCACATTGTACTGAAATGCTTCATTATTGCAAACATTTTAAGATATACTTGTTATTCTTAACATCTTAACAGATACTCTGACCCATAACTATCGTAAAACGCTACGACCGGAAGTAGAAACCTTTCGCGCATGCGGGGTACCGTTCGGGTTTCCGGTACGGATCGGGTAGTGACACTCTTGTTGTAATTCGTTTAAAAAAAAAGGCTCGGCCTCTTTTTCGAGTCACGTGTCCAAACAGATTCGAATCAAAGCAGATAAGGAAGAAGGGGGCGGAGCAAAGTGTGTGCGCAGGAGAGGAGCCGAGCAGAGAGAGCTGCTTTTTCATGAAACGGGAGTAAAGTAGTGAACTTAGAGGAGAGAAACGAACTAAAGTATCGATCATAAACCACTACCAACGTCCTGATCGATATCTGCATCGATCTGCCCACCCTTGTCTCCTGGATCGTAGCTGAGATCAGCGTGAACCACGTGGGTCTCTGCTCCCTGATCTGTTTCCTGTGTTTGGAAAGAGTTGCAGCTTCATCGCGGAGTTTCTCTCGGTTTGTGGGCTCATCTAAAGGTAAGCACCGAGCTAACTTTACTGTGAGTTCAGTTCATGTTGAGTTTAGCTCCTGAATGAGGTCTTCTGCTGCTCTCCTCGGTGTCTGTTCACAGTTTATTGTGAACACGTTGAGAGAAGAGTGAGAGAGTGTTTGGAGAAAAACACCAACTAATCATTAGCTCAGCATGCTGGGAGAAGTTGGAGCAGAAAAGTCTTTTCATTGTCCCTGCAGCTGTTTTTCTGCCTGCACCAAACCTCTACAGCCTCGTTTCTATTTGAAGTGATAACAGGAAGTCAGAGCGATCTGCTGCAGTATCAGGGTCACAATAAACTTTATTGTCCAGCTGCTGTGGATGAACACATGAGAGGAAGTGAACTCCTACAAAGTCTCATTTCAATGAGTGTGGCTGCTGTAAAGTGATGCACAGGAAGATGTTAACAAAAACTAATGAAACAGACGAAAGTAAACAGTGTTCATATTTGAAAGCACAGAGAATAAAAATATATTGTGGTGGTTAATGTGCAGCTCTTTTTGATTTGGGAGAAGAAGAATGTTTTTAATCATGTTGTGGATTGAATGTTGGACATTATTTATTTATTTTTGTCCACCTGTGGTTTATGATGGAGACTCTGATTCTCGTCCACCTGCTTTACCAAACCATGATTTGTTTATGTAGCACTTTGAAAACAACATGTTGCTTTGTGGGAGTAAGAGTCACGATTGTCATGTACCTGTCATGTATGGAGAGAACCCATGGAGGGTGGAGAGACTGTGATCACGTTTTGTTGGTAGAATCCGCAGCAGGAGCTGTTCAGCTGTGAATGGTTGGTGCAGTGGGGTCTTTAGGTCTGTGGTTGGTTCACCGTCTGATTGTTTTCCAGACAGAAGCAGAGTCATTAGCTGAAAACAGGTTTTGGAGTTTAGCCTCACTAAAGCTGAACTTTGCAGCTGTCTCTGTCCCCACTCTGAAACACTTCCTGCCATGAAGTTCTGATGAAGCACCAAACTACAGTTACTCAGTCAGTGGAGGTTCAGTAGTGCAGTTTCTCACCACTGTTGTTAACTGGAGGCTGACTATGGCGTTATTTTTGTGCCACTATTCTGAGCGCACGTAAAAAAAAAAAAAGTTTGCTGGTGCAAGTTTTGCATTTTGAGGAGAAATTTATTTTGAGTGAAGAAAAGCTGAATTTGAGTGAACAAAATTCATTCCTGCGTGCATTTTATTTTGCCATTATTTTTTCTAGGCATTGAAGCCATTAAACTAAACCAAAATGGTGGTAATATTAATTTTATCCGGGAAACAAAGAGAAGCATTTTGGATATTCCGCTTTAAGAGTCTGCACCCCACAGGTCTGAGTTTTTCTGAACTGAGCCTTTTTTATTTTTTGTTTTTATTCTAATTTTATTAGTTACATTATTCTCGCATGGGTAATGCGAGATGGCATGTTTATGGGTAATGTTTATTTAATTAATTTTATTCATTTTTTCAGCCAAAGAAGGAGTAGGATTCTCGACAGCTCATCTTAAGTCTACATTTTAGAGATTTTACATTTTAGAGACATAAATTAGGACCTTTTAACAAATCTGTTCCCGTGTGACGATGTCCTCTTGTTTTTTAATTCAACTGCTGGACCAACCTCCTTTTATTATTAAATACTGCCCTTTTGTCCCTTTTTTGTATATATTCATAGTATTCTTCTTATGTATTTCACACGTGTTATTTTGAGACAGGTGGGGATAATGTCTCCTCCCCCCTGTCATCATCATTAATGATCTAGTCCAGTATTTACTTAAGCGTGACTTAACCCAGAGCTTTCCAAAGTGTGGGGCCCGCCCCCAATTAACCAATACCTACCTGTTATATGTCAGTTGATCTATCTATGAAGTTTCGATTGGTTTGATTGATTTAAGCAATTTTCTACAATGTTTTACTATGACCTTGATGAAGGCCACAAGCCGAAACGCGTTGGTCAATTATTAAAGTTGTTCATCTTCCCTTAAGTGTTGCTGGAGTTCTTGCATTGTGGACTCCCAGGTATTTAAACCCTCGTGGGGGTTGTACCCTGAAAGGGTCATCGACCCACTGTTGACCATTGATTTATCAAAAGAGCAAATGTGTGTGTCATTATCAGCAGGTCCTGAGTGAAACTATTGTGAGACCCTGTTTCACTCCATCATGTGGCTCGGTGCTTCCTCCATGTAAAGTTTGGCTACAATGGGACACACTGGGGAGCTCACAGCACATCCATGTTTGTGTCTGTAGAAACCTTCGTTGTATTTAAAATATGTGGTGGTAAGGCAGACGTCTAACAGTGTGCAGACCTGATCAGGGTGAAGCTGGTTCTGGTTTTAAGGAGCTGTCTTGATGTAGTTGTTTCCTGACAGTCTCCACTGCCTCGGTTGGGGGTGTACAAGTGAAAAGTGAGACCACATCAAAGGACACTCTGGTTTCATCTGGATCAAGTGTAAGTTTGTGGACCTTGTTGGTGAAGTCAGCAGAGTTTTTGATGTGATGGGCTGTGTTCCCCACAAGGGGAGCTAGGATGGTGATGAGGTGCTTGGAAATGTTGTAGGTGGCTCAGTTTATGCTGCTACCAATGAGCCTGAGTGGGACTCCTTCTTTGTGTATATATGGAAGTTCATATATACAGGGTGCAGCATCCCCTGGGTAAAGGTGGTGGTATGCAGGGAGCTCAGTGGCTTTTTCAAGTTCTTGTTGCAGCTGATGACTTTCTTTTTGCTTCTGGGGTTTCACCTTGAAGCTTCATAGGTATTGTTGTAGTAATGTTTATTTGCTCTGCTTCTTCTTGTCAGGGATAAAATACATATCTATACTTTTGTGTCCCAGCTGAGTAACAGGAGGAGAAGAGTCTGGTGGAGCAGCAGAGGAACAGTT
Organism: Copadichromis virginalis; assembly: GCF_057382275.1. Taxonomy (NCBI): domain Eukaryota; kingdom Metazoa; phylum Chordata; class Actinopteri; order Cichliformes; family Cichlidae; genus Copadichromis; species Copadichromis virginalis. The sequence continues at coordinate 33,977,527 of NC_140626.1, forward strand.
TCAGCCATTTGGACTCAGCTCAGCCACTACAGAGGAAACAATGACTTCAACGCAGGAGGTGAGAAAAATATCTCAGTTACATCTATGGCTATGCAACATGATGAAATGTATATCGAATGACGATATCTGTCTTTTATATTATGGGCTATCATTTGTTTCGTGGTGTTGCAATATACACCGTTTACAGCAATATTTATTTTTTTGTCTTTTATCACCTATGCAAGAATCACATGAAAGAGTACGGAGAGAGTTTACGGATGAGAAGCAAAAAAGAGCCGTCAAAATAAACCTTAGACTCAAACATGCTTTCCCCCGCAAGCGGCCATCTAATAAATACTCACAAAGAAGATGGCGGCCATTACAACTTGTGTCTAAAAATGTATAGCTTCATGCATCATCAAAACACTCGACTCCAGCTGCAGTGTCTTCAGCTGGGCGACATGTGTGAAATTCAGAGAATTTACAGAAAATGGATCATTTTGTGATCTACAGGGTGGGTCATTTATATGGATACACCATAATGACATGGGAATGGTTGGTGATATTAAAGTCTTTTGACATTGCCAGCCAAAAGATGAAACCTCTAGCTCTGCATTTAGTTGCTTCAATGCCTAGATGACCTTTGTGGACAATATTGGTGTATTCTTTGTGCAGGGATTGGGGAATATTAAATTCCATTCTTTTCTGAATTTTATAATATAAAAATTTAATATAAAGACTTTGGACTTTACTTTCCCCAATTTTTGCTTTAAGTTATTTTGTTATTTACATAATAATGTAAATAACCTAATAATTATCCTTATTGCTGTTTTAGAGGAGCGGTGCTTCAAAGGATAGCTGCAGATTTCTGTCAGAATCTGCAGATTATACAGTACAAGTAAAATGTTCACGTTGTCTTCCCAACAGTTTCACTGACATCTACACTGGATGGCCAGGAAGCCTTCGCGATGTCTTCTCAGGTGCTTCTTCGGCGCTGATAATTGGCGTCTGTCTTGTGCCATCATGGTTATATATATATATATGTATTTCCGCTGCACGTCACACACCCTATGTTTCGATCAAAACACTCTGCTTCATTTCACTTTCTGTCTGCAGAATTACCACAGCAACTCAAACTGCAGAAAATGTTAAAGTGAAAAAAAAAATCAATCTGGGTCATTTTGTCCCCAGTTATGTTTTTTTTTCCACAATCAAAAGAAAAATGGCAGAGTTTTTTCTTCAGCACTTGTATTTTGTCAGACCGTTATTTGTCTTCCAGTCCCATGAGCACCTTCTGGAAGAACTCAAATGTGTAGCGAAGTGGCTTTGGGTAACTCGGATTGAGCCAGTAAATTAGCCCAGGCAAAAGTGCACACCTGCTCGCCAACATCTTCAAGGGAGTCATCAGGCTGTGCTCCTTTGTGGATTATTTTATAAACACCAAAAATCCATCCTCTCGAGCTCTTCAGCTTCCATCATGTTGAAATCCTAAAAAGGACAGAAATATTTTAAATCCGTTGTATTTTGGTCATCGCATCATCTGTCTATTCACTCCATTTTAGATAAATGGTCCAAACTACCCTGATTACACAGATCCCTGAATGAGACTGAGGAGAACAGACCAAAGAAAAGTGTGGATTTAAGACTATCACCAAATAAAGACCAAGAAAAAGAGAAATGAAACATGGAGAGAGGGCAGAAGGAGCATGCAGCGGTGCACACCGTTAAGGCCGGTTCACACGGTCGAGAGAGTTCCAGACCGCACACGTATCGAATGACAAAAACAAAACTAAGAAATGGACACTTGTGGGTGCCCCTACCATCTGTGGTGTATGGCCACACAACGCTAACGAAACACCCTATGAGCACATTTTTCTTGCGAACATTCCCCGGGCAAACAGGAAGTCTCAACCCCTCTTGAGATAAAATGTGACTTTGGAGTAAATAACCAAGTTGGCCATGATGTGAGAGGTCAGTGCCACGGGCCTGTAATCCTGGGGGCCACTGGGACGAGGCGTCTTTGGTACAGGGACGAGGCATGATGTCTTCCACATCACCGGGACCCTCTGCAGACTCAGACTCAGCATAAACAGTTTATGAAAGACTCCACACAGCTGGGGGGCACAGGCCTTGAGGACAAGGGGACTCACTCCGTCTGGTCCAGCAGACTTGCCTGAGTGAAGTCTCCTCATTTGCATCTCAACCTGGTATTGAGTGAAGGTGATGGGTGGGGGAGGGGTGTCAGGAATCTCACAGGAGGCAACATGTGAAGAGAGAGGCTGGCACAGTGGTGTGGCTCTGGATTCCAGGCTGACTGCAGGTGAGGTTGTGGGGGTGGGAGCAGACACCGTGGTGTCGAATCTATTGAAAAACAGATTCAACTCGTCGGCTCTATTCTCACCTCCCTCAGCTCCCCTGCTGTTGGTTGGCCTGAATCCAGTGATGGTCTTCATGCCCCTCCACACCTCTCTCATGCTGTTCTGCTGGAGTTTCCACTCCAGCTTCCTCCTGTAATTGTCCTTAGCCTCTCTGATCTTGTCCTTTAGTAACACCTGGATCTTCCTCACCTCCTCTTTGTTGCCCCCTCTGAAAGCCCTCTTCTTGTTGTTGAGGAGGGCTTTGATGTCCTTAGTCACCCACGGCTTGTTATTTGGGTAACAATGAACAGTCTGAGCTGGAACAATGGAGTCGGTGCAGAAAGTTATGTAGTCTGTGATACACTCAGTAAGCCCATTGATGTCCTCGGCGTGAGGCTCACAGAGTGTTTCCCAGTCGGTCACCTCGAAACAGCCCTGTAGTTCCGCTATTGCCTCCTCTGACCACCTCCTGACAGTCCTGGTGGTCACAGGTTCCCTCCTCACAATTGGCACATAGCGGGGGGTGAGGTGAATCAGGTTATGATCTGACCTACCAAGTGGGGGGAGGGAGGAGGAGCTGTATGCATCCTTGACGTTAGCATACAGTAAGTCTAAAGTTTTCTCTCCCCTGGTGGGACAGTCCACATATTGTTTGAATGTTGGTAGTGTATTGTCCAGTGATACATGGTTGAAGTCACCCGAGATCACAATAAAGGCACTCGGGTGCTGAGTCTGTAGCCGAGCTATGGCAGAGTGGATAGTGTCACATGCAGCTGTGGGGTTAGCAGAGGGGGGAACATAAACAGCCACCAAGATGACGTGAGAGAATTCCCTGGGTAAATAATACGGCCTGAGTCCAACAGCACACAGTTCAGTGTCCGGGCAACAAATCCTTTCTTTGATTGTTATGTTGGCAGGGTTACACCACCGGTTGTTAACTAGAACAGCAAGCCCACCTCCTTTCCGCTTACCGCTAGTGATGCTGTCCCTGTCCGCCCGAACAGTGTGGAAGCCTTCCACGGAAGCATTCTCATCGGGAATGTCCTGGTGCATCCATGATTCGGTGAAACACATCAGGCTACACTCTCGGTACTCCCTCTGACTCCGTACCAGTGCTGAGAGCTCATCGATTTTAATTGCCAACGATCGCACATTTCCCATCACGATAGGCGGCAGACACGGTTTAAACCTCCTCCTCGCTTCGAGCCTCCGCTGTCTCACCGTCACCTTTTTTCTTCTCTTCTGTCCTTGACCTCTGCATCCCCGATGTGTTTTCCTCCAAATTTCAGCTGGTACTTCTGCGGGCCTGGCCAGCGAGCCGGCCGGCATCAGGGCGATCAGCTGATCTCTGGAGTAAACAGTCCGTGAGTGTAGGAGATGTGCCGCGGTCCCGTTCCTTGATAAAAGTAACAGTTCCACGGCCACCAGAAGAACAAAAACTCTCTCAATCCACATGATTGAGTAAGAGATAGAAAATGGAGGAAAATACAAGTCAGAAAAAAAAAGAATACGTAAGAAAAAAGAGCTAAACTAGGAGAAAAGCAGGAGCGACTGTAACAGGCTGCACGCTGGTTGGCGCATGCGCACTAGCTGTCACAGTAATGTAACATAGCCTGCTAGTTGAAAATCTAGATGTATGGTTTTTAACTGGATGCACAGCAGACACCTACTTTCACAAATGTCTGCTTTTCCAAAATATACTAAAGGGAAAAGCAGCTTTTATTCCAATATTTTAAGTGACAGTGTGCAGTTTTCTGCCATTGGGAGTCCAGTTACACTGATTCCGATACATTGGGTCGTGGAATACGCTGCTTTAGCGTGGTGTACCACCCGAAAGTAGGAAGAAAAGTGTAGTTGCATAGGAGTGTTGTTCAGAAGGAATCAAAAATATTTCAATAGATATTAATGACAAAAACTACACACTGTCATATTTATATGAGGTATGCGGGCTACCACCACATTTGCAGTATTTATACCAAGTTTGAGTGAAAAAAATAATCGACTGTGTCACTGAGTTGTGGCAAAATGTGCTATTTGGAGTTCTAATGAAATTTTAAACACAGATTGGGGAATATTCAGATGTGCAGTAACGTTGAATATGCAAACAAATGTTTCCAATGCTAGCAAAATGCTAAAACCTACAGAACACATACGGCCCATATATTTACCGGAAAATATAAAGCCTATATTTTTATCAGAAAAATATACCCCATATATTATCACAAAGTACTAGTTAAATTATATTCTATTAAAAATACGAAGAAATTACCATAACTCCAACGGATGAATCGCGATTAATCCCTCTTTCCAGACACGTGGCCAAAGCACACTGTGGCATAGATGAAGAAGGTCAATGCGTATGCGCGAAGATTTTTTTTCATTCTCTGCGCATGCTCATAAAGGATGTGGAAAGGGCTCTTTGGATTTAATTAAATGTGTTCAATGAATTGGAAATATCACTATTATTTAACATTAAAACGGTTTACAATTGATTAAATCAAATGTAAAAATATTAATTACACCCACAAGATTAACAATTTTAAGTATATTGAACATAAAACCATACATACAGAATCTACACAGAAAAGCCACAGAAATTACAAGAAAATACAGCAAACATTTAAATAACAATAAAAGCAGTTGAAGAGTTTCTGCAGTGATCAATATTTCTTCAACAGTAGAATTTTCAGAGTTTGTAGGGGTGCTTGAAAGCCTTGAAAATCCTTGGATTTTAATAGTCCTTTCAAGGTGTAAAAAGTGCTTGAACTTTAGATGTGGTGCTTAAAATGGGTTGAAATTGGAACTGCATTTCATTCACCACAAATAACTATCTGATTGAATATTTTTCTTAACAGAGAAATAAAATGAGTCGCAAAGTCTAGAAACAAAATTTCTGCTCCTGATCTGCCTTGCACCTCTCCATGTCTGGAACAAAGATTTGCACCTTTTCACAATGGGGAAGTTTACGTGAGTCCTAGAAAATAATTTTCGACTATGTGTATGTAACACATGCAAGTTTTTTGCATTGCATGCTCCCATGGACATATGCTGATATGGAGAAGGAGCTTTTAGCCATGGTATTCGCCTGCACAAAATTTAAAGATTCTGTCTATGGAAAGGCGACAATTGTCAAAGCAATTGACCACCAACCCCTGGTGACCGTAATGAAAAAAGCCCATCCATGTCACCCCTGCCTGGCTCCAGGGGATGTTACTCCGACTACAGAGTTATGACATCCGCCTAGTCTACAAAAAAGGAAAGCACATGTATCTTGCTGACACCCTTTTCTAGAGCTCCACTCGCTCCGTTGTCACAAAGCCGAGTTGAACACACTGATTATGAAGTGATGACAGTGAGTGATGTGCTACAAGCCCTCAGCACAGTCATCCAGCGAGGATAGCCCATCAGAGACAGCCAAGTCAAGCCCGCTCTAGCCCCTTTTTTCCATACAGGGATGAGCTCAGCGTGGAGGATTTCCCAATCCCTGCACAAAGAATACACCAATATTGTCCACAAAGTACATCTAGGCATTGAAGCAACTAAATGCAGAGCTAAAGGTTTCATCTTTTGGCTGGCAATGTCAAAAGACATCACGGAAGAGCTGCACTCTTGCACAGTGTGCAGCAGCACTAATGCGCATCAGAAGACAGAACCTCTACAGACCTCCCGAAATTTTCACCTGGCATGGAAAACAATACCAGGTCCATGTAGATTCCTGTTCAAGATGGATTGAGATCAACCTTCTCGGTCACTCAACCACAGCAGCGGTGCACCACACATGCTCATTACTGACAATGGCAGACAGTACACAAGTCAGCAGTTCAACGAGTTTGCGAAGCAACTGGACTTCACTCATTCGACCAGAGTTTCCACAGTCAAATGGTCTTGCTGAGAGAGCAGTACATAGTGAGAAACAACTCATGGAGAAATCACAGAGAAATTGGACTGACTTTTTCTTGACTTCTTAAACCTTAGAAACATTCCCTGCAACACTAGTCTCCCCTGACAAACGTCTCATGTCTCATCAGACACGCGCAGGGATTACTGTGTGCAGCAAGCTTTTAGAGCTCGTCACAAAGGATCTCAGGGCAGATCAGTGACCGACTTTGTGTCAAAAGTCTCACACTAAAATGTCATGGGACAGGTCCAGCTGCACACTACAGCCATTGCAAGAAGGACAAGTGGTCTGAATGCAGACAGAAAAAGGCTCTGACAAGCTAGGAACTGTAGGAAGGAAGAGCAACGAGCCACGATCCTACATCATCCAGATCGACAGAAGAACCTACAGGAGGAATCGCTGCCACATCCTCCCAATGGCAGATCCGCCATAGCTCCATGACTATGACCCTGAGTGCCAGGACACCAACCATTCTGGATAGTTCTACACTCGCACTGCAAGCACCACACACGCTCAAATGAAGACTCACAGAGCGCATCATCTCCCAAGCCTGTGCAAATACCCGACCAAGAGATTGTAAACCAGGCGTCATACATTACATGTGCAGGTCACATCTGCAGACCTAACCCAAGATAAACACAATGGCATCACATGTATGTATAATCAGTCTAAAGTCAATATGTTGAGAAATGAAGTTGACTGGGTGTTTGCATTTCTAATGATTGGTGCTGTACTGAGGTATGGGGTTTGTCCAACCATAAACACTGTTAGGTTAAAATTCACTTTAAAAAAATAACGTCTAGAAAGACTGAAAGCTAAATGGAAAGGATGTAGATCATTTGGTTAAATTATCATTTTACATCATTTGTCTGTTATGAGCCACCGTACCTGTGTGGGCTAATCCAATTGGAACAGTATGTGGGGGTTACATGCATGCAATACACATACATGTGGTTATTGACTTATACCACCTCACAAGACAACCACAGTGCCGTTTTCTTGTTTTGTGGGGTTGGGGTGTTTTTGTTTTTTTCAATGTGACATGAATATCTCAACATGTTGATTTGTTCACATTTGCACATCTTCATTTTTAACTGAGTTCATACACTATATACATACAAGACGACCTTTTCCCTTTGCAGTGTTTTTGTGTGGTGCGTTTTTGTAAGTTTTAACAAAAAGGGAACAAAAGCGTTTAAGTCAACCAAGGATTTCTTCTTTTAATTTTCACATGGTCTTACCAGGGTTGATGTGACGTGAAACATACATTGTTATTTTTATGTTTAGTGTTGTGCTGAAAGGGCTTCAAAATGGACCTTAAAAGTGCTTAAAGAGGTGATGGCAGCCTCGCTTCTGTCAGTCTGCCCCAGGGCAGCCGTGGCTACAAGTGTAGCTGCCTCCACCAGTGTGTGAATGTGAGAGTGAATGAATAGTGGCATTTGTAAAATTATGATATTATTTTATGCCATGTTATACCCCTAATTAAAGATTGTGAATTATTATGTAGTTTTAGTTTGCATTATTCTCCTGAATTAGAAGAAGCTGATAACTATTGCATTAGTTAAACTGATTTGCATTACATTAAATTGCTGACTTGTTGTGAATGAATGATATTGTTTTATGATGCATTATATTGCTGAGTTATAAGAAATACTGTTCGCAGAAGGTTATTGTCTAATTTGTCTGAGTAGAAGAGAACAGAGTGTGCTGGAGTTTTCTGCCCCATTTCAGCAGGAGCAGATAAACAGGGAGCCAAGGTCGTAGCTTAGGCGCTGTGTGAGAGAGAGCATGTGAATGTTTAGGCTTTTTAGGATAAGGTGGAGGCACCAGAGGTTATAAAAGTTTGAGCAATGCTCCACCATTTTGAGATTTTGAGGCTGTCTGCATCAGTGTCCATCTCCCACGTGTGTGATCATTAAATCATCGTTTGACTCAACCCGGCCGGACCAGTGTTGTTATTGTGGTTTTTTCTCTTGTCTCCATCCCCAATATTTTGAACCTTAACACATTGTAAAGCGCTTTGAGAGCCCCGAAAAGTGCTATATAAATGCAATCCATTATTATTATTATTATTATTATTATTATTATTATTATTATTAGTATTAGTGTTTAAATTTTACTCTAAAAAAGGCGTATGAACCCTGCATTTTAAGTACAACTCTCATTGTAGCATCTGATTATAATGTGATACTATCACCAACACACCTACAATGTTTTTGTTAACATCTTTGATTCAACTAATGGAGGGAGTTGGAAAGTTCAGTTTGTTCCACGACTGCATTTTACTCACTGCCTGTTTGTATCTCTGTCACCTCAGGACCAACATGGAGCAAGAAGTCAGGACTCTCAGGAGGCTGATGAACTTCAAAGACAGAAAAGAGAAAAGAAATACACCTGTGAGGAGTGTGGGAAGGATTTTAGCCGTTCTGGCAACTTAAAAACACACCAATTCGTCCACAGTGGACTTAAACCGTACATCTGTGATCGTTGTGGTAAAGCTTTTAATCACAGAAGCCACTTACGACGTCATCAAGTTATTCACTCTGGAATGAAAGCGTACAGCTGTGAGTTGTGTGGTAAAGCTTTTGCTGACAATGGAAGTTTACGGAGTCATCTATTTACCCACTCTGGAGTTAAACCATACAGCTGTGATCAGTGTGGTAAAGCTTTTGCTCATAGTAGAAGCTTAAAGAGTCATCTAGTTACCCACTCTGGAATTAAGGCATACAGTTGTGATCAGTGTGGTAAAGCTTTTGCTTGCAGTAAGTACTTACAAAGGCATCTAGTTACCCACTCTGGAATTAAGGCGTACAGCTGCGACATTTGTGGAAAAACCTTCCGCTGGCCACTCAGCCGTAATATTCACCGACGCATTCACACCAAAAAAGATTTTTGCTTCTGTGATCAGTGTGGCAAAACCTTTGTGGCATACAAATATTTACAGCAGCACATGTTTAGCCACACTGAGGAGAGACCTCATAAATGTGACCTGTGTGAGAAGACCTTTAAAGAGCCACGTTCCCTGAGACAACATCAACACATTCACACCAGAAAGAAACTCTACAAGTGCACTTACTGTGAGGTATGTATTTTTCTTTGTACAGTCACACTTATTTTGAAGTATTTTGTGAATTGATTTTAATTTCAAAGCTAAATGAGACATGAAAACCTCATGTACAGAATATTCAGTCAAATCTGAGACAAATCTCCTGAAATTATCCTGATGTTGGAAAAAACGTAAAGTTTTAAGTTTCTCACCTTTCTGTCTAACATTCACACTCCAATGGATGCATCGGAGAGCAGCTTGAGAGTTAATATCTTGTGACCAATGTTGTTTTCCACTACACATTACAGAATACATGCCCCAAAAAGTAGTTTGTAACGTATTCCATTACATTACTCATTTAGAGTAATGTAACGTAACTTAAATGTGCTGTGGGCCATCATCTCACTGGAGGGCCACTTCAGTGTTCAAGCAGTACAAAAAAGCAATTAAAAACACCAACAAATATTTCCAGAAAATGTGGAGGGCTTTTTTAAAAATTCAAATATTGTATTCATCACCACCCGCATTCTCCTTGACCTTATAGCAGCTTTTGATACTATCTTTCACCGTATCCTTCGTCATAGATTAGCATCTACTGCCACCGTAGTAGATCATATCATATCATCATCATCATATCTTTGTTTTGAGACCAGAACTGGTTTGGCGCAGTGGGCTGCACAGCTGCTCTGGCAAGGGTTCGAGTACTACATGAGACAGATGCTTCACATCTTCCCTGCTTGCATGTAATCTGCTTTCTTGACACTCTTCAGTGTAGTCTTTCAAATAAAGCAGTTTTCAGCAGAGTCCAGCTTCTACACAGTGTTTTCAGATTCCACTACACGGCATTCACACTGCATTTTCGCAGGAAATGCAACTTTTTCTAGTTCAGTTTTGAGATCCCTTCCCAGATGCCTTAACGTTGACTCACACCCTGGGCCATCTGACCTCAGGAAATCACATGATGGGGTGGGGCTAGGTTTCACAATGAGCTCGCCCGAAATCCTGGCTGATTGTGACCCACACCCGTTTTCACACTGTACTCATGATTAGGTAGAAGATCATCAGGGGGTCCTTTTATCTCTGTTTGGGGGGAAACTCCCACGGGGTTTAAATCTGGGACTCTCCACCATTTGACACTAGAACTGAAGAAGCTTCTCGGATGAGAGGTGAAACGTCTTCAAGCAACCTAAAGAAGTCCGGACGCTTTTCTTTCCAAGCTCCTTAGACAACAGGATTTTGAACTTTATCGTGACAGGTTTATGTGGAAAATAAACAAGCTGACGGCGGAGTCGCACAATGGTTTCACTAACGGTGGTTTTCCTAACGAAAGTATGCATAAAAACATTCATTTGTCCATCCATAGTGTGGTTATTTTAATCTCATACAACCTGGACATCACAATTTCGATTGTTTACACCAAAATTTAAAAAAACATTTGCTCTACAAAGGCCTGATATCAACTTAAAGTACACTATACTGCCACTTTTCTATCACATGTCCTGTTATGTGGATGTCATTTTTCTCAGAAACAAAAGTCAGATAAAAGAAATAATTAGGTAATTCTTTGTTTTTACATTCTTTAGGTCCCAATCAGCACAAATAGCAAAGAGAAATTGAAAATGTATGCCATGAAAGAGTGTCTTAGGAGGTTAAATAAAAGGGCAAGAGAGAACTTCAAGAGATTGATATAGCCTCTAGAGCGACCATCAAATCGATTAAAAAATATTGCCGTGAACAGCTGGTTTTGCATACAATATGAAACGATAGATGTTTTAATATCATCATAACTTACACTGTGTTTGTGTCTTTGTTTAGAAGCAGAGCGACACAGATGGATCCAGTTCTCAACCCTGTCGTCGCTGTGGTGGTGGGAAAGCGTTTCATTGTGACCTTTGTGGAAAAACTTTCAATCATCCAGATAGCCTAAAACTACATCAACGTAGACACACTGGAGACAACATGAATTACTGCAAAGAGTGTGGGAGAGGCTTCCCCACATCAAGTGAATTAAAAAAACATTATCTTTATCACAGTGGCGTTAAAAAGCACGTCTGTGACCAGTGTGGTTCATCTTTCTTCACTGCAAATCAGCTTAAAGACCATAAAAGAGTCCACACAGGAGAGAAACCATATAAGTGCAGACACTGTGACAAAAGCTTCTCAAGTTCAGGCCATCGTAATGTTCATGAAGATGCACACATTGAAGGGAACTTCAGCTGTGACCAGTGTGACAAGAGCTTCAAGAATCTCAGTTCATACTCCGCACACAAACGATCCCACGCTGTAAATAAACTGTTTCACTGTTACAAATGTGCCAAAACGTTCACTTCATTATCTGCTCTGTGCAAACATCAGCGTGATCATGCATGACTGAAATCACTGGATCACAATGAATCTGACGAGACAGAAAGATCCTCTTCTGGTTTCAGGGTCAGACTTAAAAACCTTGAGATCAGGCTCCACAGAGTTCAGGTGGAGTCTCCTGTAAAAAAGTGTGTCAGCTGATGTCACACTTGGATCTGATGAGGTAGCTCTGATTTCTGGACCTGCAGTGAATAATCCTGGATGTTAAACTAAGGAAGTTGCAAGTATAGATGTGCACATCAAGTGTTTTCTTTTTTCTTTGAGAGATTTTCATTCTGTAAAAGAAACTTTAATGTTGAAAATGTTTGTCCTATAGAAAATAAGAGAGGAGAGTTGTTGATTCTTGTTTAACTCTTATCTGAATAGCACTTACCTGAGTGCCTTGCCACCTGTTAGCCTACTTCCTAGGCCTTATTCCTTGAAGAAAAGACTTCTCTGAAGAAGCACTTATACCTGAGTTAAGTCATTGTTTAATCACTCACCTTCACACGTTCTTTATTGTCAGATGTCTGCATATTGCTGATTAAACCTACTAAACATTTTAAACATCTTAAATTTAGAAGTTGGAATTATGGATATATAGATCAACTTAATTTTTCTTTGATAAATGTTGATGCTCTTTTTTTTAAAACCCACCTTGTTTTATTGTAATTTTATGTGTTATCTTTTTAAACTTTAATCTTAAATCCCTTTCTCCCAAAACCGCAAATAATTTCACACTAGTTGCTCTTACAGCACCCAATACAAACTTTAATTGTCAACCAGCTTTGAAACAAAAGCTGCTTTGACTTAATGTCCACAAAAAAGAATCTCAAGCTAAACTGGCAATGGGCTGTACTTCCATGTAGTACCAGTTTGTACCAGGAGATTGAGCAGTGAGTGTAATCTTTATTTAATCAGGCAAAGAACACATTCTTATTCACAGTGGCAGCAAAGAATTGTTAAGGTTAGCTGATGTGCAGCACATATCAGGACCATTGAAACGATCACAAAGACTACTTTTACTTAATTCAAATTCTATCAAACCTCTGCTTTTGGGTCCTCCTTTCACTTTAGTGTATTTACTGTATTCTTTAAATCCACGTGTAGTTTAGTGAATGCATTTTGAGCTGCGTGTTTTGCAGCTGTTTTCTTGTTGGGTTTGTGAAACAGTGATACTGTTAAAGCATTAGTTATATTTGATTAACTCCGTGTAAAGTTTCTTTTATAAAACAGTTTGATGTGAAAAATAAAGATATTGGTCTGACAACAAGTAGTTTGGGCCATGATTTCATGTTCAGATCAACTGTTGGTACAGGTGGAGGTTTATCAGAGGAGGAGAAGGAGGCTAGAGGGCAAGATCAAAGTAGCATGGAGGGAGGTTAGCCAACTAACGGAGTTGCAGAAAGGTGCGGCAAAGAAGGTGCCTAAGAAATACAGCAAGCTGTCCATACCTGAGGCCTTGGAAACTGCCAAGCAAAGACTCACAGCCTTGGCCAGCCGCTTGAGGAGGTACACCAGAGAGATAGAAGGCAGGAGAATAAACCAGCTGTTCTCCACAGAACCAGCAAAGGTGTACTCTCAGTGGCAAGGGAACAATAAGAGAACAGCACCACCAAGGCTGGAGACGGAGCAATACTGGAAGAGCATATGGGTGAAGGATGCAACCCATAACGGCAATGCTCAGTGGCTAGTGGATCTGAGGGCAGACCACAGCGACCTCCCTGAACAGGGTCCAGTAACCATCACAGTGGCAGATATCCAAGAAAGGGTCTCCAGTATGAAGAGTTGGACAGCACCAGGGCCCGACATGGTTCACGCCTACTGGCTGAAGAAGCTGACTGCACTCCACGAGCGTCTGGCAGCACAAATGAACCAGCTGCTAGTTAACGAGAGACACCCGGAATGGCTAACTGAAGGCCGGACGGTCCTGATCCCCAAGGACCCCAAGAAGGGACCGGTCCCCTCCAACTACCGACCAATAACCTGCCTCAGTACTACATGGAAGCTCCTGTCAGGCATCATATCGGCTAAGATGAACAGGCACATGGGTCAATACATGAGTGGGGCACAGAAAGGAATTGGCAAGAATACCAGAGGCGCAAAACACCAGCTACTGGTAGACAGAACAGTCAGCCGAGACTGCAAGACCAGACTGACCAACCTGTGCACTGCCTGGATTGATTACAAGAAGGCCTATGACTCAATGCCCCACAGCTGGATACTGGAATGCCTAGAATTAATAATAATAAATTCCTGTCCAAAACCAAAAGACTGCAGAGTTTTAAATATGAACGTATGTTCAACTGAGTCAAATGCTTTGTAAAAATCCAAGAACAGGATGTACCCTCTCTCTTGGATTAATTCACTGTATTCAAGGAGATCCAAAACCAGCCTAATATTGTTATGAATTAGTCTTCCTTTCAAAAAACCTGATTGTGTTTCACTGATAATGTTTGAGATGCCTTTCTTTAGTCTCTCAGCCCTTTGCCAGACAGGAGAAGCCAAACACCAGCTAACTCAAACAAAGAAAATGTATGAATATAACAGAACTTTGACCTTGCAGTGTTAATATGGGTTAATATTTATATGCACGCCACATAAACATTTGAAGGTGTGATGGAAAAATAAATTCATTTAATAAAGAAACAATATTGAACAATAATATATTAATGACTGCAATGTAAACTAAAGTGAATCAACTGGTGGTGAGGTGTGGAGCTTACCATGTGTGCCTTGCCATCACACATGTAAATTGTCAATAAAAAAAATCAATAACACTGCTTTTGAATATCGACTCGGTATCATAAAACAAAATATTGTGATTTTCGAGCGATATTTTTCTTACATCCCTAGTTATGAGGAATGATTCTGTAACTGGTTAAATCTCTGTCATGAAGAATTAAGACGCTTCTGAAAATGGCAATTTTATTTATATCACACATTTTATTACATGTTAACTAAATATTCTTAACACAGAAGATAAAGACATAAAAACCTGTTTAGGTTTACAACAGCTTAAGGCAGTGAAAACAGCAAACAGAACTAAACTAAACCTAACAACAACACCAATGGAAAAAGGTCTGGAGTCTGTTTTTAATGTATGCAAAGATGTAACTGATCTCAAGTCAGCAGGTGACAGGACCACAGTAACAGAAGGTATCTTTGGATTGTACCACAATTAAAATAGAGGACTGAAGGCTCTGCCTCCCATTCTACTTTTAAATACTCTGTGAGCAACAAGTAGGCCTGCAGAGCGAGAGCGAAGTGCTCTAATAGGGTGATATGGTACTACAAGGTCATTAAGATAAGATGGGGCCTGATTATTTAAGACCTTGTGTGTGAGGAGCAGGATTTTGAATTCAATTCTGGATTTAACAGGAAGCCAAAACAGGAGAAATCTGCTCTCTTTCTAGTCCCTGTCAGGACTCTTGCTGCAGCATTTTGGATCAGCTGAAGGCTTTTCAGGGAGTTTTTCGTTTTCAAGCTGAGTCCTGGGATGACTTTTTAAGTAATGATATAACTATTTACAGCTTGAATGCCTGTGATACATAGACAATTAAGAGATCAGTGAGACATTTCTTTGATTATAGTACTATTATTATTACTACTACTAAATACTACTGTTTCCAAGTGGAGGAACAATGATCATGTAATAAGGATAACATTTTTAGAATTAAAATTCAAATAAACATTAAAGGAAAAATTAAGAGAAACCTGAAGTATAACAGATGAGGGATTTCAGCAGAAATTACAGCAGCTTTCACATCAAACTTCTCAAATGCAACAGAACTGTCTGTCTCTTCAGATTATTTATTTTTTTGCCTGTCCCATTTGGTTCTTTAGCCGTCAGAATTGTTGTCTGAAGACCAACAAGGAGACCCGATGGATTTACTTTGCCAAATGGATCATCATGGCCTTGCCGTATTGGTCCATTTGATCAACCTTTGTTGTTATTATTTATTTTATTTTCAGTTGTTACAGACATGGCTGAGGGATAGGAAAGGGAGAAAGAAAGATGAAGGAAAAGAAAAACAGAAGGGAAGAGGGGCAGTGAGAAAGGAAACTTAAAAAGAGAAAGAAGAGAAAAAAAATCTCCTGGATCACCTGAAGGCATCAGTCACCGGCAGGGAGTGTGGTGAGGGGAGATGGGCCTTGGAGGGCCTGGGAGTTCCCAGAGAGGTGGAGTCTAAGACCCGACCTGACATATAGACACAGACAAACAGGCACACACATGCATTCCCACCCTCATGCACACATATACTCAGCACTCACCCAAAGTAGGGATAGACATACATGGACACTGAACACACAATCACACTCCCCAAACAAACTCTATACCCCGGGTCCAGGTTCCCTTGCCCCTGGAGGGGGAAACGGTACCCAGACCCAGGAGATGTTACCCTTTCCCCCGGGGTGGAGGCAAGCAGACCGCCCCAGGCTCCACAGCAGCAGGGAGGCCCCGCATCCCAGATCCCAATCAGACGGCCAACACCTCCTCCCAGCCCCCCGCCCCGATGGCCAGCAGAGAACAGGGGTGTGTGAAGACCCCAAACGTCCCTCCTCTCACTCATGTGTAGTGTTGCTGCGTGTTGTTCTAAGGTGCATTTAAAAAAACGGGAGAGCATGGTGCTGCTGCCAGAGAGCAGCAGGTGTTAGCACGGCCTCTCCCGAGAACCCTCAATGTCTACATGGATTTAAAATTGAGAGGTGGGCACCGGCGCCAGAGGTGGGGTTGAACACACAGACCGTCCACTGGACGCCGTTAACGTGCCCACCCTCAAGGCCCTATATGTATGTGTTATGAGAGTGTGAGTAATGTGGATGTCTAAGCTGTGAGATAAAATTGAGGCACAGGTGGCCAGAAGGGGACAGGGGGTGGGGGGGATGCCTCCCCTGTCCCCTGGTGACACACCCGCACCCCAAAGCCCTACTTGTGTGGGTGTGTTGGGAGCGGGAAGAGGGAGGCAGCCGGGGATGGGGAGGAAAAGAAGGGAGGAGCAAGATGCCCCTCCCTGGGGCCAGCTCCCCCACCCTAACATTCAATCATCTCCAAGACTGCACAAGACAGTAGACACCCAGGTTAAGTTTATTCTCACCTCTCCCCCACCTGCAGAGTGGACTCCTGCAAGGATGGCACAAGCTCCCCGTCAGTTGAAGGGTTCATTATGATCCAATGATAGGAATGATTTCAGCCATTGTCATGATGATGTTTGCACAGAGCAGATAATGAACATAATTGCACATTGGTAACAGTGAAACAGTAGATTTGGGGGGAAAAAGCAAAAAAAAAACGCAGTTAAAATGAAATGTAAAAAATAATGTTTCTATGCACATCTGCAGTTTAGAAACATGTCAGTTTGGTAATATAAAATAAAATGTATTCCTATAACTTTTATATCCTAAGAGAACAAAGATTAAAATGTAACAGGGATAACATTTTAGAATATTAAAATCCCTCAAAGGAAAAAAAACTTGATGTACACATCTATACTTGCAGCTTCCTATATGTAACATCCAGGATTATTCACTGCAGGTCCAGAAAGCAGAGCTAGCTCATCAGATCCAAGTGTGACATCAGCTGCACTCTTTACAGGAGACTCCAGCTGAACTCTGTGGAGCCTGATCTCAAGGTTTTTAAGTCTGACCCTGAAACCAGAAGAGGATCTTTCTGCCTCTGCAGATTCATTGTGATCCAGTGATCACTGTCCTGCATGATCACGTCGATGGTTGCGTAGAGCAGATAATGAAGTGAATGTTTTTGCACATTGGTAACAGTGAAACAGTTTATTTACAGCGTGGGATCGTTTGTGTCTGGAGTATGAACTGAGATTCTTGAAGCTTTTGTCACACTGGTCACAGCTGTAGCTCCCTTCAATGTGTGTAAGTTCATGATTGTTACGACTCCCTGAGTACGAGAAACTTTTGTCACAGTGTCTGCACTTGTATGGTTTCTCTCCTGTGTGGACTCGTTTATGCACTTTAAGATGATCTGCAGTGGTGAAGGATGACCCACACTGGTCACACACGTGCTTTTTTACCCCACTGTGATAGATTTCATGTTCTTTTAATGCACTTGCTGTGGGGAAGCCTCTCCCACATTCTTTGCAGTAGTTCATTTTGTCTCCAGTGTGTCTACGTTGATGTAGCTTTAGGTTCTTTTCATTATTGAAAGTTTTTCCACAAAGGTCACAACGCAACGCTTTCCCACCACCACAGTGGCGACACGGTTGAGAACTGGATCCATCTGTGTCGCTCTGCTTCTAAACAAAGACACGACGACAGTGTAAGTCAGGGAATTGCTTCAACATTTTTATCCAAAGCATCATCCAAAGGAGATGTTGCAACACAAACCTGAGACTCTGTGGAGAAAAAAAAAAGAAAGAAATCTGCTTCTACTTTTGACTACTTCTCTTTCTATACCTCCATGTGGTGTTGTCTGAGTGGTGATACCTATTGCTCAGGACAAAACTGTAGCAGCTTCCTGCACCCTAATGGTGTCATAAATAAAACTGACTGTGATGATGCTGAAGCGGGCAAAGCGACCAGTGAGGAGGGTATACTGGTGGCATCTGCCATCTGTTGTCTTTACCATAGCAGGTAGCAGACTGAAGTTAGATGTTAATGAGTAATTACTGCAGGTTGAACAGGTCATGGATGGAACATTAAGGTTCACAAGACATCACACATGGAGGACTGGGCGAGTTGCTGACTTTACAGAGCAGCAGGAAAACCAGCTGAACCGAGCAGAGAGTCCAGAGTGTGGAGAACTAAGCTGAGCAATGAAATAAGAGCTGAAACTCATGCAGCGCTGCCTTCACATGCAGGAGAATTGCCAACATACTAACAACTGAATGAGCAGAGTTGTTCCGAACAGTCAGCTGAAAATGACAAGATAGAAATATAAATACAAACCTCACAGTAACTGCACTTGTAGAGTTTCTTTCTGCTGTGGATCTGTTCGTGTCTTCTCAGGGAATTTGGCTCTTTAAAAGCCTTCTCACACAGGTCACATTTATAAGGTCTCTCCTCAGTGTGGGTAAGCATGTGCTGCTGTAATTCATAGTATGTCACAAACGGTTTCAAACACTGATCGCAGCAGTAAACATCTTGCCTGGTGTGGATGCGTAGGTGAGTATTTCGGTATGTTAGATGAGTGAAAGTTTTCCCACAAATGTCGCAGCTGTACGCCTTAGTTTCAGAGTGGGTAACTTGATGACGCCGTAAGTTGCCTCTGACAGTAAAAGCTTTGCCACACTGATCACAGCTGTACGCTTTAACTCCAGTGTGGGTGACTTGGTGTTTTTTTAAGTTTGCAGGCTGTCTAAAAGACTTTCCACACAAGTCACAGATGAATGGTTTCTCCCCAGTGTGGATGAACAGATGATGTTTTAGCTCAGACTTCAGAGTAAAATTCTTCCCACACTCATCACAGCTGTATTTCTTCTCTCCCTTTCTTCTGTGAGGTTTGTCGGCCTCCTGAGAGCGCTGACGTCTCGCTCCATGTTGGTCCTGCAGTGACAGAGATACAAACAGAGGCAGTGAGTGAAATGCAGTCGTGGAACTGCGTCTGTAATCAAAATGACAATGAGGAAATTGTTTTGCTCATTGGGAAAAAAATATACCATCTGAAAAAATTATAAGTGCAGCTGATTATATTTTATTTCAGTGTCCTGATAAAATATGATCTTTGTGCTTTCTTGTAACTCCTGTGGTTTTTATTTGTGAATGTAGCTTCTGTATGTGTGGAGGAGCCCAGGATGGAAAAGATAAAGCTGCTGTTAACAACCAGCTGTGCACAGTTTCAATAACAGTGTAACAGATGTTTTTCTCACCATCTGTGTTGAGCTCATTGTTTCCTCTGTAGTGGCTGAGCTGAGTCCAAATGGCTGAAAATGTTCCTCCGTCAGATTCTCCTCCTGCTGATCAGCTGCTGGGACACAAAAGAATATTTTTATGTATTTGATCTCTGACAAAAAGAAGCAGAGCAAACACAAACCAGAGAAAGCAACATTTAGAAGATTCATTTGTTCCAGCAGCTGCAGGATGGTTTCTACAGGCTGAGGAACAACAGTCACTGCAGGAATCAACATCTGCACATTGATTTTCTGTTAGAGGAACAAAGTGAATGCAGACACACAGACAGGCTCTCTCCAAACCCTCAGAACAAAAGCTGTCCAGCTTTGTGTGTCTGTCAAAATGCTTTTTACAAATCCTGCTGGAATCAGTGTTGTTACAGCTGCAGTCAAAGCAAGATGGAAACAATGAAGAAGGAAAGTTCAAATCTACTCAGACTAAATGTCAGACTTGATCCCTGCAAGCAGGCACAAACTAAAACTCTCTTTTGTGAAAACCAGTGTTGGTCAAATTACTTGAAAAAAGTAATCAGTAACTAATTAATGATTACTTCCCACCAAAAGTAATCCCGTTACTTTACTGATTACTTATTTTTTGTCAGTAATTAGTTATTTAGTTACTTTTTAAAAACATGATTTACACCCTGAATAGGTGATAAAGCGACAGCGAGTCCATCATATATAATGTCATCAAGTGGAAAAGTCTCTTTTTAAAATTTGTTTTATTAATTTTAATCTTTTAACTTTATGCATCGAGCAAAATTTAATTATATGCAACATTCACTGACTGGAAGAAATTTGTTTAACATTTAAAATAACTTGAAAAAAAGTTATCGGATTACAGTAACACATTACTTGTAACTGCCCATCTCTGGTGAAGACACTGAAGCAGTGGACTGATGCAACTGTCTGTAAAGGCTGTTGATATTCGCCCTACTTACTCCCTCATTCCTGCATGCTGCCTTCCACAATGTCTGTATAAACAACTCTCACCCATGTCAATTTATAACTTTTCTTATTTTATTTTATCGCTCACTGCCTCTCATGTGTTCATCCACAGCAGCTGGACAATAAAGTTATAGTGACCCTGATACTGCAGCAGATCGCTCTGACTTCCTGTTATCACTTAAATAGAAATGAGGCTGTAGAGGTTTGGTGCAGGCAGAAAAACAGCTGCAGGGACAATGAAAAGCCTTTTCTGCTCCAACTTCTCCCAGCATGCTGAGCTAATGATTAGTTGGTGTTTTTCTCCAAACACTCTCTCACTCTTCTCTCAACGTGTTCACAATAAACTGTGAACAGACACCGAGGAGAGCAGCAGAAGACCTCATTCAGGAGCTAAACTCAACATGAACTGAACTCACAGTAAAGTTAGCTCGGTGCTTACCTTTAGATGAGCCCACAAACCGAGAGAAACTCCGCGATGAAGCTGCAACTCTTTCCAAACACAGGAAACAGATCAGGGAGCAGAGACCCACGTGGTTCACGCTGATCTCAGCTACGATCCAGGAGACAAGGGTGGGCAGATCGATGCAGATATCGATCAGGACGTTGGTAGTGGTTTATGATCGATACTTTAGTTTGTTTCTCTCCTCTAAGTTCACTACTTTACTCCCGTTTCATGACAAAGCAGCTCTCTCTGCTCGACTCCTCTCCTGCGCACACACTTTGCTCCGCCCCCTTCTTCCTGATCTGCTTTGATTCGTCCGGTGCGATCACGTGACTCGGCTGCCCTGAAGAAAATACATTTTGGCTGCAGAGAGTGAGAAAGAGGAGCAGCATGTGGAGATATTTCACAGCTGTGTGTGTGAAGAAAAGTTTCTGCTGTGGCAACACCACCAGTTTATAAAGACACAAAGAAGAGCAGCAAAAGAAAGTCAGTGAGGAGGGAAATCCTTCAGACACACCCCCGCACAGAGGTCAGAGGTCACTGACAGAGTCCTTTCTGAAAGGCACAGAACATCCAGGTCGCTCATTTAGTGCTGAGAGTAAAGTTTCATTTCAAAGTGTTGGTCGTCATCATTGTTGTTACTTGAGCAGATTGATTATTTATAAACTAAATGCAGACATTAAAAATAACACATTCGTCCCACTGAAGTGTTACATTAATTATTTTATTGGAGGCATGAATTCTCAGCAGGGCTGGGATCATACCATCATGTGACTGAAGGAAGCGGGGCAGATGTTCTGTAATGTTACAGGCCAGAACACAGAGAGACGGGGAAAAGTGAAGAAACAAGCGAAAACATAAAATGTGCATCTGACTGCATCTCAGTGATATTGGAGACGTCAAAGCTGAGTGAAAAATTTATCAAAGTAGGAGTTGGAACTTTCAGCCATTTTCCACTGTGGAGGACAAAAGGTTTCAAACTTGTCCAGGTCTTAAAGCTCATGTGTGTTGCAGTAGATGTATAAAAATATGGCTTTTTTGAAAATAAAAGAATAAAATTGCTTCCTTGAAAAAGACTAAATTTACAGTTCAGTGTTGAATATTACATCAAACAAACTGTGTTTTGAATAGCAGAGAGTCATGTGAATGTGCGCTTGAAGGCTGTGACGGAGGTGTGGTCCCTGACTCAGCTGCAGGGGAGGAGTGGTGCAGTGACGGGTGGGGGCGGTGCCGGGAAGGCAGGTGAGGACAGAGCTGGTGGCATTTGAACTAATGACAACCTCTTTCCCCTTTAGTGAAGCGAGAGACCAGAGAGAAGAGAAGAGCAAAAGCTGAGACGTACAGGACAAGTGAACACGCTTTATGTGTATGCACATATTGTATCTTACAGGCTTTCGTAATGGAGCTGCAGAGTCTGAAGGAGGGCCCCGTGAAGAAGTGACAGACGAAGAGCTGCGTTAAGATCCCTGCATTTAAAAAAGGCTTCTGTCAACTTGATGCCAGGGACGTTGAAGAAACGAGAGCTATTGCTAACTGAGAATTCAAGTCAAGCAAGTAATCAGTAGTTTATCATTTACCGATTACTTCCTCAAAATGCTACATACCACAATGCCAATCAGATTACTTCTTCCACGTGAGGGTGAACGTGTAACGATGCTGGATAAGTTAAGGTTTGCTGCATTTTGGTAAATATGTGCCCAAGTGTGGCTGTGAAACCAGGGCGAAATGAAACTTGCTCTTGTTAAATATTCTTAAAACTGCTGTGTTGTATGCAGTGGCCATCCTAGCCTGTTTGGTGCCCTGGGCGAACACTCCCTTTGTCTAAGGTTTATTTCTGGGATTTCGCACAACCCAGGATTCAAATCATGAATACATAATGGGCTTGGATTTACAACATTATAAATGAAATGTGCTCTACTTGGAAGCAGCCGGGCCCCCTCCCCTTTCGATGTGTTGTGTGTGAGACTTTAAGAATCAAACTGTAAATTACAAATTGTTTTTGATCCCTTTACCCCTGGTAATAAAGTGTATATTTGCTTTCTTACTCTTCTTATATTTATTGTTTGTTTTCCGGCACTGCTGTAACTGAAACCTCGTCGTCCCGTATATACTGGACTGTATGTAGCAGAGATGACCGAGGGCTCTCGCGCTCACTTTATAGAACTTTGAAAACCCATCGGTGCAAATTATAAGTTTGTATCATGATGTCTGGTGTTTTTGTGTCTGTTGGTTTGTTTTTATTTTGCAAGTTGGTTATTAGATGCCGCTCCAGCCAGCCAGAGAATCGTCGTCGCCCCGCCCTCTCCCCCCTGTGCCGCAAGCAGCAGGCGCACCTCACAAAGGGAGGGCGCCCTTCCTCTCAGCAAACCGATCGTGCCCTTTTTTTGTTTGCCGATGCCCGTGATGCCGCCCCGGGCAACCGCCCATGTCGCCCGTATCAAAAACCGCTACTGGTTGTATGTACAGTTCATTGTAACCGATGTAACTTTCTATAAAGTGGTTTCAATAAAACAGAAAGGACAAATAAAAAGACAAAATAAACTACTGCATAACTAAATGAGCAAATACAATACTGTAATTTAAAGGAATTTAATAATGTAGATTTCTGTGGCCTAAAGGCATTAATTTTTCCATTATTTTTGCAGAAAAAAGAAAATTTCCCTTGCCAAAAAATTTAACAGGGTTATAATCGGGTGTGTAAGAAAGTGGGGAGGGTTTTCATGGCTTACTATCTATAAAAAATAATAATAATAAAATAAAGATCTGGTTTCTACTATGTAGATTTTCACCAATCACAGGGGTCCCAGAATGTAACCTCTGAGATAATCTAAGGAATACCGTGTGAAAATTGCTTCCATACGTAGTGCTTTGACACATATTAATGTCAGCAGGCTAACGTCTTGATGCATTCCCAATCATCCAGGAAAGTAAATCTCCAAAGGTTGATTCTGTTCATCTGGACGCAGCGTTTTCAGTGGGAGAAACGTTTCGTCATTCATCCAGGTGACTTCTTCAGTCTCAGCTGACTGCAGGTTTTCCCAATCTTATAATGACTATGCATAATGATTGGTTTCAGTCATTATGCAAATGTACTGTTTATAAGATTTGGGGAAACCTGCAGTCAGCTGAGACTGAAGAAGTCACCTGGATGAATGACGAAACGTTTCTCCCACTGAAAACATCCAGATGAACAGAATCAACTTTTGGAGGTCAGCAGGCTAACACACTTTGAATGGTGATACATTTTTCCGTGAGTGTATTTCTGGTGGTTCCAATGCCATAATAGTTCACACATCAGAAGATCACTGTTTCCACTGAGGAAAGAGACAAATGCCTTTGGATGTGCTTCAGGGAGAGCATCCGGCATTAAAAATAAAAGCTACCCAAAGAAATCTGTGGAACAAGGGAACAGCCAAAAGCAGCTACTGTAGTTTAAGCATGTTAGTGTGGCAATATTAGTACAGCTGAGACTCCCATCCCACCAGGATTTTCTGCTCTCCAGACTTCTCATTTAATGATTATTAAATCAACCTAAGCCTCTCCCACATTCATTACAGTAGTTTGTTTGAACACATTTTAATTGCACGTTTGAAGGAAACCTCATCCTTTTAGCATTGTGGAGTGGAGTGGAGTAGAGAACAGCCAAATCTCCTCCCCTGAATAAACCTCCACCTGTGCCACTGAAAACAGTTAAATTAGTTTGAATCTAAAATCATGACTCCAGCTATTTGTTGTGAGACCAGTTGTTTATTTTCACACCGAACTGTTTAATAACAAGAACTTTACACAGAATTAATCAAATTTAACTAATGCTTTGACAATACAAACTTAAAATCAACAAGCAGAAATTTACAGCTCCTGAACATGTGGATCATAAAACAACGTTTGGACTTCAGGGATACAGTAAATACACTCAAATGAAAGGAGGAGCCAAAAGTAGAAGTTAAATAGAATTTGAATTAACTTTAACAAAAAAAAAGAAGTAATCTGTAATCTTTTAAAATGGTCCTGATGTGTGCTGCTGTTTTTTACTTTTAACAATTCTTTGCTGCAACTGTGAATAGGGCTTTGGAGTTGACGTCACGGGAGGGGGCGTGGCCACGATTTTGGGTTGAGCCGCCATGTTAGTAGGCCAAACAAAGGGCTACAGGAGCAACAGCACATGGAAACATCAGCTATGGCTCGCACTTGCTGTGTTGTCGGTTGCAATGTTATATTGCACGATTGGGAAGGGAATAAGGAATAATCTTTTTATCGTTTCCCCTGCTGGAAGCAACGTGAGGGATCTCATGTA
The DNA here is from genome assembly GCF_057382275.1 of Copadichromis virginalis. Classification (NCBI taxonomy): domain Eukaryota; kingdom Metazoa; phylum Chordata; class Actinopteri; order Cichliformes; family Cichlidae; genus Copadichromis; species Copadichromis virginalis. Next base: position 34,002,690 of record NC_140626.1, read on the forward strand.
TGTTACCAAACGAAGACGTCAGGCTTTGATAGCAGCGGTGAGACGAGCTGATATTGAGTTTTCTGCCATTATTTTTTGTTGATGTGCTCCCGACATTTTCATTTCAGTATGTTCATATTGCTCTTTATAGGCTCAAACATCCTAACGTGTGATCCAGCAGAATTATGTTCTGTTTGTGGAGTAGCTTATCGGTGACAACTCCTCCAGACTAGCAGGTGGAATTTGCCTTTTTTGCGGACGGCTCCTTTTGCCTTTCAGTGCAGGCGGTGTGTTTATGTTCTCATCTAGAGCAATTTTTGGGGCAGCTGCTGAGGAGAAGTCAATGTTATGTGTGACCTCTGGCTGTATCTTGGTCATATAGTCAACCTACTCACAACGTGGAGGCTTAAAAATGGCCAAATCTTGTACCCAACCGTCTGTGAATTAGATGTGCACCTCCAGGGATTTATAATTCCAAAAATGATGCGCTGACTCCACAGACAAGGTACGACAAGGTATTAGGGTAGGACAATGGTGGAAGGTCTCCAGGGTTTCTACTCCACTGCCGTATTTTATACGGGTCCACAACCGATGCATGCTATTGTTTCCAAGTACAGTCTCTTGGCGCCGGGCTCAATCGCTCTCGATACAGTCATTTGACTTTTGAGCTGATTTTAAGCATGGTTCTGGCAGTCGTCCTTCCAACACAGTGTGTTTGTTTTGATTCGTGGCCTTCTCAAATGGCGCCGTGCTCCCACAATGCATTGCGGCATTACGTCAACTCCAAAGCCCTATAGAGATTGACAGACCACATGACTTTCGCGCATTGCATGCCGGTAACTCGTGGCAAAACAATCCAAGTACCGCATCAAATGCAAGCATTTGCAGCACCGCAAAACGTTCATTCTCCGGTTCCAATAAATTCTTGCTTTTTCTTTGCCCCCCAAAAAGGTATGTACAAAACGAAGGAGAACAATGCCGGTCTGTACAAAGACAGACTTCATGAAAAGTCAAAGATAAGATACGAGGAAAAAAATCAAACCAGTGAAAGTGTTAGATCCTTACGAGCACACAGAGGGACAAAAGACGTTAGCGTGCTGCCCAACTTTCACCACGCTCATATTTATAATCATACAGTTCTTGGAGTGAGTGCATACACTCATGAAGTTTAGTAACTTCAGGTCACTGCAACAAGCCCAGGTACAGTTTACCGACGGATGGGTGCAGGACCTTGAAATGCACCGTGTAGAAAGTAAAGACCATCGTACGTATCATAAGTTTACCAGTCTCACAAATCTTCTTCATAAATACACATTCGTTAACCGTTTATTAATATAACCTTTGAGCTCAATGGTAATTAATTAGTAGTGGAAATAATTTCTGGTTCATCACAGAAATGTAGCAGTGACAATAATATTGTATGCTGTAATCGTACTGGGCAATTAGTGATACAAAACAACTGTTTTATCCTGTGTATAAAAGTAAATGTTTTTGTCAATGTGCCATAATAACAGAAGCGAAACACAATATTGTGTCAGGACAATTCACTATTTATGCACAATAAATAAAGGAGCATAGCGCGACAATTTCTGTTCAGCGCCAGACTTGCTTGTAACCTATATCACCAGTTATGTTATGAAAATGACGTATTAACTACAACAGCAGACTGACCTTTGTGGAAATGCTTGGAGCAGACTAACCTGTGAGCTGGAGGGTTCTAGGACGTTATATTTGATCTTTGAATGGCTGCAATCCAGTCGCCTCTTTGTTACTTCGGAAACATGGCTCGAACAATTTCTCTTCAACGACGTAATCCGATAACAACCGATCTCTTTACCCGTCGGCTTCCCGTGGCTGTCATGCGACCGGCTATTGCAGTTAATAATACAACAGCTTCTTGACATTTTTGTGTTTCTTTTTATCGCTGTGTGACTGATTTTAATTGAAAGCCTGCGTGCGCTAGTACCGCTTGCCACGAGTTCCCAGAATTCTTTGCGGTTTTACCCCTGAGTGACGTCACATTTTCAATCTCTATAAGAATGTGTTCTTTGACTGATTAAATAATGGTTACACTGACTCACTGCTCCACCTTCTGGTACAAACTGGTATTACATGGAAGTACAGCCCAGCACCAGTTTATCTTGAGTTTCTTTTTTCTGGACACAAAGTCACAGCGGTTGTTGTTGCCTCAGAAAAAAAGTTAGATTTGGGGAAAAAAGCAAGAAGTTAAAATGAAATGTAAAAAAAATGTTTCTATGCACATCTGCAGTTTAGAAACATGTCAGTTTGGTAATATAAAATAAAATGTATTCCTATAACTTTTATATCCTAAGAGAACAAAGATTAAAATGTAACAGGGATAACATTTTAGAATATTAAAATCCCTCAAAGGGAAAAAAAACTTGATGTGCACATCTATACTTGCAACTTCCTAAATAACATCCAGGATTATTCACTGCAGGTCCAGAAATCAGAGCTACCTCATCAGATCCAAGTGTGACATCAGCTGCACTCTCTACAGGAGATTCCAGCTGAACTCTGTGGAGCCTGATCTCAAGGTTTTTAAGTCTGACCCTGAAACCAGAAGAGGATCTTTCTGTCTCTTCAGATCCATTGTGATCCAGTGATCACAGTCCTGCATGATCACGCTGATGTTTGCACAGAGCAGATAATGAAGTGAATGTTTTTGCACATTGGTAACAGTGAAACAGTTTATTTACAGCGTGGGATCGTTTGTGTTTGGAGTATGAATTGAGATTCATGAAGCTTTTGTCACACTGGTCACAGCTGAAGTTCCCTTTAACGTGTGTACGTTCATGAAGGTTACGATTACTTGATTGTGAGAAGCTTCTGTCACAGTGTCTGCACTTGTATGGTTTCTCTCCTGTGTGGACTCGTTTATGCTTTCTAAGGTCACATGCAGTGGTGAAGGATGACCCACACTGGTCACAGAGGTGCTTTTTAACCCCACTGTGACAGAGTTCATGTATTTTTAATTCACTCGGTGTGGGGAAGCCTTTCCCACATTCTTTGCAGTAGTTCATTTTATCTCCAGTGTGTCTACGCTGATGTAATTTTAGGCACCGCTGCTGATTGAAAGTTTTTCCACAAAGGTCACAACGAAACGCTTTCCCACCACCACAGCGATGACAGGGTTGAGAACTGGATCCATCTGTGTCGCTCTGCTTCTAAACAAAGACACAAACACAGTGTAAGTCGGGGAATTCCTTCAACATTTTTGCAAGAATTAATAAATAGCACATTAGAATTGATGAACTGCCCAGCACTGCCGTTATATGCAGTATAATCCCTAACAGGCAAACAGTTTATTTTCTAGAATTTTTCAAAACAGTTTCCTGTTCGTCATTTCCTTGTTTTCTTTCTGTCCTGTCAATTAAGGTCAAAATAAATAAACGAGGAAAATAAATACCTCACAGTAACTGCACTTGTAGAGTTTCTTTCTGGTGTGGATCTGTTGGTGTTTTTTCAGGAACCGTAGAGTTGTAAAAGCCTTATTACACAGGTCACATTTATAAGGTCTCTCCATAGTGTGTGTAAACAGGTGGTGGTGCAATTCTGTGTCTGTTGCGCACTTTTTGCCGCATTGATCACAGTAGTAATCACCATGTAGAGTGTGAGTGGGTAGTTGTATATTTTGGTATCCTAACTGGCTGAAAGTTTTTCCACACATGTCACAGTCCTCCACCTTAATTCCAGGGTGGGTAACTTGATACATCGTTGAGCTGCTACACTGAGTGAAAACTCTGCCGCACTGATCGCAGCTGAGCGCTTTAACTTTGCAGTGTATGAGTTGGTGTGTTTTTAAGTGTTCAGGCTTAGTAAAAGATTTTCCACACAAGTCACAGCTAAATTGTCTCTCTTCAGTGTGGATGAGTTGATGACATTTCAGGTTAGACTGCCCAATAAACTCCTTCCCACACTCGTCACAGCTGTATGTTTCCTCCGCCTTATTTCTGTGAAGTTTGTCGGCCTCTTGAGAGCACTGACTTCTCTCTCCATGTTGGTCCTGCAGTGACGGAGATACAGAGGCAGTGAGTGAAATGCAGTCCTCAAACAAACTGAACCTCCCTCCATTAACACTTTTGAAGATGCCAACTGCCACTAGAATTTTAGATGATTCCCTAAAATATTTAAATACAGAAACAGTGACTAGATCAAAAGAAAGAGGACAATATGTCTGTGAAGGCTCTCAATCATCCAGGTCATCGTAGTCAAAGGAGCTTGCAAAGAAAAGCGTCTGGACTTCTTTAAGTTTCCTTGAAGACGTTTCACCTCTCATCCGAGAAGCTTCTTCAGTTCTAAGAGTAACTGGTGGAGAGTCCCAGATTTTAAGCCCTATGGGAGTGTTCCCATGGACGCTGTATTGATACTCTATGTAATCACACCTTCACCAAAACCTTGGCTGGTTGTGACCCATGACCTTTTACGATTAGGTAGAGGATCAAAAGGGTGTCCATGGATCTGATTTCACTTTTATCTAACATATATATATTCCACATGGCAGTACCTTTGTCTTCTTACATGAAGATAATAGAGTTAATGATTTGTCCGTCTAAAGCAATGGTTCCCAAACTTTTTTTTTGCTAGGCCCCCCTTTGTTTGACAACACAAATCTTCACAAAAAACAAACAAACAAACAAACAAAAAAAAAAACCACATCCTCCAACCACACACACATATTTTGTTTTCAAACTTCATTCATGACTTTCTACAATGGCAGATAGAGACAAAATACTGTTAATCTGACTATCTTCAGGTTTTACACACTCACACATAAACACGCAGTTACTGTCCCTCCGTGTAGAAAGGCAGAAGCGTCACTGTGTCATTATCTTACATGTAGTTGTTTTCAACATAGTTATCAATACATTTTTCAAAAATGCCTCTCTGTGCAAAATGGGTTCAAAACATAAACAACTGTGGGATCCTGTTTGTCCGTGATTTGGACAGGGGGAACAATGATGAAAAAATATTGCCGTAAACAGTTTATTTTGCAACACCACTAAACAAACGATAGTGTAAAATGTTCTTGAAACTCTCAATTTACCTGTCATGAATGAAGACCAGAATAAACAACTAGCCTCTGAAATAATGGTAAAGGAGTTAGAAAATGCCATGAGAAACCTGAAAGCTAATAAATCGCCAGGAAGTCATGAGTTCACATCTGAATTCTACAGGGAGTGCAGAATTATTAGGCAAATTGTATTTTTGAGGAATAATGTTATTATTGAACAACAACCATGTTCTCAATGAACCCAAAAAACTCATTAATATCAAAGCTGAATGTTTTTGGAAGTAGTTTTTAGTTAGTTTTTAGTTTTAGCTATTTTAGGGGGATATCTGTGTGTGCAGGTGACTATTACTGTGCATAATTATTAGGCAACTTAACAAAAAACAAATATATACCCATTTCAATTATTTATTTTTACCAGTGAAACCAATACAACATCTCCACATTCACAAATATACATTTCTGACATTCAAAAACAAAACAAAAACAAATCAGCGACCAATATAGCCACCTTTCTTTGCAAGGACACTCAAAAGCCTGCCATCCATGGATTCTGTCAGTGTTTTGATCTGTTCACCATCAACATTGCGTGCAGCAGCAACCACAGCCTCCCAGACACTGTTCAGAGAGGTGTACTGTTTTCCCTCCTTGTACATCTCACATTTGATGATGGACCACAGGTTCTCAATGGGGTTCAGATCAGGTGAACAAGGAGGCCATGTCATTAGTTCTTCTTCTTTTATACCCTTTCTTGCAGCCACGCTGTGGAGTACTTGGACACGTGTGATGGAGCATTGTCCTGCATGAAAATCATGTTTTTCTTGAAGGATGCAGACTTCTTCCTGTACCACTGCTTGAAGAAGGTGTCTTCCAGAAACTGGCAGTAGGACTGGGAGTTGAGCTTGACTCCATCCTCAACCCGAAAAGGCCCCACAAGCTCATCTTTGATGATACCAGCCCAAACCAGTACTCCACCTCCACCTTGCTGGCGTCTGAGTCGGACTGGAGCTCTCTGCCCTTTACCAATCCAGCCACGGGCCCATCCATCTGGCCCATCAAGACTCACTCTCATTTCATCAGTCCATAAAACCTTAGAAAAACCAGTCTTGAGATATTTCTTGGCCCAGTCTTGACGTTTCAGCTTGTGTGTCTTGTTCAGTGGTGGTCGTCTTTCAGCCTTTCTTACCTTGGCCATGTCTCTGAGTATTGCACACCTTGTGCTTTTGGGCACTCCAGTGATGTTGCAGCTCTGAAATATGGCCAAACTGGTGGCAAGTGGCATCTTGGCAGCTGCACGCTTGACTTTTCTCAGTTCATGGGCAGTTATTTTGCTCCTTGGTTTTTCCACACGCTTCTTGCGACCCTGTTGACTATTTTGAATGAAACGCTTGATTGTTCGATGATCACGCTTCAGAAGCTTTGCAATTTTGAGACTGCTGCATCCCTCTGCAAGATATCTCACTATTTTTGACTTTTCTGAGCCTGTCAAGTCCTTCTTTTGACCCATTTTGCCAAAGGAAAGGACATTGCCTAATAATTATGCACACCTGATATAGGGTGTTGATGTCATTAGACCACACCCCTTCTCATTACAGAGATGCACATCACCTAATATGCTTAATTGGTAGTAGGCTTTCAAGCCTATACAGCTTGGAGTAAGACAACATGCATGAAGAGGATGATGTGGACAAAATACTCATTTGCCTAATAATTCTGCACTCCCTGTATGAAGCATTCAAAGAGGATCTTATTCCTATACTGAGAAAAAACATGCAATCTTCGCCTTCGCTGAGAGCCAAAAGAAGTTTGGCTCTCAGCGAAGGCGGTCGCACTTTCCTCCTCTCCTGCCCTTATCTTCCCTGCTTTGCTTCTTATGTCCTTGTCTTGTCTTGTGTTTTTACTTTTCCTGGAACACTCTCTCACAGTCTGTTTCTAAACCTAAAAGAGGAATTATGGATTTGATCAACTGGTCTCTGAATGCAATTGACACCCCTTTCTCAACGAGAAGTCTGGGCTTGGGTGAGCCTGAGTGCTGAAGATATCTACCTATTTGGAACCATGGTAACAGGGTTCTGGCTGATCGGAGCTGGCTTGGCCCTGACTTATCGAAGAATTAAGAAAGCGGAACCGGCTGTTCAAACCCCCACAAGGCTGCCCGCTGGGATTGGAACGATGGGAGAGGCGTGAGTTTCTCAAAATGGGCTGATTGAGTGCAGCACGGATAAGATCTTGGAGAGGCTACGGCTGCTGTGAATACTTGAATAAGATCTCTGACTGCAGACTGGATACATCTCGGAAGGGCTAGCCCGGAATAACATCTCTGGGCGCAAATTGGATGACATCTCGGGGAGGCACACTGCCGTGGGTTCTCAGAATCGGCTCCTTGAGCACAAGAAATGACAACATCACAGAACGCAAGTATGGCGAAGCTCGCGGCTCTCCAACGGGAGATTGAGAGACCAGTGTTGGACTGTAGAACTGCTTTGAAATTCATATGAGCTGTTCGCACTAAAGTAAAAAGCTCCATTACTTCATGCGGAGACCGGATGCGCTGTCTACACCGGCTCTCTCTCACCCTTTACCCGCCCCTGTTGCTGGTCTTGTGTTTCTATGGTGTATTGATAGTCATGTGCTTTTTGTGCTGAGGTGTTTTTTCTGTTATCAAACTGTTCTCCCACTAGGAGCTCAGTCTGAGTGGAGTTTTTTTTCTCCTCCTCTCACCTCATGTTATGTATTTTCGTTGTTTTTTTCCTATCAGCCTACCTTTCTGACGTGTCTCCCCAATGTGATGTTTGTGTGAAGTTGGTCAGAAGGTTCCTTTGTAAGTGCGCATGCGCCATTAGCGTGCTGCCTGCTGTAACCCTAATTTCCTTCGGGATTAATAAAGTATTCTGATTCTGATTCAATTGGGCACTTGAAAAGACACAAATCCCACCTACCTGGAAAGAAGCAATTATATCTCTCATACCGAAGAAGGCCAAGGATAAGAAAGAATGTGGGTCCTAAGGCCAATTTCTGTACTTTATGTAGCTTACTGTATCTATACATCCATTGTGACAAAACGAATGGAAAAAATACTACTAACCTGATACATAATGATCAAGCTGTCTTTATACATAAACGTCAAAGCCAGGGTAACGCAAGACGCACTTTACACATAATGAACTAAATACAACAACATGCAGTTTATTTAAAAACTTATACGGCATATGCTTTCCTATAAGTTACATGGCTGATTTTAACCCTGTATTGCCTAATCGAATCCTAGATAATTTGACTACTTAATTTCTTCCAGTTGCCTTTCTTTGCCCCACTATTTCCTGTACACTGTCTTTCCTTTGACCCATGTGTCCCACTTGTACTGACACTTCTTTTTCTTGCCTTTCTCAATTTTATGCCGATGACATCCAGCTGTGCACGTCTTTAAAGGCTCATCAGATAAATGAGCTTCTAGCCTAGTTGAGGGAATAGTGACGGGCTCTCCAGTAATTGCTTTGTTTTAAACTCTTGCAAGTCTGAGTGTAATGTCTTGTAAAGTAATGCACAGGAATGTGAGATGTGAGAACCACAATGAAAATAACATTACAGAAGAAAATTGTGTATTGGAAAATTTCTTATATTAAGAATTGTGGCTTTAATATAAAACTGATTAACAGAACATGTGTTTCATCTTTACAAGTCTTGTTGCTTGAATTTCAGTAATGCATGTAGGAACAAGGCTAAATCTGGTGCCAGTTATAATGCTAATCACACAGCAGCAGCTGATAAAGTCCACACAGTTTCTTCCTCACCTTTTGTGTTGAATCCATCGTGACTGAGCTGAGTCCAAGTGGCTGAAAATGTTCCTCTGCTGCTCAGCGGTGATCAGCTGGGACACAAAACAGATCTTTATTAGGATTCCACTAGAGCTGCAGCGATTCATCAAGTAACTTGTTCATAAAAAAAAATTGCTTCCATGACTACTTTAACACTGTGGCTCTCAGTTGTCGACATGTAAGCGCTTCGTTGCGGAAATTTAGTGCATTAAATTAAACAAGTCACACTGCTGGAGCGCTGTACAAGCAGGATACTTCATTCACTGGCAGTCTCCTACATGCCTTCACTTCTGCTACATGCAGGGGTCCGCGGGGTTAACATAAGGGCATAACATATGCATAGGACAAGGAAGGGTGTATGTTAGCATACAATGAAAAAATTCTTCTACAGTTTCGTGACTGTTTTACTCATATTTGTGACTAAATACAGACATGCAGTGAAACAGATCTACTAGCACATGATAATAAAATTTTACATTAAACCCATGCAGTCCCCACTTTTGAAATAAAGTTTGCAGATGAATTGTTAACTTGGTTTGATAGTGTTTAAATCAGGAGGCTTGCTGAAGGCTGACAACAGCAGCCCTACATTATATGACCGTGATGCCTTTGAACATCAGGGGTGAATCTAAAGGGGGGCGTGGGGTGCATTACACCACATTTGTTTCAGGACTTTAGTAGTGTTAGTATAATTGTATTAAATAATTGCATATTAAAAAAAAGTAAAAATATACACTACTGGTCAGTAATTCCTACAAGTGTTTCAACTTTTCTGGATCATTTCCAGCCCCCTGTGTCTGCATAAAAGCAGTGTTGGAACACACTGTGGTACCATACCCCCACGAGCACCAGCTGAACAGTATTTTACTGCAGAAAGTAGTGTGTTGCAACAAAAATTCCAAGAACAGGGAATCAACAATGGAAGAGAGACAGACCAAGATAAGACTTCAAGCCTTGAGCTAAGAGAAGTACTGCTGGGCCATGAAGCACCGCCATCATTCTCCTAGTTATTAATAATCTCTGGTTCTCTGTCACAGCATGTCTTTGTCATGTCTTTCTCAGTTCCTCACACCAACAGGTCTCTGCAGAAGGCTGCCCCTCTCTGAGCTTGGTTTGCTGGAGATTTCTTCTTGTTAAAAGGGAGTTTTTCCTTTCCACTGTCACCAATGCACTTGCTCATAGGGGTCATCCGGTGTAGGGTCTTTATCTCATAATATAAAACACCTTGAGGCAACTGTTGTTGTGATTTGGTGCTACATAAATAAAATCAAATTGAACGGAACTTCTTCATTCAGCTGAAAATCTTCTGTAAACAAAGTAAAATCAAACCCAACATTCAATCCACAACATGATTAAAAACATTCCTCTTCTCCCAAATCAAGAGCTGCACATTAACTAACCACCACAATATATTTGTCTTATTATACTCTATGCTTTTAAATATTCTGCTCTCAAAGGAGGCGGATGCATCTTTCACCCTCTCCTTATCTTCCCTGCTGCTGCTTCTATATCCTTGTCCGGTCTCGTCTGACTCTAACCCTGAGAGCCTCTCATTCTTGCTCTTGTTCTCTAAAACCTAAAGAAGAAGAACTGTGGATTTGATCAACTGGTCCCTTAATGCAATTGACAATGTATTCTCGATGAGAAGCCTGGGTTCGGGAGAGCCCGAGTGTCCTGGAGGGACGTTCCCTGCCGCATACATGATGGACGGTTGGCAAAAGTGGCACGTTGTGTGCCTAGCAGGACTGTCTATTGAGGACATTGAAGACATCTACCCGTTCAGAACCATGATAACAGGGCTCTTGCTGATTGGAGCTGGCTTGGCCCTGGTTTATCTGAAATGGAAGAAAGCGGTGACTGCTGTTCAAAACCCCACAAGGCTTGCCGCTTTGACCGGAAATGTGGGAAGAGCTGTGAGTGATCAGTCTGTTCTTACTGAACCCAAGATGGGAAAGAGCTTGGAGGAGCTGATGAATCTTAAACGGCAGATACACCTGAAGACCAGTGATGGACGCTAAGAACAACTGTAAAATTGATGCAACCTGTTTGTTCTAAAACAACATATCCATCATTTGTCATGTGGCCACCCCACCACTCCCGACAGCGCCAGCTGAATGCTTGAAGGCCGAGGCTGACAATGCTTGAAGGTTGACGCCAACGAGAACAACAATTCTTCCACGAGATACGATAACGGGAACGAACTGACTCTCCTGCCCGATCCCTCAAGGCCACCCGCGTAGGCTGGGGACTGTTGATCGTCACCTAACAGGTGAAAGGACACTTTCTCAGGCTGAACTCAAGACTGTGTGCGACACGCTCGCACACATTTACAATGATACTGATAAGCCCTCACCATCACCCTCCCTTCCTCGAATCCAACACCTCCTCCCATCAGATGTGGACAGCGGCTCATCAGGACGTGCGGTCGCAAGATTGCAGCATCCCAGATGCAGCTGTGTACATTGGCATACCCCCCATGCTGCTTGTGTTGTGTTTCATAGTGTTATGGTGTGATGATATCTGTGCTTTTAAGTGCTGGAGTTTCTGTCTTCTCCTCATGCTGAGTCCTTTTGGGGAAGTAGGGGCAGAAATTCTTTTTTTCTCCTGATCTGCCCTTCTGTGTTACACATTTCATTATTTTTGCTACCTAGCCTGACCTGTCTCCCCAATATGAAGTTTGTGTATTGTATGAACGGTCGGCAAGGTTTGTCATCTCAGTTGCAGGAAACTGCAACCAACAAACAAAGGCATCCATTCATCAATTAACATTGTTTGCTTTCATCTCTGTTTCGTTAGATTTTGGTAACATCTTCCTGTTCATCACTTTACAGCAGCCACACTCACTACAATGAGACTTTGTAGGAGTTCAGTTCCTCTCATGTGCTCATCCACAGCAGCTGGACATTAAACTTTATTGTAATCCCACAAAGGAAAAATTCACTTGTTGCAGCGGCACAATGGAAAGGAAGGAAAGAGGAACTTGAGATGTATGAGAAAACAATAAAACAAAATACATGAATGATATACATGATGATACATGAAAATGAATGAAGAAGAAAAATTAGCTGTGTTTATGCAGGTGTTCAGCCTCATTAACAGCTGCTTTCTAAACAGGAAGCAAGTTCATGTGAGCTTTGGTCTCACTCTGAGAGTACACAGATCTGCCAGTAGGGTGGTCTAAAAGATGTTTCTACACCGCACATGATTTAGAGATACATAAATATTTCTATCCGGAGTACAAACCACTTCATGTCAAATCTAACGTTGTTAAGTGACTTTTCCAACAGTCTGTTGATTTACTCCTGAGGCTGACCTAACAGCACAGGCTTATTGTCTGAGAAAAGCTGCCGATGAGCCAAAAAACCCTTCAACTCTGAAAAGTCAGCAAAGAATAAGAGAGAGAGAGCTGGCATCAAGGTTAGAGACACTATCTCACAGGAACAAAAGAGAGAGAACACCAGAGGGATTTGCTGCTTATCTCTTTAGAAACCGGGTCCAGGGCCACATGTTCACCTGGAAAATAAAGTTATAGTGACCCTGATACTGCAGCAGATCGCTCTGACTTCCTGTTATCACTTAAATAGAAACGAGGCTGTAGAGGTTTGGTGCAGGCAGAAAAACAGCTGCAGGGACAATGAAAAGACTTTTCTGCTCCAACTTCTCCCAGCATGCTGAGCTAATGATTAGTTGGTGTTTTTCTCCAAACACTCTCTCACTCTTCTCTCAACGTGTTCACAATAAACTGTGAACAGACACCGAGGAGAGCAGCAGAAGACCTCATTCAGGAGCTAAACTCAACATGAACTGAACTCACAGTAAAGTTAGCTCGGTGCTTACCTTTAGATGAGCCCACAAACCGAGAGAAACTCCGCGATGAAGCTGCAACTCTTTCCAAACACAGGAAACAGATCAGGGAGCAGAGACCCACGTGGTTCACGCTGATCGCAGCTACGATCCAGGAGACAAGGGTGGGCAGATCGATGCAGATATCAGGACGTTGGTAGTGGTTTATGATCGATACTTTAGTTCGTTTCTCTCCTCTAAGTTCAACGCTTTACTCCCGTTTCACGTAAAAACACCTCTCTCTGCTCGGCTCCTCTCCTGCACACACGCACACTCTTTACTAGTGATGTGACGTTCTGTATCGAGGCTTCGGAGCGTGTGTCGAGTAATGGAGGGGGCGTTTCCGCGAAGCGCGTATCGAGGCTTGCTTCATTTATGGGAGGAGCTGAAAATGATGACGTCCGAAGCCTCGCTGCCCGGCTGTACCACGTGACTGGTTCATGAAGTGGTTCGAACTTTGCCGCGAGATATGACAGCGATATAAACCCCTCAGACTTCATTCAAAATGTGGGTGTTTGATGGAGAGTTGCGGTTAGTGAGAGTTTGGAGACAGTTTGGAGGTTTATGAGAGTGAGGAGAGAAAGTCAGGAGAGAATGGAGCCAGCTAAGAAGAGGAGGATGTCCTCCCCTGTGTGGGAACATTTTGATCTTATTCCTCCCAACAAGGTATGTAAATTTCTACAGAAGATGTATTTTCATGATACTGATGGTGCAATACAATTTATGTTGAGCTGTCTGTACTTTTGTACAAGGTGAAGTGTTTGCTATGTGCCAGGGAGCTGGGATATAACAACAACACCTCATCCATGCTTAGGCACTACAGAGCTTTGCATGAGAATAAGGGGGACACCGATTGTGGAGCAAGACCAGGTGAGCCATCAAATGCAATGATAATATAGCATGCTGTAATGTTACTAAATAATATAACAATATTATACAACTGTTATAAGTTACGTGTGTGATATTTATATTTGTGCTTTATCTTTATTGTCTTTCCTCAGGAGAACAATCTCAAATAGATGAAGACCTGGTTAGCATGGTGATTGAGGACTCACAGCTATTTAGCATTGTGGAGGACAAAGGATTCAAAAGATTTGTTAAATCATTAAATCCTAGCTATGTTCTCCCCACTAAAAAGGTTATAAAAGCAGTGAAAATGTAGTTTTTACAGAATAAAATGTGAACAGGCAGGACTGAGGCTCAAAGCCTCAGTGTGTAGCTGTCCATACCTCAACGTTACAAAAGCACAACTACTGTCCACACCCCAACCACACCTCACCTCACAGTAAATGATCATTTCCATTTCAAGCATTTCCAAATAATCATTTTCCATACTGCCACTATAAATATACACAGTATACTGCCATCACTACAATATACATGTTTTACACACTCCTTTTGTTGTTGACATTTACAGGCTGTGTGCAAAATGCCACACTCTTCAAATTCATGCCAGCTATTATTTTTACGTCCAGTAGATGTCCTGCTAGAGCAAATGAAGCTTCATGAAGCTTCGCATTGGGGTGAACCAATTGGATGAAAAGCTTCAGTGCTTCATGGGGCTTCATCTGCCCATCACTACTCTTTGCTGCTCTGCTGTGATTCGTTACTGTGATCACGTGACTGACAGACAGCGAGAAAGAGAAGCGTCTTATGAAGATCTCGAAAAGTTGATTCTGTTCATCTGGACGTAGCGTTTTTAGTGGGAGAAACGTTGATTGATCAACTCTCTGTGAATGGTACTCATGGCCATTGATCATTGGGCTTTGATCAGTGGATCAATGGTCATGAGAATTTGCATAATCATGATTAAGGAACTGACCTCCCAGCCCATTTGTTCCTTCAATGGGCTGGTTTCAGTCATTATGTAAATGTACTGTTTACTGGGGAAACCTGCAGTCAGCTGAGACTGAAGAAGTCACTTGGATGATGATGAAACATTTCTCCCACTGAAAACACTACGTCCAGATGAACAGAATCAACTGTTGGAGATGTAATTGATCATACCGAGGTATGATCAATTACGATTATTAATAGTGCCGTCAGCATTAACACATTAACTTTAAGTGCATTTAAAACACGGCAGGGCATGGTGCTTCCTGCCAGAGAGCAGCAGGTCCCCCTCCCGAGAACCCTCAATGTCTACATGCATTTAAAATTGATAGGCAGGCACCGGCACCAGAGGTGAGCACCCTGGTGACACACCTGCACCCCAAGGCCCTGCGTGTGTGGGTGGGTGTGGTGGAGCGGGAAGAGGGAGGCAGTTGGGGATTCAATTCCAATTTTGACCTCCAAGCAATGAAGGCCAAAGCTCGGCAGCTACAGCGTAGATACAAGAAATCTGGTTTAACTGTTGATGCAGAAATCTACAAATACCATGTACTTCAGTATAAAGACTCCATCAACAAGGCCAAACAAAGTTTCTACTCAGGTATTATCAGTTCTTATGAGGGTAACACAAGGATGTTGTTTTCAGTTCTCAACAAACAAATTCAACCCCCCCAACGCTTCACTTCTGAAACCTGTAGCTCCTTGATGCTGTTCTGGACTACAAAAATCAATAACATCCACCAGCAACCCAGTTCAAATGTTGTGTCTACCCCCTCTCCAGAACCTTTTCTCTATTTTGAGCTGTTTTCCACTTTTCATTTCCCTGATTTATCTGATATTTCTGAGTTTATATGTAGATCAAAGCCTGCCACGTGTCATCTTGACCCTATGCCTACAGTGCTTGTGAAATCCTGCCTCTCTTCCTTACTCCCACTCATCTCTGCTATCGTCCACTCTTCACTCACCACCGGTATCTTTCCCTCCGTATTCAAGATTGCTTCAGTCACTCCCATACTGACAAAACCTTCTTTAGATCCTAACAACTTTCTAATCCACCCTTCATCTCTAAAATACTTCATTCACACCTGGTTAACAATAACATCTACAGGAGATTTCAATCTGGTTTTCTTTCATGTCACAGCACAGAAACTGCTTTACTTAGAGTCACTAACGATCTTCTAATCAGAGCTGACTCTGGTCTTCTCACCGTTCTCATCCTTTTGGATCTGAGCTCAGCCTTCGACACCATCTCTCACTCTGTCCTTCTAAGCA
This sequence comes from Copadichromis virginalis, assembly GCF_057382275.1. Taxonomy (NCBI): domain Eukaryota; kingdom Metazoa; phylum Chordata; class Actinopteri; order Cichliformes; family Cichlidae; genus Copadichromis; species Copadichromis virginalis. Next base: position 34,018,461 of record NC_140626.1, read on the forward strand.
GACTCTCCTCTCTCGGCATCTCTGACACACCGCTAGCCTGGTTTCAATCATATCTACTCGACCGGCCCAGTTTGTTCATCTGAAATCATTCTGCTCTCATCTATTCCCGGTCACTTCTGGTGTACCCCAAGGTTCAGTCTTAGGCCCTCTTCTCTTCATAATATACATCCTCCCTCTTGGTACTATTTTCCGCAAATTTGATCTTCACTTTCACTGTTTTGCTGATGACACCCAGTTATATCTCTCCTGCAAACCTGATTCCTACCTCCCAGCTTCTTCCCTTACAGAATGTCTATCCAAGTTAAAATCCTGGTTTAGCTCTAATTTTCTAAAGCTCAGTGAGGATAAAACTGAAATCCTCCTTATTGGCACCAAATCCAACCTTTTGAAGGCAAACCATTTCTCACTCACCATCGATAACTCCACAGTTTTCCCTTCTCCTCAGGTTAAAGGCCTTGGTGTCATCCTAGACAGTTCACTTTCCTATAAATGTCACATCAATAATCTCACCTGTTCTGCCTACTTCCATCTACGCAACATTAACAGATTACGTCCTTCTCTTTCCACCCAGGCTACGTCTTGTTCATAGTCTCGTTACCTCCCGTATTGACTACTGCAAATCTCTCTTGCATGGTCTCCTCCAAATATCCCTCCATAAGCTTCAACTGGTTCAGAACTCTGCTGCTCGCGTTATCACCGGATCCCCCTCCTACCAGCACATCACCTGTTCTTCAGGAACTTCACTGGCTCCCTGTGAAATTCTGGATAATACACAAACTTCTTCTGCTCACCTTCACTTCCATTCATAACCTCACACCTCCCTACCTTTCTGACCTGTTAAGCGCTACCTTGGGGTGGCTGTGGCTCAGGTGTTTGAGCAGCTCAGCTACTGATTGGAAGGTTGGTGGTTTGATCCTAGGCTTCCCCAGTCTGCATGCCAAATATCCTTGGGCAAGATACTAACCCCAACTTGATCGGAGTGTGAGTGTTTATTCGTTTGCACTTGAGTTTAGAAGTGCTTGAATGAATGGGTGAATGAGGCATGTTGTATACAGTGCTTTGAGTACTCCGGGAGAGTAGCAAAGCGCTATATAAGAATCAGTCCATTTACCTTTTCTGCCCACTCACGTTGATCTTCTTCTACTATCCAGCTTTGTGTGCCTTCCTTCGGCCTCAGCACCATGGGAAGCAGAGCTTTTAGCTGCTCTGCTCCCAGGCTGTGGAGCTCTCTACCCCCAGATATAAGAAACATTGGTTCTCTCCCCCAGTTTCAATCTCAACTCAAAACCCATCTGTTCAAATCTGCATATTCATTGTGAACCCACTGTTTGTTAATTTTATTTGTGCTTTTGTTTTATTGTTCTTCATTGTGTCTAGAGCTGAGCGATATGACCAATAATATTCATCAAGATATACATTTGAAAATTTGCGATAACGATATAACTGACGATATAATTGACACTAGACAAAATAATTTACAACTCCACAACTTTATTAGTGCAAAAAAATAAATAAAACCCATCAATGTATTTCCACTTAAACAAGCAGCTGTTTTTTTTATGTGCATTAAAGTTCTATAAAAATTTAACAGTGCAAATACAAATTCTTTGCTGACAGTTTAACCAAAAAGCATTTCCAGTGGAAACTGGCCGACACATCCTCAGCATAACCATGTATAATATCCACAAAACTTAAAACGAGGTTATACACACACAATACGGTAACATTATGTTGAAGCACAGTACGTATCACTCCGCGAGGCTCCGCCTACGATAGCCGTAAAGCTCCGACAATCCATCAAGCGGTGCGGCTTCGTAGCTTAGCAAAGTCGTACTAAAACATTTAACAGATTTTCGGGCGCCGTGTACATAAAATAGTTTCGAGGTCAGTAAACACAACCAGAGTTCATACATAAGGCACACGGGATTATAAGGGGCTCTGTCGACTTTCAGAAAAATCAAAGGATTGATTTTAAGTGCGCCGTATTTTCCAAACAACACGGTAATAACGACGGCCCGCTAGCATGCGCTACCAAAAATAGTGCTTTGTTGTGTGTCTGACGGACGAAAGCTAAACCAGTTCCACACCAGTGAAGCTGCAGCATTTTTACAAACCAGTTCTGATTCAAATAAAATTTGAATTTGATTCATCCGTTTCATTCAACGATCCACTTTCGCCCTTCTTATTCTGCGTCGCCGCCATGTGCGTATGTAAACAAAGGCATGCACGTTTTACCCAAATTCTATCGCCATATTTGATTTTCTTATCGTTGCCCAACATTACACCGGTATTACCGTGAACAGTATATGGCCCAGCCCTAGTTGTGTCATTGCTCTATTATGTGTTTTATCCTATTGTACAGTATCCTTGGGTGTCTTGAAAAGCACTTTATAAATAAAATATATTATCATTGTTACTATTATTATTATTATTATATAGCGCCAAGACCATTCCTCACCCCTGCTGCACGCAGCCACAAGGAAAACACCATCCAAGAGCCACCAGAGCCCCTAACCAGGTCATGACCACAACCCCCAGGTTAAGCTTCAGGGAAAACATCTCTAGGGACTCTCCAGACCCCCTAAGCCCATCCCTACCCCCATATCAAGCACAGTAGCGAAGGCGGGACCTCGGGACGGGACGACCCTCCACCGCCACTAGGTGACGGATGGAAGTAACCCAGAGGGATTGATCTAAAGTGGTGGCAGAGGCTGTATCAAGACTAATGTGATCAATTAGATGGTTTCTGTATTGGTTAGAATTAAGATTATTTATATTTTTCCAGTTCATGAGGACTGTTTTCTTGGCTATGCATAGGGCAGTAAAAACTGTTGTATTTTAGAAAGTGTTCTGTATATGTTAGACAATAATTTGGGGGTTTTAAGAGTAAGAAATTGTACCACACTGATTGAGTCCGTTATTACACTCTTAAATCCTACTACTTATCCGTGCGTCTTTCAGGATCTTACAAAGCTTCAAACGACATGTCGACATTATCGTGACTAATCGAGGCAGCCCTAGATAGTTCAGAAGTAAACCATGCATTATCTCAACCTTTATTTCCTTTATACGTTCATGAAGGGATACAACAAAATAAAGAAGAATTCATCAACATCTAATGGAAAATTGAATACATGCACAGTATAGCAGGTTCTCTCTCAGTGCAGCCAGCTGGATGAGGTTTACTGATCAAACCATGACAGAGAGATTCTATATTCAGGTAAGACAATCTTTAAGAAATGACAGAAAAATACAAACTGTAGGAACTACTTGTCAGTGTGGTCACATTCATCAGCAAGCAACAGACACGTTCAGGTTCAGTTGAGTTTACTTGTACCTGTAGGTACGTAAGCAGCTCATCCATCCTAAAATGAAAGCCCTTCAAATCAACACAGACAACAGAAACAGAATGAAACACAGTGAAGGGAAAAAAGAAGAAAATATGGAGAAAGGGCCATATGTTGTTTTCTTTCTCTTAATAGATGAAAGCATTCTGTTTGAAAAGTCTGTTTAATGATCTGAAGCAAGTTAAGTGTGGCAAACATAAAATCAGGAAGGGGGAAAATACTTTTCTAAAGTATTTCTAAATTTAACATCCAGGATTATTCACTGTAAATCCAGAAATCAGAGCTACCTCATCAGATCCAAGTGTGACATCAGCTGCACTCTTTACAGGAGACTCCAGCTGAACTCTGTGGAGCCTGATCTCAAGGTGTTTAAGTCTGACCCTGAAACCAGGAGAGGATCTTTCTGTCTCTTCAGATTCATTGTGATCCAGCGATTTCAGTCCTGCATGATCACGCTGATGTTTGCGCAGAGCAGATAATGAAGTGAATGTTTTGGCACATTGGTAACAGTGAAACAGTTTATTTGCAGCGTGGGATCGTTTGTGTCTGGAGTATGAAGTGAAATTCTTGAAGCTCTTGTCACACTGGTCACAGCTGAAGTTCCCTTCAATGTGTGTAAGTTCATGTCTGTTACAACCAGATGAACGTGAGAAAGTTTTGTCACAGTGTCTGCACTTGTATGGTTTCTCTCCAGTGTGGACTCTTTTATGGTCTTTAAGATGATCTGCAGTGGTGAAGGATGACCCACACTGGTCACAGAGGTGGTCTTTAACCCCACTGTGATAGAGTTCATGTTTTTTTAATGCACTTGATGTGGGGAAGCCTCTCCCACATTCTTTGCAGTAGTTCATTTTGTCTCCAGTGTGTCTACGTTGATGCACTTTTAGGCTCCTTCGGTAACTGAAAGTTTTTCCACAAAAGTCACAGCGAAACGCTTTCCCACCACCACAGTGACGACAGGGTCGAGAACTGGATCCATCTGTGTCGCTCTGCTTCTAAACAAAGACACAAAGACAGTGTAAGTCGGGGAACTCCTTTAACATTTTTATCCTGAACATCACCTGAAATAAAGAGCAGCTCTGCCAACATCCAGTAACATTTTACTGTTTACATTATAACGCTCAGCTTACTGAACAACATTAAGTCTTCATTTGTAGGTAATCTACTTAATGGGAAGACTGGTTGTTAAACCCCTAGATGCTCCACTCTGCATGCCACAAGACCCTAACCCCAAGCTGCTCTCCGATGCATCCATTGGAGTGTGAATGTTAGAAACATAGAAAGGGGAGGAGCTTTTAGAACTTTACTTTTTTCCAACAGCGGGAAAGTTTCAGGAGAATTGTGTCAGATTTGACTGAATATTCTGTACATGAAGTTTTCATGTCTCATTTAGTTTTGAAATTAAACTTCATTCACATAATACTTCAAAATAACTGCAACTGTAAAAAGAAAAATACATACCTCACAGTAACTGCACTTGTAGAGTCTCTTTCTGGCGTGGATCTGTTGGTGTGATTTGAGGTAATTTGGATGTTTAAAAACTTTATCACACAGGTCACATTTATAAGGTCTCTCCTCAGTGTGGGAAAGCATGTGGCTTTGTAACTGTGCATCTGTTGTAAACAGTTTGCCACACTGATCACAGCAGTAAACATTATGTCCAGTGTGAATGCGTAGGTGAATATTTCGGTACCCTAACTGGCTGAAAGTTTTTCCACAAATGTCACAGCTGTACGCTTTAACTCCACTGTGGAGGAGTTGGTGTGTTTTTAAGCTTGAAGACTGTGTAAAAGATTTTCCACAAATGTCACAGCTGTACGCTTTAATTCCACTGTGGATGACTTGGTGTTTTTTAAAGTTTGAAGCCTGGGTAAAAGACTTTCCACACAAGTCACAGCTGAATGCTTTAACTCCACTGTGGATGAGTTGGTGTGTTTTTAAGTTTCCAGATAGAGTAAAATCCTTCCCACACTCGTCACAGCTGTATGTTTTCTCTTTCTTTCTTCTGTGAGGTTTGTCGTCCTCCTGAGAGCGCTGACTTCTCTCTCCATGTTGGTCCTGCAGTGACAGAGATACAAACAGGCGCAGTGAGCAGGGTCACAGAGTGTGAGCAATCTGATGCGACTTAATTTCTCAATGGTGCAACAAAAAACATAAAAGTCCTAGGCCGCACCGCTGCCACCAGGCGTTCGATTCCTGTTTTCCAAAAGTGACCTCTGACAGAAAAGCCTCATTTCTGCTGTTTAATAGCAAACAAATGCAAACTTTTTAAAATGATGACAGATTACAAACGCTCAGCTGTGTCTGTAATCAAACCTCTGTAACTTTGCTCTGCTTCACTGCAGCAGCATCAGGTAATGTTCATGTGTTGATTCATGGTTTTCTTCAGTTTTTGGTCGACTGCAGGATATTTTTAAGGTCATCTGCCATAAAAAGCAGATAACCCTATTTTATCCTCAGTTACTTTGACACAAAGACATCTGCAGTGATGCTCACACCTCTGATGAAGTCACACATGTATCAGTACTGATAAATGATCAGAATTATAATATTTCTGACTGTCTGAGGCAAAATTGTATCAAATCGGGACCTTGTGAATCGGAATCGAATGGATTATAGAAATCAGTGATGATACCCAGCCCTAGTGAGTGGCCTAGGCACGACAGACGTGGATGTAGCTGTAATAGGAAAAGAACTATTGATAACTTTTCTGTTAAGTTAAGGCCTGATCCGTCTGAAATTCATAGCCAGCTCTGACACGGAACCATCAATCTCTGAACGCTGAAAAAGCTCAGTGTATCCATCCATCCGCTTCTGCTTTCCAGGGTCGCCAGGCGTGCTGCAGCCTATCCCAGCTGTCAGAGGGCGAGAGGCGGGGTACACCCTGGACAGGTCGCCAGTCTGTCGCAGGGCCAACACACAGGGACAGACAACCGTTCGCCCTCACATTCACACCTATGGGTAATTTGGATTTATCAGTTAACTTATCCCCACAAACTGCATGTCTTTGGACTGTGGGCAGGAGGCCGGAGTATCTGGAGGAGGAGGCCGGAGGGAACCCACGCAAACACGGGGAGAACATGCAAACTCCACACAGAAAGACCCCGGCCTGATGGTGGAATCGAACTCAGGACCTTCTTGCTGTGCGGCAACAGTGCTAACCACCGTGCTGCCCACAGTGTATCCAGAAAACACATTATATGCTGCGATAAATGCACTGCCCCCTCTCCCCACTGCCTTTCAGCGGCAGGCAGCAGCAAACCGGTCGTCAGGTGAGGCCGACGTGATGATTAAGTTTAACACTGTCTACATTGTAACCAAAGAGTGCCAAAGCACTTTAAGCACTAAGATAAGTTACTTTTTCAGTAACTTATCTTTGTTGTAGATCAAAGATAAAGAACTTTGTGTTGAAAAGATTGTTAGTTAATCATTTACAAATCAATATTGTCTGTATGGACAGCAATTTTTGTTTTTTGTTTTAAATGAACAAGTAATTTGGGTGCACCTAAGAAACAAAGTTAGGCGCACCAGTGCAGTTAGTCTAGAGCGCTGGTGAGTGAAATGCAGTCGTGGAACAAACTGAAACTCCCTCAATGAGTGGAATCACAGACAATGGTAACTTTATTGTCCCCAGTGGGAGATTGATTTGTCCATGCAGAGATATAAAAACAAACAAACACAACAAACACAAAAATAAGCCCCAAGACAACAACCTAAATTTTATCACCAAAAAAAGTACAGTGTGCAATGGCAACAACACTTATGGTTTAGTGTTATTAACCATGATAATAGCACTTGGTACAAAAGACAATCTATGTCTCTTTATAACAACGACCTGATGAGAGCAGCTGAAAGTCATTAGAGGCTGATCTGAACACAACATGACAGAGGTTTCCTTCCTCAGCACCTGCCTGTTATAGACGTCCACAAGCTGGACCCGAGACCTCCCTGAAATCTGACCAGACACTTTAACCAGGTTGCTTAGTCTGATCTTGTTATTACCATAGACGTCACCACCTTCTGGTGATAGTCTCACATTACAATCATGTTACAGAATGAGAGTTGTAATCAAAATTACATTATTGAAGAAATATTGATCACAGGAGAAAAAATGTTTACTGTGTGATCAATTCTGAGTCCAACTTTTCAATGTGCGCTGATAAAATATGATCTTTGTTTTTGTTTGTGAATGTAGCTTCTGCATGTGTGGAGGAGCCCAGGATGGAAAAGATAAAGCTGCTGTTAACAACCAGCTGTGCACAGTTTCAATAACAGTGTAGCTGAGATACTTTTCTCACCTCCTGTGTTGAAGTCATTGTTTCCTCTGTAGTGGCTGAGCTGAGTCCAAATGGCTGAAACTGTTCCTCTGCTGCTCCACCAGACTCTTCTCCTCCTGTTACTCAGCTGGGACACAAAAGTATAGATATGTATTTTATCCCTGACAAGAAGAAGCAGAGCAAATAAACATTACTACACTCAGTGACAACAATACCTATGAAGCTTCAAGGTGAAACCCCAGAAGCAACCAGGGCAACATGGCCAAAAATCTTTATCACTATATATATTTGAAAATTTGCAGCAACGATATAACTGATGAGGCAAAATACTTTACCACTCTACAACTTTATTAGTGCAAAAAATCTCATCAATTTATTTTACATGGAGGAAGTGGAAAGAAAGGCTCTTGGCTCTTTAACAGGGACAGCACCGAGTTACATGATAGAGTGAAACAGGGTCTCACAAAGGTTTCACTCAGGACCTGCTGACACACACATTTTTCCACACATTGGCTCAGTTGACAACCCCCACAAGGGTTTAAATGCCTGGGACTCTCCACCATTTGATTTTAGAACTGAAAAAGCCACTTTTGGATGAGAGGTGAAACGTTTAAAAAAGCTTACAGACGTCCAGTCACTTTCTTTCTAAGATCTTGGACTCAGAACAAAAGCTGTCCAGCTTTGTGTGTCTGTCAAAATGCTTTTTACAAATCCTGCTGGAATCAGTGTTGTTACAGCTGCAGTCAAAGCAAGATGGAAACAATGAAGAAGGAAAGTTCAAATCTACTCAGACTAAATGTCTTCAGTCAGTGTGTCAGCCTCCAGTTAACAACAGTGGTGAGAAACGTTTGTACACAAACTGGAGAAAAGATCTGAAAAACTGAAGGTGAGCTGATAGTAAGAGGGTCAGATTTGGACAGCAGCTCACCATGTTCATAAAGAACCCATTTCTCATCTCAAAGGAAGTCACACAGCACTTCAAGGAGGCAAATACTGGGCCTCTCCAGATGCAACGGGTTGATCTCCAAGCAGATGTGGCCCTGAGAGAGCAGTTTGGAAGAACTGAACCTGCCACTTTCTGCCTCCAAATGGTCTCTGAGACAGCTTTCCCAAATCTGAGGACAGTAGCCCTGTACATGTTGACCATGTTTGGCTCCACATACAGCTGTGATGCAGCTTTCTCCACAATGAACATAATAAACACTAAATATTGTCCACGGCTCACCAATGAGCACCTACACATGTGTATGGCCCTGACAGCACTCCAGCCCACATTTAAAATCCTGGTAGGACAAACTGAAGCTCAAGTCTCTCACTGAACAACAGAAAGTGGGGAAGTGAAATATAAGGGGGAAAGAAAGAGAAACTGTACAATTGATAAGAATTTTAATGTCATTTGTTGAAAAATTTATTGAGACTCTTAATCAAGATGTGAAAGGTAAAGAAAAAGGGAAACTCAAACTGCTGCTACTTTTTCTGAAATTAAGCATTTTGTTTTTTATTTTCTCGAATTCATTTTAAACTGAAAGCCTATATCTAATGTAGGTCTACTGTGTGTCTCAGTGTTCACAATCATTTAAAAATGTTTTTAACTTGTATTTTCATTTATTTGATAGTCTATTGTTCAGACATTCAGATATTGATTAAAAAAAATAGGCCGCTTCTGTATCACAATCATAACGCAAGTTAGACATTATGATGTCCCGGACCTCTGCTTGGGAAGATTTTCTCTAACAGAACATCCTCAAAATTTAGCTGAATGCCTCTGCTGTAGAGGTTTGGTGCAGGCAGAAAAACAGCTGCAGGGACAATGAAAAGACTTTTCTGCTCCAACTTCTCCCAGCATGCTGAGCTAATGATTAGTTGGTGTTTTTCTCCAAACACTCTCTCACTCTTCTCTCAACGTGTTCACAATAAACTGTGAACAGACACCGAGGAGAGCAGCAGAAGACCTCATTCAGGAGCTAAACTCAACATGAACTGAACTCACAGTAAAGTTAGCTCGGTGCTTACCTTTAGATGAGCCCACAAACCGAGAGAAACTCCGCGATGAAGCTGCAACTCTTTCCAAACACAGGAAACAGATCAGGGAGCAGAGACCCACGTGGTTCACGCTGATCGCAGCTACGATCCAGGAGACAAGGGTGGGCAGATCGATGCAGATATCGATCAGGACGTTGGTAGTGGTTTATGATCGATACTTTAGTTTGTTTCTCTCCTCTAAGTTCACTACTTTACTCCCGTTTCATGACAAAGCAGCTCTCTCTGCTCGACTCCTGTCCCGTACACACACTTTGCTCCGCCCCCTTCTTCCTGATCTGCTTTGATTCGATGCTGTTTGGACACGTGACTCGAAAAAGAGGCCGAGCCTGTTTTTTTAAAATGAACTTTTTTTGTCAACAACAATATAAACATGTAAGGCACCATTATTTATCCATGCATCTAAATATAAACGGTTGAGCATTACAACAAGAGAAATAACAAAAGAAAGAAAGAAAAAGATGCAGAATGTGAGAACATAGACACAAACAGTGTGAACAGAAAGGGAAATCATGATCCACATCTCAGGTAGAGAGGAGGCCTCCTTTTAACATAAATAGAACTTATTGAATAGAAATATAAGTTTAGGGGCTTTCTTTTCATTTATGTGTTTCAGCGACTTACTCGAGAGTTTAAAATCATCCAGCCATCTGTTTACACATGGTTTAGCTTGAAATGTCTGCATTTGTGAATAAAACTTTCCCAGTAACAAGACAGTCCCAATCACCAAGTCTAACTTTGGGTTCTCAGCAACCATCCCAAATTTAACTACAGTCAAATGTGGTAACTGAATCCCCCTGGACTGTAGCCAGCTCCACATGTCAGTCCAAAAGGAGTGCACTGATTCACAATAGAAAAACAAGTGATCCAAACTTTCAATGTCATTTTCAGAGAATCCACAGGTGTTTGCATGTGGGTTAAATTTCAGTTAATCTGTTGGGTTAATCTCATTTATGACTTTAAAATTAACCTGTTTTTCTTTACTGGGAAGGGGAAGTAAAATACACTTTCTTCGTATCAGTTTAACTTCCATAGCCTCAAATTCTTTTAGAATATAATTTCCTTTAACCAGTTTATGGAAATGTTATCAAAAATCTGATCTCGCTAAACCTGCTGCCACCAAAGTCAACACCAGCTGTCCAGAGCTGTCTCAGTCCAGGAGGATTTTTAGAGTGCACAATGTCTTCTTTAATCATTGATTTCAAAGGGACTGGGATGGCTTTTGTTAGTGTTTTATAACTCTTAGCAGCACCTTACGTCAAACTTACATCTCATGTTAATAAAACCCCATTTCAGGGCGTTATTTCTTGTCCATACACAAATGTTAAGTTAGGTAAGGGTTAAAAGATCAAGATCGTATATTAAAAATAAATCTCCCACTCGCCCCTGTGGGTGCTCAATCCTTCAAGCTCGGGTCCTCTACCAGAGGCCTGGGAGCTTGAGGGTCCTGCAGTATCTTAGCTGTTCCCAGGACTGCGCTCTTCTGGACAGAGATCTCCGATGTTGTTCCCGGGATCTGCTGGAGCCACTCGCCTAGCTTGGGAGTCACCGCACCTAGTGCTCCGATTACCACGGGGACCACCGTCACCTTCACCCTCCACATCCTCTCGAGCTCTTCTCTGAGCCCTTGGTATTTCTCCAGCTTCTCGTGTTCCTTCTTCCTGATATTGCTGTCATTCGGAACCGCTACATCGGTCACTACGGCCGTCTTCTTCTGTTTGTCTACCACCATTTTGTCCGTCTGTATCTGGAAGTCCCACAGGATCTTAGCTCGGTCATTCTCCACCACCCTTGGGGGCATCTCCCATTTTGACCTCGGGACTTCCAGACTACTCGGCACAGATGTTCCTGTACACCAGTGGTTCCCAAATGTTTTTTTGCAAGGCCCCCCTTTGTTTTACAAGACAAATGTTCATACTGCACAGCAGAGGTTCCCAAAGTGTGGGGCCTGCCCCCTAGGGGGGGCGCAGAGCCATTGCAGGGAGGGCGCGGCATGAAAAGAAAAAAGAAAGAACTCTTGGACACTGCTAGCATAATTGACAGGTTTTTGACGGGGCTCCCACAGAAACGCAAAGCAGGAGATGAAGCATCGCTGAATATGTTTCCAAACCAACTTCATTCTAAGCCAAAGACTAGAAAATATGGTGAAGCAAATCTTCCCTTTGGCTTCACCTGCACAAGTGCCGAGGTAGGTCTCCCTGCAGAATTAGTTTCCCTGTGTCGGGAGCAGCGCTGGGCTGTTTAAATCACAGACAAACAGGATCCCACAGCTGTTTATGTTTTTGAACCCATTTTGCACAGAGAGGCATTTTTTGAAAAATGTATTGACAGCAATGTTGAACATTATTACACAGGAAAAAAAACAGCACGTAAAATAATTACACCGTGATGCCTCTGCCTTTGTAAATGGAGGGACAGTAACTGAGTGTATGTAAGCCTGTAAAACCTGAAGATAGTCAGAACATTTTTCTTGTAAAACAAAGGAGCAAAAAACGTTTGGGAACCACTGGAGAAAGGTGAATGTCTGTGAGCACACTGATGTAACATCACTTAAAAAAGATTTGGACACAAGACAGATACAGGGACACAAACATGAGGACACTAATCACATCACACAGAGACAGATCGGAGGAGAAGGACAAAAGAAACAAACAAACCAGAAAACAAGAATTACAAGAATCGCAGTGACACGGGAAAATAACAGGACATACATATCTGTACTTTCATAGAAATAACAAACAAGTCCAGAACAAAACTGAAAATACTGAGTGAAAGATCAGGACAAACAGACAGTAACAGACAACAGAGCGTCAATCATTCAATAAAAGTGAACTACAAGGTTAAAGAAAACAAACTTAAGTTTACAGGAGCAAAACTGGAGCTTTAAAAGCATTTTAATGAACTAAAAACTTTTATTATGATGGTCCAGCCATGAGTGACACCCTGATGAAAGCTTGTATGAAGCTAGATGTTAAACATGAACCTCCTGATATATTTGTTTATTTTAACCATTGTGTACAGTGCTTTGTGACTGCCTGTTTATGAAAAGTGCTTAATAAATAAATGGCCTGTATTTATATAGCGCTTTACTAGTCCCTAAGGACCCCAAAGCGCTTTACATATCCAGTCATCCACACACATTCACACACTGGTGATGGCAGCTACATTGTAGCCACAGCCACCCTGGGGCGCACTGACAGAGGCGAGGCTGCCGGACACTGGCGCCACCGGGCCCTCTGACCACCACCAGTAGGCAACGGGTGAAGTGTCTTGCCCAAGGACACAACGACCGAGACTGTCCAAGCCGGGGCTCGAACCGGCAACCTTCCGATTATAAGGCGAACGCCCAACTCTTGAGCCACGATCGCCGAAATAAACTTTACTTTCTTACTAAAGCTTCAGCCCGCTCGCACCCTCAGCTCTCATCTAATGGTTTACCCCACAGCAGGGATATTTATAATTGAGCTAATTGTTATATTATAGCTGTTTGTCATATTTTGCGACTTTGTACTATATTGTATTATTTAATCCATTTTAGTCTGTTATTGTTCTTACTGTGTTGCAGCAAAAGGGATGAATAAAGTATTCTGATTCTGAAATTTTAGGTCAAGAGTCTGAAATACAAGAAGCGACATCGTGGCTCAAAGCTTTTATTTTCACACCAAACTGTTTTCATAAGATAAACTTCATACACGGTTTAGCATTTGCAGGATTTTCACAAAATTATCGTTGAGCATTTGTATTTATATAGCACATTTAATCATAACAGCAACGTTGACCAAAGTGCTGTACAGAAATAAAAAGTAACTCGTGCCAAATAACTTATAAAGTTGTGAAATAGATTCAGTAAACAGAAACAGAATAAAAACAGGAAAGGAAAAATCGACACGACACAGCTGAAGATCTAAAAATCTTTTTTCATGGTCTTGAAAATCAAACAGTTACAACAACTACATCTTCATCACCATCAGTTTTAAGAAGAAGAGCACCGGTTAACCTTTCAGATTTTGTCTTCAGCTGGAGAATCCAGTTTTTAAAAACAGCGGCGTATACAGAGCCTCGACCCCACCAGTTGATAACAGAGGACATTTTTGGCATCTCTGCAGAATGATGAGTAACAGGCCGGCACCTCCACAAAGCTCCTTCCAATCTCATTTGCAGACACAAACAATATTCCAAGCAGCGTCTTTTACAGTGTTTTTTGAACCGTGAAGCCATGTTGTCAGATGCTGATATGGATAGTTTAAGAAATGCACACAAACCTTTATACACTAAAAAAGGGGGGAAAGTTTGAGGGAACAATTTACAAGTTTTTACACAAACGATTCAGTGCTTCTTTCTGGGCTGCTTGTGTCCCACCAACTAAAATGACTTTTATAGCACTGGTTTAACTGCAGAAAAGATTCATTATTATTTAACAAAGTCACCAAGTACTGAGCCATGGCTGACTAACAACATCCATCCATCTTCTGCTTATCCGGGGCCGGGTCGCGGGGGCAGCAGCCTAAGCAGAGAGGCCCAGACCTCCCTCTCCCCAGCCACCTCCTCCAGCTTATCCAGGGGAACACCAAGGCGTTCCCAGGCCAGCCGAGAGATATAATCTCTCCAGCGTGTCCTGGGTCTGCCTCGGGGCCTCCTCCCAGTGGGACATGCCTGGAACACCTCACCCAGGAGGCGCCCAGGGGGCATCCTTGTCAGATGCCCGAACCACCTCAGCTGGCTCCTTTCGATGTGGAGGAGCAGCTGCTCTACTCTGAGCCCCTCCCAAATGGCCGAACTTCTCACCCTATCTCTAAGGGAGAGGCCAGCCACCCTTCGGAGGAAGCTCATTTCCGCCGCTTGTATCCGCGATCTCGTTCTTTCGGTCACTACCCACAGCTCGTGGCCATAGGTGAGAGCAGGGACGTAGATCGACCGGTAAATTGAGAGCTTCGCTTTTACACTCAGCTCCCTCTTCACCACGACGGACCGGTGCAGCGTCCGCATTACTGCAGCGTCCGCACCGATCCGTCTGTCGATCTCCCGCTCCCTTCTCCCATCACTCGTGAACAAGACCCCGAGATACATGTCCACACTTTATAATGACCTGTGACTGCTGCTGTCGTTCACTTCAACGTGTTTACATTCGTGACGGTAACGATTAATCGAGTGCGTGAAGCTTTTCTCACAATGTCTGCACTTGTATGGTTTCTCTCCTGTGTGGATTCGTTCATGCTTCTTCAGGTCACTTGCAGTGATGAAGGATGACCCGCACTGGTCACAGAGGTGCTTCCTAACCCCACTGTGGATCAGTTCATGGCGCTTTAATGCACTTGGCATGGGGAAGCTTTTCCCACACTCTCTGCAGTAGCTCAGTTTGAGTCCAGTGTGCCTGCGCTGATGCAGTTTCAGGCCCGATTTCTTCTTGAAAGTATTTCCACAAACGTCACATCGAAACGCTTTCCCAGCTCCGCAGTGATGGCAGGGTTCAGGACCGGATCCACTGGGTTCACTCTGCAAAAGACACAGTGACAGCTGTTGGTTAAATGGCAATATGCATTTCTCTATAAATACATAGTTTAAATAAGCTCATTCATCATTTTTTTCTTGAATGTAATGCAGCATAGATTCAGTCAACATTACAAAATGGCAAACTGGCTTTACAGCGAATGACTTTGAGAGCAGCAGTGTCAGTGAAGGTGTCAAAACCCTGCAGATAAATACGGAGATATCCAAGTGACATTTTCAGGTCTGAAAGAAAAGATTGACTAAAATCAGTTCTTCTTCAGCATGATTTTTTTATAGCCAAATTTGTGCATCAGTACGAAGGGATACAAGATACAGTTACAGCGGAATTGCACCAACTTAATTTCTATGACGCAAAAGAACAGAAACCAGCATTGGATGATTGATCTGCTCCATCAGGAAAAACTTTGGAACAAAAGTTTGTGCTCATGGATTGTATGCAATTCAGAGACCTGTGACTCTGAAAATGTCCATATTATGAAGGAAAATTTGAAGTATTCTAAAGTCAGTGTTCGAAAAGAACAAAAACAAATCAGCTCACGCTGAGGGGGTCAGGTAGGAGGCAATGACTGATTATCGGTCACATCATTATACTGTTGGTTAGTGCAATATTAAACTGTTGGAACAGATTTTCAGCAGATCTCAGTTCAGTTTCCAGCTATTGTAAAATAAAATTGAGAGCACAAAATTACTTTTTAAACATTTATTTTTGCTAAAGCGATTTGATGTTTTTCAGCTATAAATGAAATCAACCCATGTCCTTTCCTGCTATATCGAAAAATTTGTTTAGTTCAGCTCAAGTCAAGATCTAAAAACAGCGCAGTGTTTCATAACGCAGGACACTGGAGCAAAATCAGAGGTAAGACCAGTTTAAATGAATGGGATTTTTCTGGCCTTATTCTTTAGGGTAAAGTGAAGAGTTGAACCCAGGCCGGCTGCTCTCAGCCATGCAGTCGCCTCCTCATCCCAAACAAACAGAAATTATTTATTTGACTAAAATTCAACTTGAACACTTTTTTTCTTTTGGTTAAAGATGTAGAGTGTGAACTAGGGCAAAAAACATTTAAGACCCAACTTAAGTCAAGGTTGTGAAATGTTTCAAGAACCTGTGGAAGGATCATTCATGGTTTCAGCTGCATGCTGGGAGAGACGGACAATCAAAAACACCCAGCAGTCGAGGCCCAATTCCAACCACATGACATTATGTCACCGACCACGGCCACCAAACATTTGCAAACATGCTAACAAAATTTAACGAGCATAGAAATGTGAAAATATAAATACATACCTCACAGTAAGTGCACTTTCTGGTGTGGATCTGTTGGTGCACTTTCAGGTAATCTGGATCTTTATAAGCCTTTTCACACAGGTCACATTTATAAGGTCTCTCCTCAGTGTGGGTAAATTTGTGAATGTGTAAGTTGTAGTATGTGACAAAGCGTTTCCCACACTGGTCACAGCAGTACACATTATGTCCAGTGTGAATGCGTTGGTGTTTATTTAGGGTCCCCATCTGCCTGAAGGTTTTTCCACACATGTCACAGCTGTACGCCTTAACCGCAGAGTGGGTGAGTTGATGACTCTTTAACGTATACCTGCGAGCAAAGGTTCTCCCACACTGATCGCAGCTGTACGGTTTCACTCCGCTGTGGAGGAGCTTATGATTTTCCAAGCTCTGTTTCTTTGTAAAACACTTCCCGCACTGATCACAGCTGTATGCTTTAAGTCCGCTGTGGATGAGTTGATGATTTTTTAGGTCACTCTTCTGAGTAAAAGACTTTCCACACAAGTTGCATCTGAACGCTTTCACTCCGCTGTGGATGAGTCGGTGTCTTGTCAAATTTCCAGCCTTGGAAAAATACTTCCCACAAAACTCACACCTGAACGGACTCTCCCCGGTGTGGATGATTTGATGTCTTTTTAGGAAAATCTTTGCAGTAAAAGGCTTCCCGCACTCATCGCATCTGTATATTTTGTCGTCCTCTTTTCTGTGAGCTTCATCAGCCTCCTGAGGGCGCGGACTTCTCGGTGCCTGTTGGTCCTGCAGAGAGAGAGATACAAACAGAGGCAGTGAAAGGACAAACATAGAGAGACTGTGTTGTTGATTGTTATTTGTTGTACACAGTACTACTTTTACTCTTTATAATGCTGCCATAACACAAAAGTTTGCCTTAGTGGGATCAATAAAGTTTCTATTTATTTATATATCCACTGTATTGACAACATCACAGCTTGGACAACCTTGAATGACGAGTTTGGTTAAAAGGTTTTTGCCTCAAGGAGGCAAAAGCCTGCCAGCCAGCCTGCTGTGCCCACACTCTCACTCTGCAGGAACACGCAATCTTGTGCTGACCAGCTTCCTGGTCGCAACTGACCATTGCAGTCTGTTTAAAGTTCTAAATCATCATCCCGGTGCCAAAGCAGCCAGCCCCTGACCAGTCGCTCTGAGGCCAAACTGGTTCTTCAGCACATTAAAGTGGCCTCCTTCGATCCACATCAACATGCATCCTGGGGTAAGAGACCCACTGAGGATGCTGTTGCTACAGCACACACTACACTGAGTCATCTGGTGCAAAGCGAGAACTACACGTGGGTCTTCTTCATCTTCAACACCACCCTCCAGACATCCTTACAAACAAGCAGCACCACCAGGGCTTCTCCACCCCATCTGCATCTGGATAAAAGACTTTCTTAAAAACTGTTCGACTCAGCACCGGTGTTGAGGTTAAGTTCTTTCTTTGGTGTATCGGCATGATTGAAGCCAAGAGGCTTCCACTTTAGCGATTTTGCGAGCCCTGAGCTGGTTTATTAATAATGCTTAATGCTCAGTGTTGCCAGTAGTCTGTAGTAACAAATAAGTTGCCATTAGAGCAAACATATTACAGCAGCAGTGGTTCAACTCATGTAAACTCAAAAATATCTAAGATAGACCCACACATCCATCTGTGCATGTCCATGGCATAATATATAATCATTTAAATTACGTAAGTATCACCTTGGTTCAAACACACAGAGAACTCATATTAAACACAGTGGTAGTGTAGTACTACAAGCAGACATTCCCTGGCTCGAACCATCATTAAAAGGACTTTGGCGCCATCGTGGCTCAAGAGTTGGGAGGTCGCCTTGTAATCGGAAGGTTGCCGGTTCGAGCCCCGGCTTGGACAGTCTCGGTCGTTGTGTCCTTGGGCAAGACACTTCACCCGTTGCCTACTGGTGGTGGTCAGAGGGCCCGGTGGCGCCAGTGTCCGGCAGCCTCGCCTCTGTCAGTGCGCCCCAGGGTGGCTGTGGCTACAATGTAGCTTGCCATCACCAGTGTGTGAATGTGTGTGTGAATGGGTGGATGACTGGATATGTAAAGCGCTTTGGGGTCCTTAGGGACTAGTAAGGCGCTATATAAATACAGGCCATTTACCATTTTACCATCGTGTGGCTGAATAAAATTACTACACTATGGCGGCGGCAGCACATGCCTTCAATCACTATGTGAAAATGTGCAGCTACAACTCACTAGAAAGTAATTCAAGCTGCGGCAAACAAACAGATTTAAGGTCATTTACTCAACACAGGAATGCACCTCACACGATGAGGCGACAACAAGCTGACCTGGAAGTACTATCTCTCCCTCTGGAGTAGCAGCGCAAACTCATGCCTACGTCATTTCCATTAACCTCATTCAAAACAATAGATTAGATTAGATTAGATTAGATAGAACTTTATTAATCCCTCGGGTGGGTTCCTCTGGGAAATTCGATTTCCAAAAAAGCACAGCACCGACAGTATTGCAGGAACGGGAAATGTCCGATCCTTTTATACAGCCGGTTTCCCTCAAAGCTGTTTACTGAGACCACTGCTTTACTCTTTACATACCCATGACTGTGTTAGAGCCTGCCAGAGCAACACTTCAATTCATTTGCTGATGACACAAACGTTGTAGGTCTCACTTCACAGGGCTAAGAGACATCCAGATATTGACCTGCAACTGAACATCACAAGAACCAAGAACTCATCCTGGATTTTAGGAGGATGCAGAATGATGACCCCAGACGGACGTCTCCTGATTAGTCAAAGTCAAAAAGATGTTATTTATCCTCACGGGGCAATTAAAATAGACGATACCTTGCCGACCATACATAAAATGCACAAACATCACATTGGGGAGACGGGTCAGGCTGGTAGCACTGGCCGGTCCTTGTCTTTCCTCATGCACAACATGAGGAAAGACAAGGAGAAAAAAAGAACTGCCCCCAAACTGAGCTCCAACAGGGAGATCAGTTTGAGAACAGAAAAAAACAAAACACCTCAGCACATGAATCATCACATCTGACAACACAGACCATCAGAGCTGTGCACCCTGTCTTCCATCTCTGACTGTCAACACCACTGTTTCACAAAAAAAGGCAGAGCATGTGTCTGCACTTCCTAAGATCGCCGACGAGGAGCAACTTGGAGAAGTCAGAGATGGCGGCCTTTGACCTCACATACTGCCTGACTGTGGGGGACACAGAATCCACGGCAACCGACAGCAAGAAATGTACATCGCATCATCCATTCTGCTGTAAAGATCACTGGCTGTTCAGTCTGGACACTGCAGTGCACTTTACAGTATGCTTTGTAACAGATTCTCATTTTTCATGTTATTTACATCAAATCATGCCCAGCCGCAGTGCCTAACACTAAGCTAACACACTGAGAACGGTAATGAAAGTTTATCAGGTCTGCACGTTTTTATGTTTTCTAACGTAGTTTAAACATGTTAGTTTGGTAATATCTGTTAGTACAGCTGAGACTGTCAGTCCACCAGGATTTACTGACCCCAGACTTCCTACTTAACCTGTTATTTTCCAACAGAATTAGAATATTGCAGATTTCTGACTAAACACCTAAATTTAGGATTTAAAAAAAAACAATGTATGGAGAAGTGTTAGTTACACATTGTTTTTTTTTTTAAACTTGAGAATGAACTTATACAAAATGCAGCAAGATATTTAAAAAACAGTTTAATTGATTATAAAATCCACTTTAAATACACCACGTCAGACCCGATGACACATTCATGCTTTTAAGCATCTCTTTATTCAGTACGGTTGCTGGATACACAGAGCTGCAGGACCTAGCACCATATTTAAGTTGGCAGGGCACGATACCGCAGGCCCCGCCCCAGCACTACATCAGATTCACATCGGTATCGGCAGATATCCAAATTTATGATGTTGGTATTGGACATAAAAAAGTGGTATCGTGCCATCTCTAGTTTCAATTTAAAGATCACAAATAGTTCTTTCAGACTGTATTATGATTTATACATTTACATTTGGATCATCTGGTTCTCCTCCCACTGTTCACTCACCCAAAGTCTCGTGTCCTGAGCTGAAGTCAGGGTCCTCACACAGGAAAAGATCGGTCGTGTGATATTCCCGTCTCTGGACAACGAGCCAGCTAACGTCACACGTTTCCTCTGAGAAACACTTTGATGAGGTTCTCACATCGTATGAGAGTCTGACAATGTTAGATCCACTAACACAAATGTTTTATTCCCCATTTGTTACCAGGTGCTGATAGTGTTCAGATATAGGACAACATGTAGTGAGGTCAACTTAACTCATTCACTGCCAGCCATTGGCAGTGAATGAGTTAAACCCATTGACTCATTCACTGCCATTGACGGCTATAGACGTCAATGGCAGTGAATGAGTTAAAATCCTCTCAAAGTACCATTTTTACAACTTGATAATAAGAAATTACAACAACACACAGACTCATCGGTCAGTGACAGGTTTGCTGAGATGGCACCGATGGAAAAAAAAAAGCACTCGCAGAGATTTGTTTCATGTGAAGGTTAAAATTCACATGCTGTGATCAGCAGCAAAGTTGGCAGAGCAGAATAAACAGCTGGAGCATGACATCTAACAGTAATGCTAAACAGCTGTGACCATAATAAGAGCAGCAGCAGCTGATGAAGCACAAACTCTGTAACGGTGACATTTTCCTCACCGAGCTCATCGTTTCCTCTGTAGCGGCTGAGCCAAGTCCAAAACGTTCCTCCGCTGCTCCGTCAGACTCTTCTCCTCCTGCTGATCAGCTGGGGCACAGAAACAGAACAACAAATAAACATAATTGGTTTCTTCAGTTTTTCCTGTGACTTTAGAGCCACAATAATCCAAAGACTTAAATTCTCCTCCTTCAGCAGAAGATCTGACAAAGAGTCGTGTTTTTAATATTTTATGCAGCACTGACTGATTTATCTGCCTACAATCAGTGAACATACGCAGGTCTGCTGTTGAGTTTCTCCTGCTGTAACGTTAAAGGACAGTGTAGCTGACTGTGCAGGTGCCTGTAAAAAATGTCAAAACAACCTTCTGCCATCTGCACTCAGATGAGCAGAGTCCATACAGACGAACCTGAGGCAGCTCCACACAGCAGACGCGACCTCCATGTCTGCTTTACTTACAAAAACACTGTGAAATAAATCTAACGTCAGGGTTTTTTCTTCTTTTGTCCAGGATGATTTTAGTTTTGAGTTAAAATTGTATTCAAGTGCTAAAGCATGAAGTGCCAGGAGCTGATAACAGAACAGCAGGAAATGATCACTTATATTTCTGTTCCTGTCGGCACAGGTGGAAACAGTGCGCACATTCTTCGTTCAAGCTGAAGTACAGATGTTACTGCAGTACTCGAGTACAAGTCAAAAAGTCTCTGAAATGCCTAAAAGTAAAAAAGCAGCTGGTTGAAGCTGTTTCTGTGCAAACATAACTCAGATTAATTTAATTATACTTCATTTTTTTGTAAAACACACGCAGAGAAACAGCTGTTTAAGTTCGCCTACATTGGAGATGGCTGACTTTGCAGATCTAAACAGAAAAATAGATGTTTGCCTGTTTCATCTCTGCGTCAGCTACATCAGTCCTGAGTGAAAAATGCTTCCACGCCACGTTTGTCTTTTATTCTTTTAGTGTCGTCGCGCCCTCTGTGAGGTCGGGGAGGCACACATGAGGTGAGACGGTACCACAGAGGATTAATCACAGATTACGGCTCACTCGACTGCAGTTAATCTGATAGGTCATTACATTTGTTTTCATGATCAACACATTTGGAGAACTGCAGGCATGCTGCACATACGTGTAATATATCCAAAGAATGCTCACAGAATAACACGTATGTACTAAATGCATATGGCAGCAGGCTTGTTCTCTTTAACATCAAAACGTGTCACAGCTTTTCAGAGTTTTTAAGAACGTGTTCAGAGTAAGTTTACATTTGTGGTCATTCACGGCGTTCCTGCGCCTTCCCATGAAAATTTCACTGTTCAATACATTCAGACTAATGAAAATTATTATTAGCCATCAATAAACAGCTTAAAAAGCCTTACATGCAACGACGCACTGCTCTTTTACCAGCAGAAGCAGCTGTGCTGTGTTATTACCAAGTGCTGAAATCCTGAATGAAGACAGCACTGAATGCATCGCTGATGTTTATTTTCAGCGGTTAAATAATTATTTTTTAACCAGGAGGATTTTTTCTCCATCCTTTCATCCGACTGTTGTCCCACTAAAACCATTTGGCCGACGAGGGGCTTTGCTGTCCCGTATAAAGAAGTCAGGTCTGCCCGGAGCAGTTATAAGTCTAGCTGGACAGCGGGGCTTTGTTTTTGTCAGGCATTTCAATTGTTCAGCCCTCATATTCCCGCTGATGGGCCTCAAATCAGATTCTGAACAGGCATCTGCGCGGACAGCCATACTGCAGTGGCAGCTTCTTTAATGTCACCAGTTAAACTCAAAACTCTCGTTTTTCCTTCTCATGAACGACACTCCTGCAGGCTGTCGGGTGGAATAAAGAAACCTGCATTTAAAGATGGAAAGTTCCCCGAGTTTTGTTTTCCGGTTTCCTTATTTTCCGGTTTGTCGGGACCTCCGACACATCAGTTTGACATCATCCGCAGTCAACAGCGGGAGCACCGCGGAGAGCAGCAGAAGACCTCCTCAGGAGCTAAACCCAAGATTAACTGAGCTTAAAGTTAGCTCGGCGCTTACCTTCAGATGAAACCGAGAGAAACTCCTCGCCGATGCAGCCGGACGTCTCCTTTCCCCTCATCTTCCGGTTTTCTGGCGGGTGTCAAACAGTAATAGGTGCTTTACCGCCACCTGCTGGTGTGGAGAAACTGAACTCGTTCTTTGACCTCTGTGAGGTTTTCAGTCAGTTTCCCTCCTCCAGCCTCATATTTCTGACAGTGTAACAGAACTCGCCCCGTGGTTTCATTCACGATAATCCCATTTTTAACATCTCTGTTCTGAACTATGTTTTTTTAAACCAGTGTGTCATCATATGACAGTTTCCTCTCTGCTCAATTCTCCAGTTTTCCTTTAAATCGTGTAAAACCATCCTTGTTTCAGGTTCTGCATTATTAAGCTCTGGATTTCTGTTCCCCTTCAGTGGACACGTTTTGGTGGCTTCTTTTGGTGATTTCTCTGATTTTCTTCTTTTACTCCAAAATGATATTTTAACAGGGTCAAAGTCAGGGTAATAGACATACAGCAACATGAATTAGCAATTTTGGTGACTTAGAAAGTTGTCAGTGAACTGAGCTTCATAGCATGGCCTCTTAACTTCTTGTGAGTGATTATGAGTAACCACAGCTGCTGACTTCTCTGAGGCCAGTTAAATAGTACTCATTAGACACAAATGCTACAATGGGAAAGTCTATGGAGCTCAGCATAGATCTGAAAAAGCGAATTATTGATTTGGACAAGTCAGGAAAGTCACTTGGGGCCATTTCAAAGCAGCTGCATGTCCCAAGAGCAACAGTGCAAACAATTGTTTGTAAGTATAACGTGCATGGCACTGTTTCATCACTGCCAAGATCAGGAAGAAAACGCAAGCTATCACCTGCTGCTGAGAGAAAATTGGTCAGGAGGGTGAAGAGTCAACCAAGAATCACCAAAAAGCAGATCTGCCAAGAATTAGAAGCTGCTGGAACACAGGTGTCATTGTCCACAGTTATACGTGTTTTGCATCTCCATGGACTGAGAGGCTGCCGTGCAAGAAGGAAGCCCTCGCTCCAAAAGCGGCACCTTAAGGCTCGACTGAAGTTTGCTGCTGATCACGTGGACAAAGATAAGACCTTCTGGAGGAAAGTTCTGTGGTCAGACGAAACAAAAATCGAGCTTTTTGGCCACAATGTCCAGCAATATGTTTGGAGGAGAAAAAGTGAGGCCTTTAACCCCAAGAACACCATGCCTACAATCAAGCATGGTGGTGGGAGTATTATGCTGTGGGGCTGTTTTGCTGCCAATGGAACTGGTGCTTTACAGAGAGTAAATGGGACAATGAAGAAGGAGGATTACCTTCAAATTCTTCAACATAACCTAAAATCATCACCTCGAAGGTTGGGTCTTGGGCACAGTTGCATGTTCCAACAGGATAATGATCCCAAACACACATCAAAAGTGGTAAAGGAATGGCTAAGTCAGGCTAGAATAAGGGTTTTCGAATGGCCTTCCCAAAGTCCTGACTTAAACCCCATTGAAAACATGGACAATGCTGAAGAAACAAGTCCATGGTAATGGTAAAATGGTAACTGGCCTGTATTAGTATAGCGCTTTACTTAGTCCCCAAGGACCCCAAAGCGCTTTACACTACATTCAGTCATCCAGCCATTCACACACTGGTGATGGTAAGCTGCATTGTAGCCACAGCTGCCCTGGGGAGCACTGACAGAGGCGCCCCAGGGCAGTTAAATTTGATGTCAGAAAGCCATCAAATTTAACTGAACTGCACCAATTCTGTCAAGAGGAGTGGTCCAAGATTCAACCAGAAGCTTGTGGATGGCTACCAAAAGTGCCTAATTGAAGTGAAAATGGCTAAGGGACATGTAACTAAATATTAACACTGCTGTTGCACATTTTTGACCCAGCAGATGTGATCACTTTTCATGTTAACCCAAAATAAAGTCATGCTGCTGCACTGAAAAGAGCTCCTTGGTGTTCTTCCAGCAGGAGTTGGGCCTGGGCATCCCTGCAGAGACTGCATCCCCCATGACCTTGATAAGTGGTAGAAGATAAATAGGTGGCTAGATGTGGAAAAAAAGAAAGATTAAATTAAATATTGTAATACATAAAACTATAAATCTACTGCTTATTTGTTTGTTTGTGTGGCTTTATTTTGAACATGTTGAAATAATACAAGAACATCAAAGAAAAGAAAAAACACAATTAACCACAACAGAAAAAAAGCAAAACAGAATAATCCTAATAAATAATGTGGAGAAGCATGAGCCTGTGTAACCCCCCATCTTTTTTCTTTTTGTACCAATAATCATCACCCTTTTCTTCCTGTTTACATCGTATCCAATCATAAATCCTTTCTTTACATGTTTACATCGTGCGCCAGGAGGTAAACATATTTATGGATCTCTGTAACCAGTATGATCCTTATGGCCCTTATTATTTGTTATATGGACAATGATGATAGTGAGCATTTCTAAGTACTGGCCCAAACCTCTGCACAATAATTCATATAAAGTGAAAGCAGAATGTGTTTTGCTTTACTCAATATTGAAATGTTTCTTGGAACTGTGTTATGTATGTTTTATATGAGATTTCCATCTTATTTTATCATCTATTTTTGTTATCATCTATTATATCCATCTATACCAAGGAACCTATGCTGAACTCTTTCAATTTCCACAGCATCTACGTGAGTCTGCACTTTAGTTGGACAATTCCCAAACAGGATGATCCTTATCGCCCAGAAAAAACAAATATTTGTGAATCAGATACTTTACAAATAACTAAATAAATACTGAATCCTTATGGATCAAGTACAGAACCTCCAGGAACACCACAAGCATGATGAGGAATATTCTCCCAACTTTCAAATTGTTTCCTGTCCCTTAAATACTTTTACAATCAGATGTAAAATTATTTACATCTGATTGTAAAATTAGATGTAAATAATCCATCCCATATTGTTTAATAGTGATTATTAATTACGATTTCATGGTTGATTTTTTCTTAAATGCTTTTTGAAGATTTAGGAATAATCCAGCCACAAGCTGTTTCTGATCTACTTAATAATAATTAAGTGGAATTTTCACAACTTGACAAACCAGTATTTTTTTTCATTCAGAACTTTATTCAAATGGTGAGTAAATTTCCTCAACAGCCTTACGAGATGACGAACCACACTTATTAAACAAAAACCTTGAGAGAAAAAGTCAGAGAAGTAAAATAATAATAATACTTTTCATTTTTTTTTCAGTCCCCTACAAAAGGTTAAGTCTTATCTTCTTTACAAATTCTGAGTAGCAAAACAAGAAAGGTTCACAAATAATACAATTTCTGACAGCTAAACCACAATGCTGTTGTCTGAGGCAATAATTATTATGGAGACTCACGCTTGCATCACCCTTAGCAATGTTCAAATGTTGCTAAAATCCAAAGGAAGTGTTGACAAAGAACATAAAGGTAAACTAAAACTAAATTAAAAGTATGCAACTAAAACTTTTATAACCACCCAGAGGAAGTGTATTAAACATATGCAAATACTCCATTTCCACTGACTGGCAGTTGCTGGTTTGAAAAATTCTAGCACTGGTAAATTTTTTCAGACTGTTTCCAGTTTGAACAGTTTTATCTAATAAGAACTTGTGTGAATCTAACCAAACCAAAACATTCTGTCTAAACTTTCACTGACTGAGCTAATGGAACATGAAACATTAACAAAGGCCCAAGTGTTTCTTTCATTTAGGCTTAAGTCCCCTTACAGTCCTGGAGGTAATTTAATTTGCTTATTTAACCTCTTAAGCCCCAAGGGGGTTTCTGAGCTTCCTGCTCGAAAATGTAATGCCCAAATTTAATTATTATATTATTTCTCGGCAATTACAAACTCTGTCCTTACAATCTTGGTATCAAAATAAAGCTAACACTTGGGAAATTTCATCAGAGGTGTAAATATTGAAGCAGATATTACTGTGTCAAAGTTACTGAGACTGGAACACAGAAAAAGTAAGTAGATTTTATCCTCGCCTAATTATATTTTTTAAATTTTTAGCATTTGAAAAATATGCCTCAGATCACATTTGGTTCCAGAAATTCAGTAACCAACATATAAACATCATCTGTGCAAAGATTCATGTTTCTAGAGTGAAACAGTGAAAAATTACAGCCCTGTCAAGACATGAATATCCAGACATTGTACAAAAATGTCCAATTTTGGCACACAATTGGACACCATGCCAGTTGATTTTTTTAGGTTTTAAAGAGCAGAAATTAACAAATTTTATTAACAGGCCTAAAAATGCTTTTTTTTTTTTAAAAAATTTTTTTTTGAAGAATTAACCACACATTTACATGGCAATGGCCCTTTTCTGCAGCGCGCCTGGAGCGTTTGATTGGCCTCTGGCCCTTTAAACTCTGAGGGGCTGTAACTTCGGTTTCTTTTGGTCAATTTGCGTGATTGACACCTCTTTTTAATCGTTTGAGCCAATAGATTCACAGTAACGATGCCACGTTCACGCCACTTCAACCAATCAGACGTTGTGATGCCAAAACCCACGTGGGCCCAAATTTACAGCATGTGGCGTCTGTTCAGTCACGTGTCTGTAGGTGGGTCTAAAATGGAGGTTGTTGACGGAAAACTGCTCTGATGCGGCTAGGTAGGTATGGTAACTACTGTTCACATGGCTACCAGCTACAATAACGGAGGAAATCGGGACGGTAAGCCAATTTTTGTCTTAGCGCAATTGCGCTGCTGTGTGTTTTTGTGGTCTTCTTTTACGGCTCATTCAGTGAATTTTGGTCTGATCGTGGTGAAACTTGGTGTGTGGAGTCAGTGATAGCCCTGGAAGCTAACCAGCCTATCTCTAGCTGGTTACACGAAGTCTGAAGAATTTCTGGTTCGGTTTTGTTTGTTTAGCGGACTTCTGCGCATTTACGTAACTGCTCGTTTAATCACGGCTTGTTTTTGGTGTGTTTGGTGGTTGTAGAAATGGTTTTTATGACATTTTAGCTGAGATTCTGAGGTTTCTGTGGATACCACACATGTCTGGACTTATATTTCTCAACCCGCGTTATAACCGATTAAACGTGATCTCCTCCTTTTTGCCCCCGGTACCGGGGGTGTGGGGCTTAAGTGGTTAACAATATTTCTTTTTATCATTTCAATCTCTAAACCACTTTTTTACTCTACATTTTTACTGGTTTTCTCAGGGCCTATAGAGAAACTAGCACCACTGCACAACAGACCAATAAGGTCATCAAACAATGGATAATCTAATGTACCACTTTGTTGTACTGCTACCGAACTTTAAAGGTACTGAAAGTTAAGACAGTACACAAAACGTGACACTAACTGAAATCTCAGGAATCTATATCTATTCTGTGCAGCCTGATCTCGAGGGTTTTAAGTCTGAGACCATAAGTCTGGCTAGATGCTTCGAGGCACTTCCTTTTATCCAGTGAAGGAAATGATTTCTGCTCAGCATGTTTGACCTGATGTTTCCACAGACCTCGCGATGAAGCAAATATTTTTGGGCACTGGTAACAATAAAACTGCTTATTTGCAATGTGGCTGCGCTTGTGAATGGTGTAGGAATTGTGAGTCCTGAAACTCTTGTCGCACTGGTCACAGTCATACTGTTGCTCTTTGTCGTGAACATGTGCATGTCGTGCGCGCATAGATGCTGAAATAAAGGATTTGTCACAGTGTTTGCACTTAAAAGGTTTCTCCCCAGTGTGGGTACGTTCGTGGTACTCAAATGAAGACAGGGAGTTGAATATCTTTCCACAAACTTCACAAGGAATTATTATCTCTTTGGTGTGGATGAGGTGATGTATGCGGTAAGATCTTGAATGTCTGAAGCTTTTCCCACACTCGTCACAGGAGTATGGTCTTTCTCCAGTGTGCCCACGTTCATGAAGCGTGCGATGACCTGAGGATGTGAAACTTTTCTCACAATGTCGACACTTGAATGGTTTCTCCCCTGTGTGAATTCGTTTGTGTCTTCGGAGATTACCTGCGTTGGTGAATGATGACTCACAGACATCACAGACATGACCTTTAACCCCACTGTGGACAATTTTGTGGCATTTTAATAGACCCAGTGTTGGGAAGCCTTTCCCACATTCTTTGCAATAGTTCAGTTTGTGTCCAGTGTGCATGTTCTGGTGTCTTCTTAAGGTTAACAGCTGGCTGAAAGTGTTTCCACACTGGACGCAGCGGTATGGTTTATTGCCACAATGCTGACAGCGTCGAGGATTTGAGCCATATGTGCTGCTCCATTTCTGAAACAATTACCAAAGGTTATAAGGAAAACAATCTTGGGTTTATAAATTACAGTGAATAATGAGCTAACAAAAAGCTGCATAATCAGTTACAGTCTGAGATCTGAGGTATTTACTTCTCACATCTAACACACTGACTCCGCACTTACTGTCTAATGTCTAAAATACTTAAAACAATATGATATGAAAAAAAAAGATTTCAGAAAACATTTCTTGAAATCCATTCCAAATACCTGACAGTGATGGCACTTAATTGGTTTCTTTCCTTTGTGAATCTGTCGATGGTGCCACAGAGAGCTGGAACTTTTAAAACGCATACCACACTGGTCACATTTGACTGGTCTCTCCCCAGTGTGGTCTCGTTTGTGGATTATAAGGCTGCGATAATGGCTGTAAGCCTTCCCACACTGTTCACAGCGATGCGGTTTCTCCCCTGTGTGTGTAACTTTGTGGGCTTCTAGTCCAGAATACAAAGGAAAACATCTACCACATACTTCACAGCAGTACAGATCCTCTCCCGTGTGCATTCGTCTGTGTCTTTTCAGGGTCACTTTCTGGCTGAAGTTTTTTCCACAAAGGTCACAGCGATATGGCTTGAGTCCAGAGTGGGTATGCTGATGGAGAGTTAAGACTTGCTTGGAGGAAAAAGCTTTCCCACACTTATCACACTTGTATGGTTTCACTCCAGTATGCCTGTGTTGATGATTTTTTAAGTTACTCTTGCTGACAAAAGCCTTTCCGCACAGCTCACAGCTGTGTGCCTTCACTCCACTGTGAACGAGCTCATGCCTCTTCAGGTATGCCAAATGAGCAAACTCCTTCCCACATTCATCACAGGAATGTAGTTTCACTCCAGAGTGGGCAACTAGGTGCACTGCTAAGCTACGTTTTTTGGCATAAGCTCTTTCACACTGGGTACACTTGTATGGTTTTTCTCCAGTGTGAGTGCGTAGATGAATTTTGAGGTTGCCGGACTGTGTGAATCCTTTCTCACACTTATCACAGCGGTATACTTTATCACCAAAGTGAACTCGCTGGTGCCTTCTGAGCTCAGCTGATGAAGTGAAAGCTTCCTCGCACTGGTCACAAGAGTAACGCTTCTCCCTTGTATGAAGTTTACTGTGTTTCTTTAGATTTCCTTTCAAGAGGAAAGCTTTTCCACATATCTCACACAGGTACTGTTTCACATTTTCATGTATTTTCTTATGTGTTTTGAGGCTGGCTGTCCAACAGAAAGCTTTTCCACACTGGTCACAGGAATGTTGTTTTTTCCCAGCATGGCTGTTCTGGTGTTCTCTGAGACTATTTTGTTTTGTGAATCCTTTCCCACACTCATCACACCAGAACCTTTTTTCTCCAGTGTGAGCTCTCTTATGTACCTTCAGGTAGTTGAGTATACTGAAGGACTTGCCACACTCCTCACAGGTGTACGGCTTCTCTCCAGTGTGGATGCGCAGGTGTCTTTTCAAGGCTGCTATATGATTAAATGACTTTCCACACTGGCCACAGGAGTACGGTCTCCTTCCAGTGTGGGTGTTCTGGTGTTCTTTTAAAGCACATAAAACTGGGAAAGCTTTCTCACATTGATCACAGGGATATGGTTTTTCTCCAGTGTGGGTGCGCTTGTGTACCGTGAGGGCAGATGTGTGACGAAAAGTCTTTTGACACTGGTCACAGCTGAAGGGTTTTTCTCCAGTGTGAATACGTGTGTGAATTCTTAGAGCTGCTGCTGTGATAAAAGCCTTTTCACAGTGCTCACAGTTGAAGGGTTTCACTCCAGAGTGGATGCGTTGGTGGTTTCTGAGCCGTTTTGCAGTGGGAAAAGCCTTTCCACATTCTTCGCAGGGGTGTGATTTGTCTTTGTTTGTTGCTGGGGAAGCCTTATCATCCTGAGATCGCTGAGTTCTCACTTTGCTTTGTCTTTTACATTTCTGGAACAACAAACAGATGCAGATTTATTTTTTGTTTGTTTGTTTTCTGCTCTCATGCTGTCCTCCCATAGGAGCCCAGCATGAGCAGAGGTCTCTTTTATCACTCTTGGACTTTCTCATTGTATTGTACATTTCTGTGTTTTTCCGTAATACTACTGATCTCTGATCTGTCTCCCCATGTGATGTCTGTGTTGTGTATGTAAGGTCGGGGGGGGGGGGGGGGGGGGTCCCATTTCACTGCAGGGCAACTTGCATGTGGCGAATAAAGTTCTGATTGATTGATTGAGGAGTAGAGACAGTGAGTGCAAAGTATTCATAGTCAACCTTAAACCACATTGTTCTCTCATGAGAAAAAGGTGAGACCCATCTTTGTGACATTTTGTGTGATTAGGGCTGGGCCACATCATGCAGTTCATGATGATACCATTATAATGTTGGGCAATGATAAGAAAATGAAATATCGCAATAGAATATGGGTAAAACGCAGATGCGCAGTGCCTTTGTTTTCATACACACATTGCGGAAAAAGCATGGTGGCAACGGAGAATGAGAAGAGCGAAACCGGATCGTTAAATGAAACAGATGAACCACAATTGGTTTGTAAAAATGGTGCAACTTCAGTGGTGTGGAACTGGTTTGGCTGTCATCCGTCAGATACACACCAAAGCACTATTTTTGGTAGAACAAGCGGGCCGTCATTATTACCGAACCGATTTTATGTGCACGGCCCTCAAAAATCTGTCAAAAAATGTTTTAGTACGACTTTGCTGAGCTACGAAGCCGCACCGCTTGATGGATTGTCGGAGCATTACGGCTATCGTAGGCGGAGCCTCGCGGAGTGATACGTACTGTGCTTCAACATAATGCTACTGTATTGTGTGTGTATAAGCTCTTTTTAAGTTTTGTGGATATTATACATGGTTATGCTGAGGATATGTCGGCCAGTTTCCACTGGAAACGCCTTTTGGTTAAACTGTCAGCGAGGAATTTGCACTGTTACATTTTTATATAACTTTAATTCACATAAAACAGCTGCTTGTTTAAGTGAAAATACATTGATGGGTTTGTTTGTTTTTTTGCACTAATAAAGTTGAGTTGTAAAGTATTTTGTCTAGTGTCAGTTATATCGTTATCGCAAATTTTCAAATGTATATCGTGATAAATATCTTTGGTCATATCGCCCTGCTCTACTTGTAAATCAAATATGTAGTTGTGAACTGAGTTTTGTAACCATGTAAACCAAAATATCTGAACATTTTATGTTTGTGCATCTGCAGATGAGAATTTGTGTGTTTGTAAAAAATATTTACACGAGTTACAATTTTTTTTGTTAAGGCCTGGTTACAGCAAAAAACTACGTGTAAAACTCTGCGCTCAGGTTTCCTGGCTGTGTGTGAGTTTCAACTTACAAGTAGGGGTGGGCGATAGAAACGATATACGATAGAAACAATATAAATTTGGCCAACGATAGAGATTTTGACTATATCGCTCTATCGCGATAGCGCGTGTTGATGATGTCATCAAGCTGCGCCTGTTTTGGTCTAAAGCATCGCAGCGGCTGCTGTCATATGTCACTGTATGATAATACAACCATTATCATCTGCAAATTATGCCAGGCGACAGTCATAGCAAAGAGATGAAGCACTTTTATCGAGTGGAAGAGAAGTTGGCGTTCATCCTCCAGCTTCACTGTGCTAATGTTATGCTAACATAGCTGTTAGCTAGCAATCACGTAGCACAAAATTATATATCAGGTAGTCAGACTTCAGTGACCCCTCAAAGGCCACTGCTGTTTAGTTTTCTGTCTTCATTTATGTTGGAAGTGATAGCAGAGCTGTACGTTTGAATTAGTTTCAAAAATCTCTTAGAACATGTCATGTTTAGGTGTAAACTAGCGAGCTAACTTCCTGTTAACTTCTATCTCTGTTAAATTGAATAAATTCTGTTTTCATGGATGCATCGATGTAAAACTTAATTGTTACACCCGATAAAGCAGCAACGCTGATGATTCTTTTAAAGATGAAAGAATTTAGACCGTTTTTAACTCTTAGTATTCGTTTGACTTTGGGACCTGAAGTTGACGGAGTTTTGGACCCAGATTACTCCGCGAAGCTTTTCACTACGGCAGCCATAATGCTCTGATTATCCATCAAGCTGTGCGGCTTACCAAAGTTGTACTAAAACATTTTTTAACAGATTTCTGCATGCAGAAATCGGTTCGAGGTCAGTAAGCACAACCAGAATTCATACATAAGGCACACTCTCGATTTTTGAGAAAATTAAAAGATTTTTAGTGTGGAAAATACGTTACACAGAAGAAAAGAATATATCACGATATATATCGTTACCGCACATGCTTCAAATTATATCACCTTATGAATTTTAGGCCATATCGCCCAGCCCTACTTACAAGTGCAAAGTTTTACTCAATCTTTGGGTTTGGCTGTCGGAGGGGTGCTTTACTGAGCCTCGGGTCCTGGAAGGGTAATGCAGTTTGAGGCTGGAGGATCTCTATATAAATATCCCGTAGGGGTCATACAAGCTAGGTCCCTTAACTGTAGCTGTTGAAAGGATAAAGTTGTGGTATGTCAGTGGTCAGAAATACCTTTACTACGTTAGTATTACTTAAACACAAAGTCAGGACTGACCAGGGACCATTGCTGTGAGTCACAGTGCGCAGCATAAAGGCCCATTCACAACAGATGTGGTGTCACTGCACTCACTTGGGGTCATATTTTTGCAGCAGCTCTACGTGTACTAGATGCACCTGCTCCTTGTCATTTCAAAACACGTATATCTCTGACGTTATATCCTCTACAACAGTTTCTGTTGTATTATGTTCAAATGTTCAATAGGAAACAACTCATTCATAATGAAAGAAAGCTTTGTAACTATCCCGGCTAGTGAAGAGTGTCCTTTCCACAACACTTCCTTCCCCCTGAGGTCCACAGAGCTGTTGAAAAGGCTCTGGAGGTCTCTGTGCAAGCACATAAACCTGTGACACACTAATCACCGAACTCAGACACGCACAGACTGTTGTCCTTCGTTGTGATGAAGGACCTGAAGCTCAGTAAAACACCCCTCCGACAGCCAAACTCATCTGCTCTCTGATTGGATTGTAAAATTTGTAAATTTACTCATAAGTTGAAACTCACACACAGTCAGGGAAGCTAAGCACAGAGGTTTTTGCTTTGTATCTGTAAGCAGACAAAGAAATGTGTAACGTGTGCAAATTTGGATTTAGCTGTTATTTGTAGCCATCACGTCGCACAGACACACACACTGTTTATGATGAAACAGGGAGCTGCGCTCCATCAAAATCTATCATCAACAGTTTTGTGTCAGAGCACATCACTGACACCGAGGTGCACTCCTCACCTTCTTTGAAGAGCCCATTGTTCCTCTGCAGCGGCTGAAGGAGGATCGAGCTCCTCTTCCTCAGATCGTCTTCATCCCACCATCACATCAGCCTCCGTCTGTGTTTTCAGATTTCGACTCCACCCTTTATCTCGTAGATTCAGGATTCAATCCTAAACGTAAACATGACATAAAAGTCTGTAGATGATAAAGAACGTGTTCGTCACTGACTCTGAACACGCGTGAGTAGAAACGCACTCCTTCATCTCAGGTGAAACTATTGAGGAACAAACACGCGTTTATCATGACTCTGGTTTTACTGGCCCATCAACACAGTTTATAAACTGGTATATGTCACCTTGTTGCTTTGTCTGTAAGTGGTCATGTGATTGACCACGACTCCTTTATCCTTCCTCAGTCAAACAGCAGCACTCATGTGATTCTTTTGCCCCCTGAGCTCCAGGTGTGGTGCTAGACAGTCAACGCCGTTATTCCCATCACTGGTACTGTGACTGCGCTTTTACGAGATTTTAATGGTCTTCTTTTAACCGTCGACTCGGGTTGCTCTGTGTTTTAGTCCTTTTAGGTTTGACTCCTGCCTTTGGGATCTATTTTTAGGAAATACAACATTCCCTTTCACTGTTATGCTGATGAAATCAAAATTTACTTCCCCTTGAAACTGGACGTCTCAGTCCCAGTGCAGCCTTTAACTGTTTACATGATGTTAAAGACTGGTCAACACAGAGTTTTCTTACACTAAATGAAAATAAAACTGAAGTGTCGGTTTTTGGAACTCACGCCTCTTTGAACAAGTTAGCCGATACCCTCGGTCCTCTAGCTTCTCATCTTTCTCTCACTGTAAGGAGTGGTTTTAGATATCTCCTTTAAATTAGAGAAGCAAGTGTCCACAGATGTGACAACAAGTTTTTATCAGTTATGTGAAATTGCCAAAGCTAAGCCTGATCTTCCCCCAGGAGACCTACAAACACTTATTCATGCCTTCATCACTGCAGTTCCCTCTGTTTGGGTCTCCAACACTCTCCATCGCTTGCAGTTATGCTGCTGCACGTCTTTTAACAGGTCTTAGAATGTATGAACACATCACTCCAGTTTTAGCAAACTTACACTGGCTCCCTGTAAAGTATCATATTGATTTTAAGATTCTTTTACTTAATTTTAAAGTTTTAAATAATATGGCACCCAGTTATTTAAACGAACTCCTCAACATGTACGACCCCAAAAGAGCACCCAGATCGTCCAGCCAGATTCAGTCTTTTAAATCACGTCTTAAAACTCACTTTTTACTTTGCTTTTAATTCAAGTTCAGTTTGAGTACCATCAGGCCTGTTTGGTGTTTTTAATGTTAATTTATTGTCATTTATCTGTATTTGTTTCTCTATTGTTTTTTCTTGTTCTTAACCTGTTGTGAAGCACTTTGGTTAACTCTGTTCCTTTTAAATGTGCTATACAAACACATTTTGAATTGAATTGAATCAACCTGGGGATGTGAGCTGCTTTATAAAAATCACCTGAAGAAGAATCTGCTGCGCACACATGAGGAAGTTTCTCCATAAAAGCAGGTAAAACCGTCTCTTTGCAGGTGAAATTTGAAAAAAAGGTTAAAGGCAATGAAATGGCAAATATCAGATCCACACAAAACTGTTCTCTGCACTACAATGTGATGCAATATGATTTACTCAAGTACCTTACTGAAGTAAACTTTGGATGTACTTGTTAATATGCAAACATTGTACTTTAAAGTTTTACTTCCTTCTTATTTTACAGATGTTCTACATGATGCTGCAGCAGAGGGGAATTCATTCAAACCATCTGCAGCTGCAACATTAAAATGAATAATATTATTATCGCAGATAAACCGTGTTTAATGAGTACGTCACGTCGACACTTAAACTTTGACTGCGAGTCTAAATTCGTGTTTTCAGGCTGTGGTGGAGACACTTTCGTGTGGCGCAGTGGGCTCGCGTTGTCTCCACCAGCCCGTCTCACACGTGTCAGCTTCAGGTATGCAGCTGCCTCCGCACGCGCCTAATGAGCGTCCGGGACATAGCGGGCTAACCTCAGGCGCAAACGCGGTGGTTTCCTCCGGACGAGCTCAGGCCACAAACCCGGGCTGGAAGTCTTGGGTAGGCTGGACGGTTGCGCTGAAGCGGATCTTCAATTTTTATCCTTCTTTTTCTGCAGCTGCTTCTTCTTCTTGTCTGACTGTACTTCCGTTGTTCCACCACCTCCGATCCGCATCATCGCCACCTGCTGGTCTGGAGTGCGAAGCAATAAACGAGCCTCCGTGAGCTATGGAGGGCCTCACTTGCCAAAATAAGTCAAATTATTACATCATTTAACAATTAATTAAACACATGTCATTAACTAATTAAAAATGGAAGTAATTAAGTAGCTAATTAATTAAAGTATAATTAATTAATTAATTAAATTATTTTTCTTTGAAGTTTGTAAAATATTTTGTTTGCAATTTCAGAATCAGCATACTTTAAGGAAAATGATGTGAGTTACAGTTGCTCCAGTACAGTAACAGTAAGAAAAACAGGCTAGACTATTTAACCATATAATATGTTACAGATTTAAGAAATAGCACAATATATACACAAATCACTCCATAATGGGATTGACAGAGGTGGTTATAAATAAATATCAAGAATACTGGCAGCAATATTACTGAGTAGAAAGAGGGTGTGCAAAAAAAGGGTGTAACTATTGCAGTGTTTACAGTGTGTTAGATGGAGGAGTTGTACAGGGAGACGGCCACAGGCAGGAATGATTTCCTGTGTTGGTCAGTGGTGCTTTTGGGTCATCTCGGTCTCCCACTGAACGAGCTCCTGTGGCTACCCAGTACGTCATGGAGTGGGTGGGAGGTATTGCCCAGTATTGTCTTAATCTTGGACAACATCCACCTCTCAGACACCACCCTAACAGAGTCCAGCTCCATCGCCACAACATTACTGGCCTTGTGGATCAGTTTATTTAGTCTGTTGGCATCTGCGACCTTCAACCTGCTGCCCCAGCATGCAACAGCGTCGTAGATGTCACTGGCCACAACTGACTCCTGATTGACTGATTGATATGAGCCAGCAGCCTTTGAACAGCTGCAGTTAGGAGGATGTTTTCTTGCAGAGTTTTCTTCTAGGATGTGGAAAAAGCCTGATGGTACAACAACAGAAGTCTGGCTTCTTTGATACTGAGGAAAGAATTTCATTGTCCTCCAAATTTATCTTCTGAACATCTTCAAACTCTGTTTCGATGTGTCCAGCTGAAGAATAGTGGTTGAACAAAACAAGCCTTTAACCAGTGTTTATGTGTGCATCGGCTCATAAGTTCTGCTGCATGTCTGACACTTGTAAGACAGACAAACATTCATCCTCATGGATGTCTCAGAACTGTGGGAAGAAGCCCGGGTTCGTGTAGAGAAGCCACATAGGGACACGGATGGACTGATGTGACCACTGCACCACTTATTTCTTTCTTTTTTCCCCACTGCAGGACAGAAATCATTCATTCTTGGGGAGCATGGCCAGACTTTAGGCTGGAATTGATGCACTGTAGAGCTGCACCTGTTTATGATAGGCAGAACTATTAGTGTACTATTAAAAGTTAAATAAAGGTTCTCTTTACTCAGCTGCAGCGATAGGGCTCAGTGTTCTTCTGTGTTTGTCTCCATCTAGTGGACAATCACATTTACTACATGCCAGCTTGCTCCCCCACCTTCAATAAAACAATTGTTGTATTATTAACTGGGTCTGTTTATATTTTGCAATAAGAGGTGAACTAAGAGTTTCCGGTGACTGACTGTGAGGCGTTTTAGCATCACAAACAGGAGAAACGTTTTTGTGCCATCTCAGCAGAGGTGGTGGGTTTCTGGGAGTTTTGTGGAGACTTCTGGTGCATTTGTTTTTTCATTTCTGCTCCCTCAGCGTAGTTTGTCTGCACCACTTGTTTCATTTATAACCCTAAATCAATAATAGAACATTACTTCAGCTCTGAGTGGGCTATTTATATAGACCATAAAATAAATAATCAAACAACAAGAAATTGTTTCCTAAAAGTTAATGAAAGTATTTTATTTACTTCATCGCGTTTCCGTTCTTATGATCTAATTTAAAACCTGCTTTATTCAATGTTAACTTTAAACCGTAACAACGCTATCAATAAAGGTTATTAAAACCCCCATTAGCTGTGTCCCTCCGCCCCGATGTTTAAAACTCCTCTCCCTCTTCTGCCACGTTTTTGCTCCTCTCCAGAGGGAGGAACGACACTGGGAAGCAGCGCAGGAATCTGATTGGTGAGAAAACACAAGAACCCGCCTGTTGCCCCACCCAGACACTCATTAGGCAGCTCTGATTTGTGAACTACTAAGCCAATCACGGTTACCATGGACGTTGGCTTTGCTGGTATC
This sequence comes from Copadichromis virginalis, assembly GCF_057382275.1. Lineage (NCBI taxonomy): Eukaryota > Metazoa > Chordata > Actinopteri > Cichliformes > Cichlidae > Copadichromis > Copadichromis virginalis. The sequence continues at coordinate 34,057,623 of NC_140626.1, forward strand.
CAAGTGAGGACGTGATTTTTGGTGAACGCGTCACTCCATCGCACAGAGCGGAGAGCAGAAAGCGAACAGGAGCTTTCACCGCGACAACCACGGCCAGGTTAGAGAGTCACCTCATCGCTGCTTGACTGAAACAAACATCGGGTACTTTACGAAGCAATGGCGCAGAGAAAGAATCCCAGAAACCACTCAAAAAAAGGTACGTACCCTTTATCTGACTGGGTTCTCCCGCCTGTGTCTCTAATTCAGACTTCCGTTTAACATTCTGCAGTTTATAGCTATTTTCAGTCTTTGGAAAGGATCGCGTGTAGTACATCAAAAGCGAGAATATATTTTTAATCCATAAGATTAGTTCTTCGATTCGGCTAATACACTGATACAAAATATAACGTAGACTCCTACTTTCGGAGGTAGATCTCCCGTGGTTCCAACAGCGAAAAGTGCGCACTGCCTGGCGTCCTGAAGCGTCATTAACATGCTGTTAAATATCTAATTATAATAAACGCATCACAATTGCTGTATTTTACTGAAGCCGAGTGGAGAAGTGGTTTTTAAATATTCCCGCAGATGTCGTATTTTATGTTTATAACTTGTAGCGCCGTCTCTAAACAAATGCATATTCGACTGGAAGAATTTTCAATGGAGTCTGGTTGGATGTTCTCGCGATACAAGAGAGCGGGACTGGTTTCGCCCCTTTCTCTGCTAGCGCTGCTAAATGATCACAATAAAGCAGACTCCCAGTTTAACCTCCCTGATAAATCCCGGCATGCTCTGTGTGATTATAGCTTCATTGCCCATCGGTAACATGAAAGTGGCCGTGGAAACGACGCTAAGCTAACCTAGCCCCCATCAATAACAGCCTGCTAACGGCAGCTAACTTTCTCCCAGGCAGCAGCGAGGGGTTCATGTTATCTCTGTTATCTGTGCGGGAGTTTACTGGCCCCGCTCATTATTTACACATTTATAAGCCCGATATAAACCGGGTTATTCCTCACTGCAATCTGTAATTAATTTAAAGGGCAAAAACACATGAATCATGCTTTCACTGACATTCCTGAGACAGTCTGAGGTCTTTACACAGGGTCCCCAAAAGCCTGAAATACAAACACATATAATTTCACATCAAAGATAAATGTTGGGTGTTACAAAGTGCTCACTGCTGCTGCTGTCACATTTTAGCTTTTAAACATTCAACAGTGTTACCTCCACGTTTCTCTCACACATGCTTTCCATTTGTAACAACACATGCAAACATCTGTTCGATCAGGTGAGAGCAAGAATAACACCCGTTTGACATCCGTGACTTTGTGCACACACAACTCTGACACGCACACACAGATATAAACACACACACACACAGTGACGAGTGATGGATCGTAAGGTTCTTATCACATAAAAGCAGAACTGGCTGTAATGAGGTACTCTAAGACCAGAGCAGCCTCTTCATGGTTGTTAATACAAACAGGAAGTTTGCTTTTTTTTCACAAACCATGAAGAGTGCCCCCCCCCCCCCCCCCACACACACACACACACGTGTTATTAGAGCCTCTTTATTTTTCACGTGTCCAAATGCCCAAACATCATGTGTAACCCTCCATGCTGGTGTGAGCTTGTAAACCTGTGATATGAGCACTGGGAATAATTTTCCGACCACTATGAGGAAATCTTGGCTGAATATAAAAGCACCTGGAACAGCTGGCTTTTGATGTACTTGTTCAGCTACTGTTTAAAAGGTGGCTGGAGACCACAAACAAAATCGTTGTGATTTCCAATCAGCTTCCAGTGTTGTTGCTAAGGAGACGGACCACTCACAGTCAGCTGCTGTCTTCAGAGTGACTTTGGTGGGTCGAGGTGGAGATAAAAGGGTAATACAGCTCAGTCGCTCTGCTATCAGTTCATTAGAATCAAGTTGGCAATTCCAGAAGTTGCTTCACAAAGAGTGATACAGTTGCTGAAGGGCAGCAGCTTTACTGTAAAACTACACAGGTTGGTTTTTATACAGGCAGCCGAGTCAGCGCTGGAAAGATAAGCTGTGCTCATCAGTGCACCACTATCACACTTGTTCTCTTAGTCTGCAAGATTACACTATTGTGCTGTTTCCATTTCGTTGTATATTCAGTACCAGTAGGCGCTTCGAGTCACGAGCGCCAAACGCAGTGATGTGATTGGTCAGGTCTGTTTATTAAATATGAAAAATCGAGCACGATCCAAAAAACTGAAGTGCCTGAAATTCGTCCTATTAAATTACGCTGTTGGCGATGCATTAAGAGCAGGAAAATATCTTTAACACATGAAATTATTTGACCCATTTTATGCGTTTGGTGCATAAAGACCTCGAGAGTAAACGTTGTCAGCCTGAGTCGGACCGTACATTGACCTCTGACCTCTGGTCGTCCGGAGCCTGAACCTGTGGGTCATACCTGCTGATACCGTCGTTACTCTTGTGTTTGAACCATCGCGAGCGCTTGAACTGCCGTTTGTGTTCTCGGATCTCGTCTTTAAAACAGGTCATCCAAAAATATTTGTATTCAGGGGGAAAACGCGCTCTGCTTGCAAAACTGCCACACTTATGGGGGTGTTATCCACCATTAACACCCACTTCACTCAGAGCCCCAACAATCATTGGTTCCCTGCTGTGGTTCAGGACCAGTACAGCACCTTGGTTTTTCTGGCGTGGCCGTACTACCTGCTGATTATTTCTGAAACGCCGCAACAGCTGAGAGAGTCCAGAAATGCCGGTGTCAAGGTTATGCAGGGGCTATTCTGTCCTCTCTGGCATCTCTCAGCCAGCGTCGCAGGGTTTGTCAGCTCTAATAATAGTGTGGATCAGGTTCAGCAGCCCGTCACAATCCCTGTGCTGCTGGGAGGAAGAGGAGGAGGAGCTCCTTCACTCTTTGTCTTTGCTCGGAGACGCTGAGAGTCGCTGAAGCTTTTTGACGATCGTTCGTTTAGAGTCTTTGTTCTTTCGGATTGTTTTTGTCTCCTTCTGTCACTTCGTTGAGTTCCTCCTCGAACTTTTAAAGCTGCTTGTTTTCTTCAAGCACGCCGTCACCTGGTTGAGAAGACTCCGATAGTTTTGGTGCGTTAATCTTCGGTCTGTGACGTCTTCAGGTTTTGTCCTGCAGGTCAGTTTCATCTCGTGCGTGAAGGGGCTTCACTTTCTGTTTTTAATGTTTTTGATGCTGGTTTAGTGTGGTGCTTCCACCCATGGAGCGATACCGCCACTACGGCACCTCCTACACCTCCTCTCCTGGTGCAGCTCATGTAGAGGAGATCCACGCCGAGGAGGAGGAGGAGGTGGAGGAGGTGATGTACACTGAAGAGGAGGTGGAGCCGCTGTTAGAGGATGAAACACAGCCTCTGCTGCAGGAGACAGGTAGGACTGAGGCATGCATGAGGTTTGGTTCAGTTTAGGTTTGGCTCTCACCTGGTCGGGTTTGGCTCGTTTAGGAGGCGTGAAGCGGGAGGAGGAAGTGACACGTGCACAGAAGGAAGTGCAGCCTGTTGTCCAGGAGACAGGTAGGACAGGCATGGACTGGCCCGGTTTGGAACACTTCTTAGGTCAGAGTTTCGTGTGGTTTCACCTCGTATGGTGTGCAGCATGCTTTTAACACAAACTCGGCTACATCCTGTGGCAGCTTTTCACAATAAAAGCTGCCAAGATGAACCCTGGTGATGCTGTGAAGGCTTGTGGTGATTTTGGTGTGAAGCGAATGTGTCTCGGCATCAGTTTGTTGGCGTCGGTATTCAGATTACACGTCATTGTGTCTAATCCAAAATCTTTTAACATCAGGTTTAGGTTTAAGCAGACTTTTCACCGGAGCAACGCTGTTTCTCTGTAGGCTTCCAGCAGGTACAGTGATAATGTTTTTATAGGAATCGTACAATCGCAGTTGTTGCATCGCCCTGATTTTCAGTTACACTTTGATGAAGGTTACGGTGCAGGGTGGGAGGTCGCTGCGCAGCTGTGGATTGAATTTCCATCCAAAGTGTAAATTCCCAGTAACTCAGACAAAGTACTTGAAACCCAAAGTGACCAAAGTTTGCTTGAGTTTCTCGGGTTTGTGGGACGTCAGGTCAGCAGTGATGAGGACGATTTACTGGGTTTACTGGGCTGTAAAGTCCACGTTCCCACCCTGAGAGAGGTGTGTGAGGGTCGTGAGTAAATGTCCATGCCTTACTTGGATACAGGAAGCTGCTGTTTGCTGTGCTGTAGCAGTGCTTGGTTACACAAAGGGGGTTTGTGTCTCCGGCTGGAATTGAACCAGCAATCATTTACTTAAACCCGCAGCAGGGTGTCCCACTGGGGGCGCCGTGGCTGCTTCGATGACTTTGGCTCCGTCCACACTCGCCCGGATAAGTTTGAAAATGTCTGAAAGCGCTCCGCGTCCACACTGGCGCTTTCAGTCGTTTTCACAGAGTTGTGCGTCCACATTGAAACAACTGAAGCGCTTACGGTCCAGTCCTGCACATGCGTGAAACACAAGAAGCTTCATTTCTGTCTGCCGTTTATTAGTTTCCGGCTCTTTGTAACGTCGCGTCAGAATGTCGAGGGAAAGCACCGAGTTATTTAAACGGACTCACAATGAGGTGGAGTTGTTGCTGCGAGTAACACAAAAGTACAAAGTTGCAAAAGCGAGTGAGAATGAAAGAATTTGAGGAAAAGCTCTCTGGAGCATCTACAGACTGATATTAATCTTTAATAAGGCTGTCAAACACCTGCTGTATAACGCCCTCCGCTATCTTAGTTTCATTGGTCACATGACTGCATCACATGACTAAAATGTGTCATCGTTTTTGAAAAGGCTCGGGGTTCGCTGTCCACACCGCAATGCGAAAACTGGGTTTTCAAATGTGTCCGCTTTGGAGAACGTTTCCAAAGGTTTCTGCAAACGGCGTCTCAGTGTGGACGGGAGGCCAAAAAGATGCGTTTTCAAACCAAAGCGTATTCGTGTGGACGTAGCCTCAGTGTGGACGTAGCCTCAGTGTGGACGTAGCCTCAGTGCGGACGTAGCCTCAGTGTGGACGTAGCCTCAGTGCGGACGTAGCCTCAGTGTGGACGTAACCTCAGTGTGGACGTAGCCTCAGTGTGGACGTAACCTCAGTGTGGACGTAGCCTCAGTGTGGACGTAGCCTCAGTGTGGAGGTAGCCTCAGTGTGGACGTAGCCTCAGTGCGGACGTAGCCTCAGTGTGGACGTAGCCTCAGTGTGGACGTAGCCTCAGTGTGGACGTAACCTTAGTGTGGACGTAACCTCAGTGTGGACGTAACCTCAGTGTGGACGTAGCCTCAGTGTGGACGCAGCCTTAGATAACCGTAACCTCAGTGCGGACGTAGCCTCAGTGCGGACGTAGCCTCAGTGCGGACGTAGCCTCAGTGCGGACGTAGCCTCAGTGCGGACGTAGCCTCAGTGTGGACGTAGCCTCAGTGTGGACGTAGCCTTAGTGTGGACGTAGCCTCAGTGTGGAGGTAGCCTCAGTGTGGACGTAGCCTCAGTGTGGACGTAGCCTCAGTGTGGATGCAGCCTTAGATAACCGTAACCTCAGTGTGGACGTAGCCTCAGTGCGGACGTAGCCTCAGTGCGGACGCAGCCTCAGTGTGGACGTAGCCTCAGTGTGGATGCAGCCTTAGATAACCGTAACCTCAGTGTGGACGTAGCCTCAGTGCGGACGCAGCCTCAGTGTGGACGCAGCCTCAGTGTGGACGTAGCCTCAGTGTGGACGTAGCCTCAGTGTGGACGCAGCCTTAGATAACCGTAGCCTCAGTGCGGACGTAGCCTCAGTGCGGACGTAGCCTCAGTGCGGACGCAGCCTCAGTGTGGACGCAGCCTCAGTGCGGACGCAGCCTCAGTGTGGACGTAGCCTCAGTGTGGACGTAACCTCAGTGTGGACGTAACCTCAGTGTGGACGTAACCTCAGTGTGGACGCAGCCTCAGTGTGGACGTAGCCTCAGTGCGGACGTAGCCTCAGTGCGGACGCAGCCTCAGTGTGGACGTAGCCTCAGTGCGGACGCAGCCTCAGTGTGGACGTAGCCTCAGTGCGGACGCAGCCTCAGTGTGGACGTAGCCTCAGTGTGGACGTAACCTCAGTGTGGACGTAACCTCAGTGTGGACGCAGCCTCAGTGTGGACGCAGCCTCAGTGTGGACGCAGCCTCAGTGTGGACGCAGCCTCAGTGTGGACGCAGCCTTAGATAACCGTAACCTTTGCTCTTTAAACTCTAAAGCTAGTTCTTCGTCCTGGTGTCTGAACCAGGTGAAACTCACAGCACCTTAGCTGTGACCCACAAACACTGCCGGGTGTTTATCAGCCACATCAGGACCGAGGTGATGCTTTTTCCATCACTGCTGTCATTACGTGCTGCTTTCTACAGTCTTTAGTGCTTTTAGAGACACTTGAGGTGTTTTAACCGCACACGTGTTGAACGCAGCCTCGGGCTATTTCAGGAGTGCTCTTAGTGACATTTTCACGCAGTGCAAAAGCAGACAGCTGTTCTTTATCTGCAGCCTGTTCAGTCCTGAAACAGCTGTTGTCATCTCTCTCTCTGTCGGGGTCATATTGACTCGGTGTCTCTCGCTCTATTCCTGGGTCGGGTTGTCCTTTGTGGAGCCATGTTGCCCCTCTCTCTGTTCCCTCTTTGTTTTTCCTGGACGTTCAGACTTTCACCAGAAGTTTTCCTTCAGCCGACACTCCGACCTACAGTTTAATCACGTCATAGCGCTCTCCGCCTGTACTTCCTGTCTCGCTCTCCCACTCGGTCTCCTTGTTTTCCCAAAGCACTTAAAATAGTACGACAATGTGCCAAATCTGTCCTGAGGAAAACCAGCTGGAAACATGACGCCTCAGTCCACTAAGTCTGAACCTTAGTCACTAAAGAGGGCTTAAATCTGATCGCCCAGCTTCAGCCTGCTGCTGTTTGCTGATGTCATAACACATTAATATGCTTGATTACCTGTGCAGGTGAGCAAGACTGGTGCACAGATACTGGTGCACATGTGTGTGCATGTTCCTTATTTTCTGGTCGTTTTGTAAATAAAAAAATATTTTTCTCTGTTTGCTGTTTAAGTTTTGTTTTGCTTTTTTAATTTCATAAATAAATGTTTTCAGTGTTTTTGAGCCTCGTAACCTCAGGAGTGCAGGACACGTCCACACGATAAAGCTGCCGTCAGGTTTGACGCCTGCTCCAGTCATTGCATTTTGTTTGGCGATCAATCAGCACCAGCGTTGTTCTCCAGCTCGTGCTGTGACGATGAAAGTTTGCATACATTTTGTGAAATACACAAAACTTATTGCACGAGAACATTTTTATTTTCAGTGGTGCAGATTTGAACCTGCGCGCTGTCGTCCTCTCTGCGACGGTTTGAAATAAAGACGTGGCCCCGATGCTCAGATTTCACTTCATTCTTCAACAACAAAGCTCTGTGCTGTGTGATCTTGTCTGTCTGTGGGTGACACCGAGTTTGTTGCTATCAGCACGTTAACTGCTGATCTAAATCTGGCAGCAGGCGCGATCGTGCCTCAGTTGACACGTTCAAAGAAGAAAGAAATGTTACTCAAACTGGCTTTGGTATTAACATCAGCTTTTCACACCTGCAGAGGGGAAGACGGTGCCGGTGGAGAGCAAAAATGGAAAGAGGACAGAGGGAGGAGGCGGAGGAGATGCAGGTGGAGGCCCAAAGTACTCCGTGTTCACCTGGTTTGTGGTCCTGGGTCTGCTGGGAGTCTGGAGCTCTGTGGCCGTGGTCTACTTCGACATCGTGGACTACGACACCGTGATCGGTGAGTTGGAGGGCGGGCGTGATAACATGGTGTAATTTAATGGAAGCAGACGCATGATTGATTCAGTGCCCAATTTCCTGAAGCTTTTATTTTGAAGGGGTGCAGACTTTGAACAGCTAAAAGCAGTGAGGGATTGTTTTCTGGCAGAAGAGAGAAGTGGCTAACATGCGTCGATGTGGTTGTTTTGCAGAAGTAAAGCAGACATTCAGCATTTCATAAACCTCATCTTAATCTTCCTCCTGAATGAAGATGACATGCAGATTATCCTGTGATTATAAAAGTGAGCTCGGGTGAATTGCTCAACCTGTGGGGGCCCCACACGTTGCTTCAGTCAGCAAACATCTCACCAAGCAGCAGGCCGTGTTTAGTAACAGCACTCCACGCTGGTCACATGCAGTGAAAGTGGGATGTGTGATAATCTGTTCAAACATCGAACTGAGGCAGCGCCTGGAGGTTCAGACGGTCCAACTAGTGTGGCCGTTTCCCGGCTGTCACAGTTTAATATCCACAAAGAGGAGGAAGAGGAAGTTCACATAAAATGAGATCGTCTTTGTTTACACACCGTTTCTGATAAAACGACACAAAATTCCAAAACGCTTTGTCGACACGATGATGTCGTGATGCTTCTAAAGATGACAATGAGGAAGCAGATTCTGTGATCATGAGAAAGCTGGCTTTTCAGTTTGTAGGCACCCAGTGAATGACCCAGGGCGGACTCAAACCCAGGCCACCGTCGATGGGTCACCTGATCACTCCAGAGCGCTAAAGCAGCTCTCAGATCAGTTTCCTGCGCGTGAAAGACGGCCTCCTGCCATCTTCAGGCTCTGCGTTTCAGACCACTCCTGTTCTTCTCGATCCGATGCTTTGATAACAGACTTACTGAAAGTTTTGATGTCAGCTTGATAAACACCTTATCTTTTGTCTGATCTTTCACTTTCCCGCCTCTTTGCTGAGCTGCAGCACCACCTCGTCGCTGTTGCTTCATAAGTTTTCACAAATTTGCTCCCAAACTATAAAAAAATATTTACGAGTTAAGTAATTTAACTGTGGTCGGTACAGACGACCCAACATGTCTTTACTGACCCTGGACCATCATTTATCCTGACGCAGAGTTACCTGACCAATCACAGTGCTGTCCACTGATCGGGTTTATTCTCAGCTGTGGGCTCTCCACAGTGGATCGTGTCACGGTTACATCTAAATGTTACAAGACGACGATCCTTGGCAGTCTTTCTCTTCCTTCGGGTTCGCCTCCAACGTGAGAGCAGCGTGAGAACGTTTGTGGAGTCCCGCCGTGTGCAGAGAAGGAGACGTGCATCTGTTGGCCTATTTGGTTTGGTTCTCAGCAGCATTTCTGTCTGGGTCTCCAGCGTTCACACACACTGAAACACAATGTCAAAGTAGTGGTTTTTGTACAGGAACCCGGTGACTTCTTCATGTGGTTTGATGCCGAGTTTTCACAGCGCCTTCCTCTCAGTCAGACGTGAACAAACACAGCGTTTCAAAAGTACAGTAGCGTTTTGATCTGTGTGCACAAATGTATTCCACACATGCGTGCTGTGATTGAATGGTTTCAATGTGCCGTTAGCCGATTGTGGGGAGCTCTGAGTGTCTGCAGCTTAAAGCAGTGATGCTTTTTGGTGTGTGTACCAAAAGGAGCGAGACAAGCGGGAGGAAGTGAGCTTGTGGCCTGGAAATACACATGTTTGCTGTGGTCTGTGGTCGGTTGGGTTATTAACAGCTTTCATCTTGGCATACAAAAAGCTTAAATGCCATCCGAGGCCAGGTTGGAGCTTTGGACGACCTCCGGAGAAAACGGACCCAAGATAAACGTCAAAGAGCCAGAGGGAAGTTTGCTGAAATGTGTGCTCGTTAGACTTTTGGTCACGTCTTACAATCACTACAGTTTCAAAATGACTGAATGTGAAATACAGCCACCAGTTCCTCTTCTGTTTTTGAGCTCCTAACTGCAGTTAGGGTCAGTAAAGTAGTTTTGGGGGATGTTTTTGGTTTTGTTTCTTGGGCTCTGACTGTTTTTTAGTCACGC